>NW_027176042.1:6279106-6706606 GCF_023055335.1 Clinocottus analis | reverse complement strand
AGCAAAGAATGTAACGTTTTTAGCTAACTTGCTAGCAAACAATGCAACGTTTTGTGAGCATCTGAAAAATCCCTGTGTAGCCTAAGAAGACATGACAGCAACCAAATTAGTGTATTTATTTTAATTTGTGTAATCAAGCATCACATTTGTCTCTATTTTATTTAGATTGAAATGAGAGTCACTAAAGAGGGACTAGTTTATAATTGTGCAACAGAGCGCTGCTTGAAATCCAATTTAAATCTGACTCATGAGGTGCTAAACCTGGTTTTGCTAAACTCAGATTAGAGCTAATTTTAGATTAACTGTTAGATAAATGAGCTATTAAATGAATCCGTGTTGGTGCATCGCAGCATTAGTGTCACAACAATCAATGCCGGTAATTGAAGAAAAAAAAGATGTGTATCTCCAATGCAACTCTCCTAATGCAGTGTGACCCAGCATGAGTACATCCTGGCCCCTATATGAGAGGTTGTGTCAGCAATGGTTTGAATGTTCCAGGAACTGTGGACTCACTAAATCTTACGTAACCATTAGCCCACTTCAAATGATCTGCCATTCTGGAAATAATGCTTGTTTATACGTCCTTATTGTATGTTTATTAACTGCTCAAATAAGTACAAAAGCAGCAGGAGAGAACGGGAGAGGGCACATGGTATTTCCTGTCCAAACCTGCTTTTTTATCTTGCGTCCCAAGTTATTTTTAGTCGGTGCTCGATTCACAGTTTTATTACACCTATTTGGGTGTGGGCAGTTTACTCCTTTATTCTAAAGTTGCAGTCAGATCCAGACAATAGGTGGAAACATGCTTATGTAGCGTTGGGTGGGGAGGGCATGATTGACTCCTATTGTTTTATTTACGAGAGCCAAGTGTTCAGAACACAGCAACACAAATGTTCTTGGTGTTCCCAGTAATGATCAGTCACTGTGTTTACTGCACACACAGTGCCCTCATGAAAAGAGATTGTTTCCCCAAGTTTGGCAGTAATTTGATTCCTGAAATGTCATGTAAAGCAGAAACTATGTTTACTTAATCAGGTTAAAGAGATCAAGAGAAACCTCATTACTTGATAATTTTTTGGCAGCATAAAGATCCTGAACAAGGATCAAGATGCTGTGATACAAGTTTAACTGGAGGAAAGTAAAAGCCTCAATGTGTACAACAATTTTAGAAAATGGTCCAGTATTGAGTGAGAACACTGGTCAACGGGCTGCAACTCCTCGCCATCAATGTAAATCTACTAAAAGTGCTTGTTCTTGCCACTGAGAGACTCAGCTTGTTATTTTAAATATATTATTATGAAAGAGAAGCCCACAAAGAAATAAAACCTTTTTTATTTTCCCTTCATCCCCTATATTTGCTATTGTGTCTAACCAAGGCTTGTTCATGGAGAAGTCTCGTTCTGAAATCTCATGAGGGGTGAATTGTTGCCGGGAGATGAAGGAGTGAGAGAGGGACGGTGTTGCCAGAGTTTGTTGTGTTGTAGTCCAGAAAGCGTATCTTAGTGTTATCTAACAGATTTGCAATATCACGGCTGAATATTTAGCTGAATTCGAGCACTAACCTTTTAGCGACAGTTCGGAACAAGACTTTTCTTCAAGCGAGACTTGGCAAGCCACAATAACCAACAGACCAGATCACGCAAAAGCTTTTATTTCTCTATCGGGTTCTTTCCAATATGTTGTCAGACACTTATAATATCAATCTGAGCCTGCCGGCAGCTGAAACAAGCACTTTTTGTGAACGTACGTTGACTGTGAAGAATTGCAATGATTGATTACATTGCAGCCTATTTAGTGGCTGCTGTCTGCAACACTCTCACCCAAGACTGGAGCAATTAAAACCTTTGCTGTTCCCATTTGTCCCTTAAACACAGTGACATGGGGATATAGTGCCCAACTTGAAAAATCCAGCATGTGCCAGAGATGCTCCATGACATCAGAGTTCACGTCGCCATCCTGCAGAGACGTGCTTCACTTACCTGGATGAGGGCCAAGTTCCCCATTATCATCTTCCACATGTTCTTGGCAGAGTCCATCTGACCAATGTTAGCCTGAAAGAGACACAAGAACACACACGGTCAACATATTGCAGTATGTGTGTCTGTGTGTGTACAACGTGTGCACATGTTGTTGCCTCTTGGTCCTAACAGAACAATCGGATGTCAGTTCTCTGGACAAAGACACTCTGATCTGATCCCCCACCCTGCGGCCGACTCCACTTATCTCATCTCCTTGCTTTCTCTCTCTCTCTCACACACACACACACACACACACACACACACACACACACACACACACACACACACACACACACACACACACACACACACACACACAGACGCACACACTGATGGTCTCAAGTGTCAAAGTGTCTGTGACTACAGTGGGCTTCTGTGCGTCCAGAGCAATGATCCTGATGCTCATCCACAGAGAGAGAACCGAAACAGAGGATCCCCTCTTCCTTCCTCTCTGCTAACATCTAGATAAGCAGAGGCAAGGGAAACATCTGGACACATAAAAACACATACAAGTCTGTTGGTTCATACGAATACGTATGAAGTTTAATTTACGGGATTAGAATATTTGGAGGATAATCATGTTTTATTCTAACTTTTCTGGGAACGTCAGGACAACGACATCCGACGTGTTCATAATTACGACAAGTACGGGTTGGTCAGTTGCAGGAAGTTGTTTTATAAACTGGAATGGATGTTTAAAAGTGGACAGGTGTAGTTTGTTGTCAATCGGACTTTGTTTTTTAAGCCATGTCACTGTCAGCAATGCTTTTTATTACAATTATTACCATTATTCATAGTAATGCTAGCTAAAAAAAAAAAAATCACCCAAAATGTAGCATCCTTGCTGTCAGCATACTAACAGCTATCCATAAAGCTTGTTTCAAAAGCCATTTATTCTGGTATTGAGACAATACATCATATTTTGGGGGAAAGAATACATTTGTTCAGTTAAACCTGCTTTGATCAATATTTTTGATATCAACATTAAATTGAACGGCTCTGCTAAAGTTATCACTTAAAACGTTTTTTTTTCTTCTGTTTTCTCAACATGTCCGACATGCTAACGATGCAGCACTGACAGAGCTACCAGTGTTGACTTTAGGGTAGACCTAAAGATGGGCTCTACTTTGATTAAATAACTGACTTACAAATGTGACTATTAAAAAAACAATTAAGAGGATTAGAAACACTACATAACAAAAAAGATCGGTCAAACTGTTATCATGAGGGGGAATTGAGGCCAACTATAAATGTTGTGGCTTTTCTCTCCCTTCAAAACCCCAAATTCTCCCAATCTAGCACCATTCTCATTGGACGACTACATCTGGCAGGCTAACGCTCGCCAGCCTGGCTGACATGACGGTCATGCGCTTAGCGCCGTACGTCATTATGACCTGTGCATCTGCCAGATAGTTGCCGCCAGATAGCATTTCAGCCCCGCAAACACTCGCGCCCTCGAAACGCCTCCTCCACTCCATGCTGTCGTTCCAAATCGTATTAGATAAGATAGTCAGGAGAACATCTGTGCAGAGCATTGGGGGCATCGGGGTCTTACGGTGAACCGACGTTGATCTGCTAAAAAAAACTTTAAGGAGTGCAGATAAGAACACCTTTTTTTTTACGTAATGAGAGTTGAAGTAGGTGTTCTCAACTCCCTTTAAAAACGACATAATGCAAAAAAAAAAAAACACTCAGTACACAGAAGAGCTCAGAAATTCCCAGAAGCGTCGCCTGGTGTTATGTGATGATGTGTGATGATGATGATGCCAGGTCCTTAGCTATGTGTATGTGAGTGTGTGTGTGTGTGTGTGTAAGTGTGTGTGTGTGTGTGTGTGTGTGTGTGGGCGACTGGATTAGTGGCGTTTGGATCAGGGTGAGTGTCGTGAAAGCGATTCAGGCGATGACATAAGCTGGATGAGAGGTTGATGATTCAAAAGCATCGCTACTTTTCAAACCACGTTACTTCGGAGTAAATCATGTTGTTTACTCAAGGTGGTACGGTGTATGTAAATAGAGCTAATACACACAGAATGAGGATGAAGACGGCTTTGGGAGCGGTTGTAATCTCTGATTAAAGTGCGGTGAAAGCGGGCCCAACTTGGACACAGTGGCCATGCAGGTGCTGCCAAGTTCGGGCAATATCATGATGCAAATACATATAGTCAGGAACATGAGAGAGGATGTGACAGAAGTGAGACGACAACTGCGTATTTCCTTTGGTCAAATAAGTATTGAAGCGAGGCGATACGAGACTCATTTCAACGTCATTTCAGAGACAAAGCGGTTGAAAAAAAAAAAGAGTCAAAAAGGCAACACGGTCATGTGAGTTGAAAACTCCAACAGCCAGCCAGTCCTAGGATTACATAATTTTTTTCACTAATAAGCGCATTAGGAAACTTGCAGTGGTCTTAATCTGCTCATAATTAGCGGCGGCATGGAAAGAAACATGGTCCTGCTGGGGCCTGCCAGCAGAGAGCTAGCGCTAATGTCTCAGGGCAAGCACCTCGCTCTACTTTGTGACGATGGATGTGAGAATCATTTTTCCTGCTGACCTCTAAACCACGCAGCGTGACAAATGGGACCATTGTAAAATATATATATAAATATATATAGAAAAGTAATTCTATCGGCTAATAAGTCTTAATAAAAGTGATTTCCGATCCAATTTCCTGCAAAGAAAAGTTATGTTTCAGGAAGTTTGATCGTAATGAATATGTTCCACGCTGCAGTTATTTCTTTAAAGATATTTCAGTAACTTTAAAAAGAGCAAGGACATTAAACATTGTAGCCACATGATAACAACCATTGACAGTTTTCTTAAATCAGTGTTGAAGCATTGGTGACACATTGTTGTATCAACTTCCGGACCCGTCATTGATTCACCATCACATCCGCACTCGGAATTAAAATGGAAACGTCACGAAAAGGTCAACAAAACGTACTAAACGTACTAAAAACTGTCAATTCTACTTTAGCTACAGCCAGTTTTTAGTTTTTTTGGTCGTAAAAAACAAGCTCAAAATGTGACTTTAAAGTTTTAAGTTTCACATTTTTTACTGTATCTTTTATGATTTATGACTGATAGATACTATCTATTGAAATTATACTGGAACTAAAACATTATTTTCTTGATTAATTAATTAGTTTTTTGGGTCTATAAAATGTCCGAAAATTATCAAAAATGATCATTATTGAAGCCCAAAATGACATTGTTAATCCACAACTCAAAGATATTCAGTCATCACAGATGAGCTGAGATTAAAGAACATATTCACATTTAAGAAGCTGGAATCAGAGAATCTTTACTTTTTAATCCAAAGCTAAATTGCTACAACTGATTAATCGATTACCAAAATAGTCGGCGGTTCGTTCAAAAATGTACAACTCATCATTTTTCATCATTGTTGTCCTATTTTTCAGTTTTGAAGTCTAGATTATTTTAACTCGCTAATTAATCATACGGCTATGTGATCTTGCTGATCATACATATTCTATTCTAAGGATTTGGAACATTTTCAGCGCATGTGGATTTGTCGTAGCTTGAAGCCAAACGGATTAAGGTACTATAGAAATCTGGGGAAATAAGAATGTTTTACGATTTGTTTGAATAGATTATTTCGGTGACTGAGTGGCGCTCCCCATGCTGGGTGGGTCTCTGTTAGCAGTGCTGATCAGCTTCGTCCCCTGTCCCCCACAGGCCAGTGGAAAGAATGTGAGGGCTGGTGCGCGTAAGAGCAGTCCTGGACTAATTCTCTTATGCCTTCATAACTGCAGGGTGTGCTGCTGGGTCACTGACCCTTTAGACTGTACACATTCGGCTATGAAGATGGGACATTCCCGAAAGAGCCGAATCAAAGAGTAGGCTCTTTATTTTTATACGTGTAAAGTGGCTATGAATAGATTGCATTGGCTTTGATGATTTTATCATTTGGGATGTGTGGCTGGTAAATGCAGATAAATACAGTTCATCTATATTTTCCAAATGAAACTTTGGTTTTTACCAAATTACTATTATTTCCTATCCTGATCCACCCAATTACAGTATATACTGTTCTAGATGCACTCGTGGGTTTCTCCCTCAATGTGGCCAATCTCGACTTGGTGGCTGTTTATTCTCTGAAGAGACAATAGGTTAGGTTATGAAGATGTTAGGTTATGAAGAAAAGCAGGACATTTACACCACCTATGTATCCATCATGTTTGCCCTCCATTTCCAGGCCTAACACTAAAACACATTTGGTTTGATTAAACCAGCATTTGAACTAACTAGCTAACTATTAATTACTAGTTCAAATTAATATAAATATGCATTGTTCAAATCATTTCTTGCTGCTGAGCAGATGTCTGGGATGAACAATAAATTCAGACAAAGCAAACTTGCATGTTCAGAAAAACCGGCTGGCCACGACCAGTGAAAGTCTTAAAACAAAAAACAAGGAATGGGACAGGAATGTTGGTATCAGTTTGTATGAAACCCAGGTCACATTTAGCAATACGACCTCTGACCCCAAGAACAATCTGCTTTAGTGGGTCTGACAGGGGTTGCCGGGTAATGAGAGATAGGTAAATTTCCACAAACACAATCAATTAAAACAATCCCTCAGGCTTAGACAACTTTGCAGTGTTATACACAGAGTCCCAAAACTTGGTACTTTAGATAAGATGTTTTTAAAAAAACAAAAAAAACATAATATAACCGGTGGCACATCTAGTGGGACATATTGTATATTAGGTACTTTGGGACGGCACACACACTCCCACACTTCTTACCGCGGTAGAAAGTCTGGAGGCCAGCGTCATCTCCAGGTTGCCTTTGAGCCCCAGCAGCGCTGGAACCAGGATGAACACCTCTGACACCTCCGTGAAAACCGTCCAGTGCTGCAACGACCATCATGTAATGTCAGTGACACGACATCAAACGTAATGAACACGCTGCCATATTAAAACGGGACATATCAGATTCACAAAAACACAGCATCTTGTACCTTTGCTCGGAGAGCAGAATGTATTGTTCCTTAGTATTGATTCAGCAGTGAAACCAAACCAGTGTGATGGACCAGATAGTGTGTCTCTACGGGACTTTTACACTATGTTTCATTTCAGCTCTCAGCTCTCCTTTGGAAAGATCAAGGTCATGGGACTGTGTGCTGATTTATTATCTTCCTATTCTGGCTTGCACTCTCTCTCCCTTGTGGTTCTAATTTGTCCCTTTTACCCACCCATCTTCATCGACTGCAGCTTCAACACAAGGAGATCGGGCTGCTCATATCTCACTATCATCAAAATTTTATATTACAAATGACCAGTTATGATAGGGGTGCTAATACTTTATAGCAAGTGTTGGTAATCTTCTTCGAGAGTTTGTGTTGCTACATTTTTTTGAAAGTCTTACATTACGGCAGCAATCAATCAAACCTCTTCAAAACTGAATTTCGACATTTGTGATAAGTGAATACGTGAAACAAAAGGTCAAGATGGCAGCATGATGACAAAGAACCCATGTTACACCATGTACCGTGGTGGAAGTACAAACCAATAATAAATCCAGTAAAGTACGACAAGTCATGAAAACCTCTTCACCGTTGGGACACTCATGCCCTTGCTGTGCAACTCAGCCCCTAACTCAGCAAAAAAAAGCAACATATCGCTTTATGTATTACCCACAGAACCAAAGACAGTTTAGTCAGCCAGGAGCTAGGCCAGCTAAATCTAAAGGACAACTTAAAGCAAGTGTTGGGCTCGCTTGAGAGGATCACAAATCCTGTTTAGCACGCGCAAGAGAACTATTCTGCTTGTATGTGCTTCAAGATCCAAGTAGATGTCCTTGAAATGAAATTTATAGATGGTGAAGTTAGACCTGAACCTGGATAACCCCCTCCCTGGCTGCTGGACAAAACTTGAGTCAGAAGAGGGTTCCCTGTAAGATCGTGGTTACACTTCAGTGTGACTTTTGTGATGGAGTGTGGCAGATCTGAACTCAGCTGTTTCTGCACGCGTGTCCACACTTCGCACTTGAATGAGACCTGCCTGACCGGATAGTAAACGGAAATATTATGTGGTCAAAGGAGCAGCTATAAAACGCTTTATTAAAAACATTTGATTTCCTATAAATTCTTCAAAATAACGGTCCACGATTATTTTTGCCGCGTACTCTTCCTCCCTGCAGTGATGGTAGACCGAACTCAATGCGAGCCAAGGGGTCTGGCCGATTGGATCCCAATGCGAACGAGATCCGATCCGTACAAACCTAACAGTTAAAAAGCATACTGATCGGATGTCAAAAGTCGCATTGAAATGATGAGTGTAACCAGGGCCTGAATCGCTGGACTTATCAGTCACTGTGGTAAAGTGTCTTTCTGCGCTCCGCCTACATTAGTGTTCATGCGCTGATAGCAGGTCTGCGGCCTTCTGTGGCCAGAAACCAAGCTATTGTGGAGGCCTGGGGGCTATCAATATATCTGCAGTAAAAGTGCTTATCTTTGGGGTGCTCCGGGTCCCGCTGGCCTCCGGCACTTACGGTCCAGTCTGCCCAGAGCTGAATCAATATTCAAGGCTGACACGGAAAAGAAAAGGGACAGAGAAAGTAGACGAGGGGAGGGAAACCGAGTAGCTGAACGCTGTCGGCCTTCATTTTCTCACGCGAGCAAGCTCGTGTTTCTGTTTCACTACGCTGCCCCCACTGTGCGTCCAGATGTACAGGACGGATAAGGGGTGCCATCTACAGCTCAATTTGAGTTGTATCAGAAGGCGTGGCACCGAAACGCCAGTGTGGGTTAAACTCCCTTCGTCCATCCGCTTGCTGTCACCAGGCCAAGCAGAGCTCCTTTCCAACAGCCAGTCCCTCGGCTTGGCTCACTGCCCTCTGCCAACCCAGCAGCCTTGTGAGCACCTCTGTGAGCACTCCTCTCTTATTTCACAGCCGCATGTTTTCAGGCTTTCTCCCCCTCTCTACTTCTGTCTCACTCCCCTATCTCCCTCTTTGCCCCCCCTGTGGTGATATATGTTGTTGTCTCCATGGAACACTGGCCCTGAGCCAAGCCAGCCCTCCCTCCCTCCTCATGGCCACCTCCTCGGTTCCAAGAACTCAACTGGACAACCCCAGTACCTCTGTGTACAGACCTATAGGAGCTCTGGTATGCGAGCCCCATAAGGGTTGGGTTGCCCAGTTGAGTAACATGGCTCAATTTGATTCGTGATCACTGTAAATACTGTATAGAGCGGGGAGCTGCAGCCGATGGCACGCAACGGCAACGCAACTCCGGCAGTGTCACGGAAATATCAGGTGGTGTCTGTTTCCACGGCCGGTACAGGTTGGACCCAGCATCGTGTGCAGAGACATGTCGTGAAGGGTAAAATTAACATAGCTGTGGCCAAAAGTAACTGGAGTTGAACCTGAAAGACGAACGTCAGCTATGAAACAAGAGCTCATTGGCATTAAAGAACAACTGCGCCCACAAAGTGAACATTTGTATATCGGTTACTTTGAATTCTTGAAGAAAACTTCACGGCGAGCAAAAGAATTGAGAAAAGTCTTGATGAATTGAAGTAAATGGGGGCTGCGTTGAACAGCAAAACTACATGAAAACATCCGTTGAATCCCAAAACAACTTGAGCTACATATTGCATATTACTCACTACTCTCCAAACACATGCATCTTTGTTGAAACTATTAACATCAGTGATAGTGTGACTACTTTTTCCGCACGTGTTTTAACATTGAGGGGAGACTTTTTCATCACATAACAAGACTCACATGTCCTAGGAACATGTGGAACAAATAACAAGTTCATAGCTCCTATATTTAATTTTCCCCTCATTTTTTAAGTTCTATAGGGTAAAATAAAAGAAGAGTACTTCAACTTGCCTTGTATGGTTTTATTTAAATATATTTCCATAAGAAGTATTTTTTATCAGGTACATTATATTGGGTGAAATTCACTTGACGTTAGTGATAGTGGGACTATTTTTAATGTTAGTGTTCGAGGGTTAAAAACAATTCTCCAGACGAGGCCCCAGAAAACAGATTTTGCCAGTTTTTTTATTCATCTTGGTGGCACAAGAGAAAACTAGGTAACGCGGAGTGAGACACTGGAAAACATATGATCATTTTGTGGGTGATGTATTCCTTTAAATGAACACCAATAGAGGTATATTTACTAGTGAAACATGCTAATGATTTCTTGAATACTCATAGGCTTGAAGCTAAGTCTTAAAGAAGCCTGAGCTGTGGACTGTTGGCGTCAGGGACCAGATAAAGGTGGATGCAGAGTGAAAGGCTTAAATATCTGACAAGGGGGAGTGCAAATACGCAACCCAGGACCCTCCAAGGACTCTTGAGAACAGAGTAAAATATTAGCCAGGGTTTTGGGTTTGACACAAAAGCATTCTAACCTTCTAATCCTTCAAATCGTTACCACTCAGATCCCACTCAAGTAGCTGTCCGGGATGTTGTCAGGGTTTAATAGCTGTGACCTGATATGTTGTTAATGATTGTCGGGACATAACATCCTTGGCCGATGGAAAAGACTGACCAATGTGAGGAGAAGGGTCGCATGAGGAAGTGCAAATAGTCAGACATTAAAGGTTTAGAAAAACACACCTGGTCATTTTATATTGGTCATTTTAAGTCTTTGAACAATGATGCAGCCATTTGAGCATCAACGTTGTCCAGTCGCTGGAACGATGATTCACTTTGAGGGAATAGGTCCACGCTCTGGTTTTACAGTGACTTCAGTGTGAAAACCTAGCGAATGTGGTCGGACCAAAATGGACCAAAATGGTGTCTTGTGGGCAGATTATGATTTCCTGTTTACTGGTGCTTGTATTTTTAGTCTGGCTGAAGCTGCGTCCCACCTCTTCACTGCTTTATTTTGGTGTTTAAGTCTACGGACATGCAGGACGAACGGCCAGACATCAAGGCAGACACATGTATGATAATAAGAATGTACAAGTTGCAGTATTGGTTCGTAGTCTGCGCAGGCAGAAGGTACTGCAGGTTTTAGAATCTGTGTAACTGATAACAAATAACCAGTTTGGCCTTTGCCCTTGGCTTTCTCAGAAAAACTAGCACTGCATGACCTTTACCAACCACGCGTAACCTTTAGCGAGTCGCCCGAGTAAACCCCGTTTCTATCCCTGGCTATGGGAGACTGACGGTTTGAGGCCATTCCGCTGCCAAGTCACTATGCAGAACTATGCAGACGTCTCATTCCTCTATACCAGCCTGGACAGTCCTTTCTAAGCCAACCCTCAAGTGGGAATGAGGCCATGAGCTTTGTTTGTGTGTGTATGTGCTGTACATAGTCAAAGTGACAAAGGTTGAAGAGGTTACATTTCAAAGAAGTGTTGCAAAAATGCCAAGTCATGCACCTCGTTGCAACTTCTCAAACTCAAGAACAGGCAGGCGTGTCGAATAAAGGCTGGAGCCTTTTTGGAGTTTTCAAGCTTGCTTCTAGCAGAGAGCTGGCGCACACTGGCCGAACCAGAGAGAGAGAGAGAGTGAGAGAGGCCGAGAGAGAGTTAGATAATTACCTTCCTGCAAGGACAGGAGGTGGGGTAGGGGGGGGATTAGCTGAGTTAGCGTTTCCCGGTGTCATGGAGGGGGGAATTAGGCAGCGAGACAACCTGCTAGATGCTCAGCCGAACTCACTGGAACAAGCGTCTCAAGCAGACCGTCAGGCCTCAACCTATCACCTCGCGTCAAGCGCTAGTTCAAGGTTCGCCCATTCCGGCACAAGCACGGCTGACCAGAAGTTCTGTGTCTCCTCTGTCTCCCAGCCTCACTCAATGGTGCGCTGTGTGTTTTGGAAACTGGAGAGAATGCAGCAGCATGGTGCCTAAGTTGAGGCAGCATGAAAACTTTTTTGACCTCAAACCTCTGCATTCCTGGTTTAGAGGGGATACCTAACCGCACGGTAATGGAGGCTTTGACAGCGCATTGTTTTTTCCACTCTGAATCACAACTCGTCCGGGCTGCCATTTCAGGTGCTCGAAAGAGAGTACTACCCCCCTTCCTCCCCCTCCCTCTCACCCCTCCAGCCTCTTCCCCCTCCTCCCTGTGCTGAGTTCTCTTGGGTCCACCGTGTTGGCACCAGTATGCGTGTACACAATGTGCCGGGACGGTCCCCTGGCAGCCTGACACCTCCAGATTTATCTGCATCATAAGCTGACTTTAAAGAAATATATGAGCCGTCACCGTGACTTTGGCCTGCATTGCTACACCCTCAGATGCATATCCAGGGCGAAAGGCATTGAGTCAACAGGGGAAAAAAAAAGAGCAATAATAAATGCACTCATGTCTTTTCTTGGTGGCAGCAGCGCTCTGGCCACACACGGCACTACAAACAGAGTGACAGACACACAGAGCGTACCAGTATGTGCCAGCGCTGAGGACGGCCAGGCCTTAGAGGTGAGAAAGGTTACATAAATACCCCCATGGTATGTGTGACCATAGCCCCACCCGTCCCCAAACACATAACATCCGACAGGCCAGTAGCCCTGTGACAGACATATGATGCGAGCGGGGCTCCCATCATGTGTCTGAACCAGTTAAGTGAAACGAGTTATTACTAACTGGATTAACCTCTGAATGAGTACATTATAGAAAAGGAGAAGCCCCTGGGATTTCTTCCGGCACACCAAGGGTTCAATTAAAAGCCTTTGTTGGTTCAGGACCAATAAAATACAAAGTGACATTATTTTTTGGGGAATTTCTTTATTTTTTACTACATTCGTGGCTCGGTGTGAGTGTCCCTGAAGAAGCCATTGGGGCTTCCCTTTTTCTATAGTTGACTAGTTGACGAGAGCATCTTGCATTCACCTGGAGTTACAGTAAATTCCCCACTGTTAAATATTCATTGTCAAAGTATAAGAACTCTTTCAGAGTTATTACAACTAGGTCAAGATTAGTTGCTTTCAATTCCTTGCCCAGAGTTGGTGTAAATAATCAGAGTTAAATTTTTCAGTGTAAAAATGCAGTGTCAAAGTACATTGACTATTTCAGAGTTAATACAACAACAGCAAGAGTAAAACGAACCCCAGTGTTGATGTATTTGCACACTGCTACAAGACAAAGTGTACTCTGGAAAGTACTCTGTACTCTGTGCGTGTTATAATGCTGCCTAGTGACAGCCAGTCACCTCTCATGTGTGTTTGTAGCTGCAGTGCTGCAGCTTCAGGCTGCTGAGGATACACCAGCCCTTCAGCAGAGAAGGCAGAGGCAGCATGAAGATGCCAAACAGGTACGTTGATATGGAAAATGTTTGCTGAGAACTTACTTTGGGGATTGCCTCAGTTAAAAAAAACAATGTCAATCTTTGTATTAACAGTCATTTCTTCTAAATGATTTCATATTTAATGAATTTTGTCTTTTCCTCTACTCTATCGTTTCACAGTGCATCTGTTATTAAGGTCTGATATACTGGTATTTGTTGATTTTTCAACTGCAGAAATGTTTTAGTTTTATTGTTTTAAGTGTTAGCTGCACATGGTAAGGTGAGAAAATGCAACACAGTTATTCTGTTGAAGAGTTAAAGGGCGTCTATTTAAAATTAGTAAGTAAGTGTATACAGGAGTAAATGTGTTTTAACAATGGCAAGAGTCAATTAAAACAACACTTATCAAGTATCAAGTAGGTCTACCACTCTTGAAGAGTATTAATTAGTGTAGTATTAATCTAGTGTCAACTGTAAATAACACTATTAATGTTAGTTACATCCTGTTAAATCTGAGTAACACTTCTCAGTGTAATGTAGTGTAAAACATGAACTCTTACCAGAGTTTAATTGATTCTGAAATGGTAACACTATGTTCAGTGTAACTTTAACACTCTCTAGGTAGGGACCATATGTTCACCGACTTAGTGTTAAATTTGACTCTTTAAGTGTTGCATTAGTACTGTCAATTTTACTGCGTACTTTACAACCGAAAGTAATCGGTATTTTCTCTTTCGCCTTTCCACACCTGTTTTGTTCCCCACTTCCCACCATCTTCCAAAGTACCCTAACTAATGACCTTTCGATTAGTGTGAGCATAGTCCATGTTTTTTAGACCTGTTGGTGCAATCCATCACTGTTTTTTTAACCTAAAAGAGAACAGACCACACAGAGCATTCATTCGGATTCACTCGTTTCTAATAGGAATCAGAAACAAGCCCATTTCCTTTAAATATGTATAAAGCTGTGTGCTCACTATGTAGTGTCAGAACATATTGGTGATCACTCACCTGAACAATGTCTAGCACCATTCCAGCCGCCACCGTCCCGAACCCGGCCAGCAGGAAGGGGAAGACCACCTGCAGGCCAATGGAGAAGGAGGTCTCCTTGAGGGGGGCAGTTGGCTCTGGGCTCGGGTCGGTGCTGGTGTCGTCGCTCTCGTTGCTCTGGCTGGCGTTCTCCAGGAGAGCGTCCTCCTCCCGTTGACCTTTGGCGTTGGCCCGACAGTCCATCGCCACCACAATCTCCGACCTCTCCTCATCCTCCCCGGTCTCACCGGCCCTCTCTGTTAAAGATGTGACCTCTTTGAGCTCTACCTCGCCGCCGGTCACTGGGCCCACCTCCTCGGAGCCTTCGGTGAGGATCACCGGGTGGACGGAGTAGTTGGAGTTGAGCAGGGCCGATGTCGGGGGCCCTTCCTCCTTCGTCTCAATGGCCCCGGAGGACATGTCGATGTCAGGGAGTTTTTCTTGTTCTTTCGACCAAAGTACCATGCGGACGCCTTTGAAGGACAGTGGGCTTGACAAGAAAAGGTCAAGTTGTGTCGGGGAAGTCAGAATGGAATCGGCCACCTGATCTGGTTTTGAACCTGATCAGTCCAATTGATTTATCCCATTAAAGAGGCTGACAGGGAGTTGGGGTCGCAACTAAAGACCGGGAGAAGATGGCACTGAAGGGAAAAACCTGCAGCGAGCCACACGAAGCCGTGCGTCTGCTGAGCCTGTGTTCCTGTCGGTGCTTCGGGAGCAGAACCAGTATGTTCTCCATTCACTGCAAGATGTTCAGAGTAGACCGGCAAAAAAAAGAAGAGGGCATACTAGTTCAAAACGGAAGAGAAGAGGACAACAATAGGCTCTGGGACTCGCCAGAGAAATCCCCTAACAGTCACTTGTAAACAGTCCTCGGAAAGTTCAGTGTGAGCTGAAGAAGAAAAAAAAATCAAATCAGAGGTCTGGAGTGGGCAGATTGCAGCGCTGACTGGTTAAGCTCTCAGTCCACTGATCATGTCAGACTGGTGAGTGTACCAGGCTGGGAATGTCTCACCTTACACCACGTGGCTGCTGGGAGGTTTTCAAGGGAGATATTTAAGGGTCTGCAGTATGAAGATTCAATTACAGCCAGAGGAAAGGTCCCCCTCCAACCAGAGTGGACGGTCACCTGGGGAAAGAACACTTTCATTGATTATTCAGTCCAAAATTTAAACCGGTTTCAGAACCATTAACACTTTGATTTACAAATACCGACAGCTAGTAGATCCCGGCTGTTTCCTGAATCAAGAAATATCTGATCCACAAATAAATACACTTTAATAGTGATATGAACAACAAAATACAGAAACATGCAAGAGCTGACAACGATGCACAACCCTCCATTAAAAAAAACACTTCCTAATGTTTTGTTACTTTAGAAAACTTTATAAAAAAAAACGACTTTTTATTTACTTCATCAGAAAACAGTAATCCTAAATAAATGTGTCAGACGACAAGCAAATATCACAGCTAAACACTAAAACTACCAAATATCTGAATGTTGCTGGAATATTGCAGGAATATAAAAATATCAAAAACACATAGACTCACCACAATAATATAATACAACTGCTAGAATCTGGAAAAGGAGTGTCTAGAGTGATGCCAGTGTGTCGCTGTGTGACAGGCTCTCTGAGCAGGACTCCGCTCCGCTCTGGACGTCGTGAGGAGTGAGGACAGCGCAACAGTTTGAAAACAGTTTCATCCAGCGCCAAATTTCCTCCCGGCGGCTAAAAATATGTCTACCATTAAACGGAGGTGCTGCGCACATCCTCTGCAACGGAGTGTCTGTCACACGACCGTCAATTCGGCCCCCCGCGACGCAAGGACGGCACTTCCTGTCGCACCCTTTCAAAGCAAAAGCCCCCAAATCTTCAGGAGGGGTGGGGGAATTAAAAAAAAAAAGCAACGGGCGCGTATCATGTTCAGTTATTCAGGTGACCATTAATAAAGAGGCTTCTCCAACCAGAAATGACTGAAGTAAAAAAAAAAAAGAAACCCAAAACAGGACGTCTTATAAGTAAGCCTATGGAGTAATTTCCTTCTTCCCACTCTTTAAAATAAACTACAGCAATTACACACACAGACTCTTGACTCTGAAATGACTTACAAAGTACCTATTTGGAGAAACAGTTAGTGCTAGCTTACGCGGACGTGAAGAAAGGTACACTAAACTACACGCTTCACGCTCTTATTTTGAAGGCCTGTCTCCTCGCTTCCCTGCCGTACCTCTGCCGGCTTGACGCGGCTTTCATCCTGCCTGAGTGTTGCGACATCCGCACGCAGTCTTTGGCTCTCCCCCGCTGAAACAATCCTCTGTTTAGTAGTCAGGTCCAATACCGCCCGAACCCAACATGGCAAAGGCGTAAATTAGTGCTCCCCTGGTCCGGGCTGAATAGACGAGCCCTTCTATTCTCTTCTGCTGCTCGTTTAGACGAGGGCAAGGGGCTTTCTGGTCCAACACCGGGGCCGGAGCTCATGTCACTGGCCGCTATCGCCACGAGCATTTTAACTCGTGAGAGTCGGCGCTAAACGCACACGTCGCTTCTTTCTTTTTTTGGGGGGTTTGTTGTATCACCTAAGGGGGAGGCAGGCGGTTGTATCTTTGGCAGTTTGTGTGAAAGTGACACATTCCGTTAGATCAAAGGCACCGCTCTCACCTCGGCGGTCGCTCGTTATGTTCGATATAAAACCGCAGCTTGAAAATGTCCAGCAGCTTGGGAGAGTTAAGAAAAGAAAGCGAAGTAAGTGGTTACCTTGTGGTGTCAGCGGGGTCCGGAAGAGTGAGAAGGTACAGTCGGGACAGACCGGCTGAATGAACCCTCCACCTCTTGGTAACGCGCTCCGGCTGAGGCGAAGACGCCGGTGCGCGCGCCTTTATGTAGCCCCACGGTGCCGGTACACAGCTGCCCGCGGTGGTTAATGCCGGTTAATGGTTAAAGGCGTCCTCCTCCCGCGCCGTGCTGTCCCCACTCTCTCCTTCCAGTCAAACCCCGGTCACATTGCACACCCGACAAAGTGCCCCCCGCCGCCCAGGCCGCTTGGATGCGCGTCTATAATACACCCCGTCCGGTGCGGGGGGCCAGGAAGCCACAAGGCGGGCCCTCCCTCCACACTCTGGGCTCACTATACAGACCCCCGCCCCGCCGCCACCACCACCCCTCCATGCGTGTGGAAATGTGTGCCCGTGCGGTGCCAGTCTCCTGCACAAGCCTGCTAATTTACTACCAGGAAGGCTCAGAGATAGAAGTTTTAATTTAACAGCAGCCCGAGGTTCCTGAATGAATGTGCACGCACGCACGCCAGAGTCGTCTAGCCGGGGCAGACTCGAGTCAATGATCTATCAACACAGAGAATAAATAAACGCAAGTCTTACATAAGTGGAGCTTTTTTTTTTTTTTTTTTTAAATGACCCGAAACCGCACTTGAGACTCGGGAGATGTCGACTTTTCTTCGAATGGCAGAATATTCAGAGACAAAGAAAGAAACATTCCTGGAAACCACTTTAATGATTATAAAGTGACTCAGCATTTGGGTTTATTTAAAAGAGCCACAGGGATCAATATACTACAGTATTGATCTTGTTATGCCATTTTCACCATGTTTTTCTTGATGTATTACATCTACTATAAAATTCAACGTCACTGTGGGTTTTTGTTTCGCTGTATATTGAAACATATTAAGCATACTGAAGTTTTTCCTTCATCAAGGGATTGTTGTGCATGTGTTTGTGTTGTCTAACAGAGACATTGCACACGCTGCTCCTTGGAGAGCAGCAGCTTGGACAATGTCCCTCGAGGCCCTCCAACTTTGTTGTGCGGTTTGCCTGTTGCTATACAGCCGCTCGGCTCAGCATCATCGCCCAAAGAGCAGAGCCCACAATGGATCAGAGGACTTAAAGGAATAGATCTCAAACTTGTTCTGTCACACCCAACTTTAGAGGATGAAAAATGTGTATGCCCCTACAAAATTGTTTGATTGAAATAACAACTTTTTGTGACTCCATCTGTGTCTCTGTCATGCATGCTTTTTAAAAAAATATATATATAATAAAGAAAAGTGCAATCACTTCAATTAAACCAGATTGCTCCATCAGACAAAAAGAAATGCAATCACTTTGTTAGAACAATGCAAATACAGTTATGTCTCTACGAAAAATAACAAATATTTGGCAAAGAAATTGCTAATTGTAGCTGCAAGAACCCTGTTTTGCGCTGAATATCTTTTCAAGATAATAAAAATAACGTGCAAACATAAAATTAGTGCAGATATGTGAGCCATCAAGTTTTATCAGTATTAATGAGTTGCTTTCCAGGACACATCTTTTTAAAACTGTAAAGTGTCAAGTTGCGCAAGTGTAAGCGTAATGTGTTAACACCGCAATGTGAACACAAAAGTACAGGCATTTTGCCATGTATGTATTAATGACTTTGGTTTATGTCTGTTTTTTACTTTCGTAATATATGAAGTTCTCAATAAAGGTCTTGAAATCAAAATTTCTGCATTTCCTCTCACGCCCCACTTGTGTTCGTGCTGCTATACTATACTATTTCTGTCACATGGTAAGGTATTGAGATATTTTGAAATGAAATATAATATTCAAAACTCTGTTTTCCTTTGTGATTATTCACCTGAAAACTGAGGCTTGTTGTGTTTTCTTTAGCTTCGAATGAGCCTTTCATATCTACGGGTCCGCTTTACGGAGTCCGCCATGTTTCTACAGTAGCCCAGAATGGACAAACAAAAGACACTGGCCTGAGAGAGGGCCTTGTGGTTTTGTGTAACCTGTAGGCCACCGTAGTTCTCGACACCCTTCCTGCAACCGAAATAGATGCCACTAAATCCTTCACTTAGCTTAGCATAAAGACTGGGAACAGGGGGAAACAACTAGCCTGGCTCTGTTAAAAGGTCAAATTTAATCTGTTTACACCTCTAACGCTCAGTCACAAATACATTAACATCTTGATTCAGCAGATATAGATTATTTATACAAAATATAATCAGCAATACAATAATGATCTATCAAATGAGTCCAATGTATACAAACTTCAACATTAATATTTGTTTTATTGATTAGAAAACTTTACAACTTTATATGTTAATCTGAAACAGGTCATGATTCTGCATGCTTACGTTTGGTACTTTAATACTTTAATGCGTGGAAACATAAGTTATGACAAGAAAGCAAATAAGGTATTGTCCCAAAATACTGAACGTCATGTTTAAAGTTGAAGCTGTATTGCACATAAGATTTTATCAGAAAAAACAGAAGCACATAATAATAATAATAATAATAATAATAATAATCATAATCCACATGCCCCACTTGTTTACATACGTGATTGCTTACTATCGTTACGATTTCCAGGCGTCAGAGAAAAGTCTGAAAGTGAATTTCTCGGGGCTGATTTTCTTTCTGCATGAGGCAGCCGTTTCCAGGACGCAGGTTTACTCAGTTATCTGTTATGGTCTGATGTGGTTGTTTCCATGGCGTTTACGTTGAGCGGAAAAGCTCGATTTACATACGGGTGGGTGGTTTTCTCGGTTTTGCATGGCATCAACGGTGCTAATTACATGCAAGCTATAAGCCATGGCGAGTACATCGTATGCATCTTAAAAGGACATTTTCTGTGACTTAATTGTTTTTCCCTGTCCATTTAATGGGAATTGCAGCGTTCATTCACAAGCAGTCTCAACAATTAAATATATGCTTTTAAACCATTCATTTCAATCTTAATATACGATGATAAGACCAAACGCGGCGTAACCACAAGAGTCTGTCACTCTGAAGACGTATCGCATTAGCATAGCATGCACATTGAAAGGCCACCGGAGAACCTCTACTATGACTTCATTATTAACACATAATGAAACCAACACATTCTCACTGATATAACAGTAACATGACGAGCTGATCGAACTACTCAATTTAGCGTCGCTACGTAAAAAGCGATAAGTGTTTGTTGGCCATAAACGGAAGTTTTTCATTGTCCCTCGGCTCCGTCGGCCCCTCACAATGTACGCTAGAGCGTAAAACAGACCAGTATCTTCGTGGCGAGAGTTACACAAGCAGCAATCGAAACAACCCGGCACATTTCCACTTCCTGTGTGCAAAGGAAGTAAAGAAATAAAGAAGAAAGCCCTTCCTTCTTGTTGAATCTCACATGGCCCTAAAGGCAGTATTCATCCAGTGAGGTGGAAGTTACACTGTCGGCTGCAGAGTCAGAGACAGGAATATGGGTTGGTGTGACCCTACTCATTTGGCGACAGGTCTGTGTAACTACTGTAAACACGATGGATCTTCTTAGTTTAACAAATCTACCTGACCATTGAAACGGGATAGTTTGCTTTACAGTGGAATAAAGGAAAGCTGGCTGATGGCCAACGAAGACAGAAATAGCAAACTGAATGAAGTCGTGCGAGTCTGTCCTGAGGTTTGGCTACATGTGGACGTACAGTGTAGTACGGGGTCCTTCTAGTGGTTAATGATCCTCCAATCTTCTTTATTTTATTCCAAAACCAGGAAGTGAGGTGAGAATCGAAGACACAACAGCGCCGGGCCCTAGCAACGCCTCGCCAGAGTGGCTGTCCACGGCAACGCCGAGGCGGTCTGTGCCAGTTTTGGGCCACTTCTGTCCCGGGGCTTCTTTGAGCCCAGAAGAATGTCAGGGGGAGACTTGGAAACCTTCCCTCAGCTCAGGATGAATGGCTGTCCACTGAACACACTCCCCCAGCTCTCTCTCTCTCTCTCTCTCTCTCTCTCTCTCTCTCTCTCCTGTCTCCCTCCAAACCTCCCTCATCTACTCACCGAGGAGAAGCAGAACAGTGACCAGCCACATGTCACTGTAACATCCTCCAATCACGTCGTTCCATCGGGTGAATTAGAGCCCCCTTATTACAGGTGCGTCTTGTTTTTGTAGTTTTGATCATCATCCCTATCGGCACTAAAAATGGACCAAAACAACTTAATTCCTAATGTAGGAGCCATTAGTCACGGGTGTGTATTTTATTGTGGTAATGTGTGTTTTATTGTGGTGGTTTAAATACGGGGCACCTGTACGATGCAAGGGGATTGATGATGCATGGGTGACGGGGAGATCAGACGTTTTTTTACCGCTAGACCAACAAACTTCGTAAAACAGTTCAGGAAGTCCAAATAACCACTTGTAACTGCCGTCAGTCATAATTAAATCTGCAATAACCCAAAAATATACCAACGGCTGGACTCTTTTTTTACCGAAGCAGCGCGTGAGAAACAGGATCTTATCCCGCACCCAGCAGAGTGGCCGACACGTAGATCGGCCACTACACCTAAATTCCAATGTTTTTGGAAAACCACATTCGAGAATCCCTTCCTTATCAATTACAGTTCCTATTCCTGTATTCTTCATTTCTGAATTACAAATTGGGATCGTTGCAGATGGAAAGTTTTAGTCCTGACCTGTGACCTGCAGGTCACGGGCCTCTTGTAATGAATGAGCTGCGACCTTTCCGAACGTCTGTACCGGCGAGTACAACACAACGCCAATGTTCCAGGTCGGAAGGAATTTAAGTCAAACGCGCAAGGTGATGATTAAAAAGAGTTACTCATTCAGACAAACACCCTGCAACAACGAGAACCTGCGAGAAGTTAGAGAAGCACAAACAGTCCCATCGATTAACCGCCTTACGCGCGCGTGTGTGTGTGTGTGTGTGTGTGTGTGTGTGTGTGTGTATAGGTGGGTGGGTGAAGAGTAACCTCCCATGGGCAGCACATGGCTCACCCATTAAACAAACCAGACATCCTCATGGCATCACGAAGTGGAAATTTGACTTTGTTTTAAGTGAGAGGAGTTAGGTAAACCATTACAATGAATGTCCACCCCTACTTTTATTTTATGTCATTCAGTCGGATGTAAAAAGTGGACCACTGACGCAAGTTTGAAGTTCCATAGCGCGCTGAGAAGTGTTTCCTTTTAACAAAGCAGAGCAGAAGAAGCTCAAAGTAATCTTTGGGAAATAGTAGTAATCATAAAAGGATTCTGTAATAATATCAGTCATCCATTAAGGGCTAATGAAAGGGCGGAGGCCGATGTGAGCCGCTGCTGGGTATTGGGCGTGTGCATCCATAGATAATACTGTTCATCCTGGTGCGCGCATGCCAGTGTCTTCTAAACACTTTCTTGCGTGGATGTTTCCAGTCAGACTGGTATCTACTGTAATTTTCTGTCTTTATCCAACCAGGCAGTGATAAGAAATCCAAAATGATTCATATGCCAGTGTTAAAAAATATACTATTAATTATTATTACTATTAATAGTTTTCTCTTTTTTTCTTCTTTAAAAAAATGAAAAAATTGAATTATGAGAATGCACAATATGACATACAAGGTCGTGCAGTATTTTCTCTTTTGTGCATGTGTTAATCGGTTTACAATGATAAAGAAGAAAATACAGGAAAGTAAGGCCAAACTAATTAAATAAAATAAATAAAAATAATAATAAACGCAAAATAAATATACAAATATTGTATCAAAAAGACCGACCAACAGAACCACCCACCCACATGACCTTCACTTTCATTCACATTGAGTTTGTGTAATGCAGTGTTGCCAAACTGTAGATGAGTACTTGGCTTTAGTTCGTTAATCAGACAGATGAGAGAAGGACAGAGGAGCAGACTCGTCTCATTCAGGGAGCAACACTCACAGATTTTTTAAATATAAAATGAAAGTTCAATTGATCAACGTCTCATCATTATTAAAGATTTCCATTTTAACTGTATTTATTATAAATAATATATACTCTAATAACAGTATAAAGTACTTTATTTTAGAACAATGAGGTTTCTATGCTCTGATCTCAGGGTTATGCGCTAACCTTAAGGTTCTTTTATCTGACTTTATGGTTCTATGCTCTAAAGAGAAATGTTTGTGCAGGACTTGTTTCAGCTCATTTCTTCTCTTTGTTAACATCATTGTTGATCAGTTAATTCATGTGTTATGGTTCTGATCATATTGGGCTCTTAGGTTTATTTTTCTGGGCCTTTATTTTAGATGTGAGTTTGTACGTTTGATCTGTGCTTTGTCTCGTGCTGGCGTTTCACTTTGCTGCTTTTAATATCGCTGAACACGAGACATACTGCTTTTGTTGTGGGAATAATAAACATATAAAGGGCGATATACACACTTGCAACTACAACTTCGGCTAGCCACGCAGTTGCATTGACGGACTCGCTTTGGTTTATGGTTCCCGCCTTTTCCATACGCCAGATCATTAGGTGGTGCGACGATTGTTTAGAGTCGAGCTGCACACCGACGTTCACCGATATCTCCCTCCAGGAATTCACCGCCCTCTGCGTATCCTCATACCCCGTCAAAGACGGGTTATATAAATGCTCATATTTGCGGACCTCTTCAGCCAAACGTTCTTCAACGAGATCCATTGTTTGTGTTTCTGCTACGGCTTTTAAAAACACCGGTATTATACTATGAAACCGGAAATGCGAGACTCAGAAAGGACGTGGCTAGCAGACCAATCACAGTGTTGCGGGTTGCAAACGGCTAACGTAGCTTTGTCGGATAGTCAGAAATTTTGTGCGACGTACGCAAGCCCGCAAGAGAGCTGAAGGGACTATGCAAGGGGCCCTTGCTGGTCTTGCGTGCTTGCGTCTCAGCGTAAAACCCGAGTATAAATGACCCTTAAGAGTCAGTCCATTCTTTGTTAAAGGCTCTTAAGCGGTCCATATTTCTCTTTTTGGAGTGGCAAGTGAAATAACTTCTCTAAAACATACTTTTTCCAACTCTCGGGTCTCTTTTTCCTGTCGCTCCCGTGTGTGAACATCTCACTGGAGTCGAGGGCGGCACTTATAGGAATACACACGTGATCCATCGAGTACAGGATCACAGGATTTACAATGCGTGAAATTGGTCGGTGTGTTTCCTGGACTGCTAGTAAAAGCTGGAAAAGCTGTGCCGATTAAGTTACGGAGTAAAATGGACATAAAAGTTTAAGATACCGTGAAGGCCAGTCCAAATTATTATCCTACACAAAACCGGTCCGTGGCGCAAAAAAGGTTTGGGACTGATAGAGAGGTTTCGCTCCCCATGTATAGACAGAAGGGGCTCATTCAAAACTAACACGTTAATTCTTATTTCAGGTGATTATATACAACATAAACTTCTCAAGAGACCCAGGAGCTGCACCTGTTGTCAGTCAGACTAAAGTTTATTTTGAAAAGACACTGTTGTTTAAGGAGCGTATATTGACAAACCGTCCCTGACACATCCAAAACTGGCCTATGGAGGTTTAAGCTTTGCAAATAAGCTGTATGCCGACGTGTGTGGCATCTGTTTTTCTTATCAAACTTGTCCCTGTACAAATATACATGAAATAAAACATACTGTACTTTTTAATTTACTTCTACCAGAATAGTTAAGTGAGCGTTACTTGTTCAGGCTAATAACATTTCCCCCCTGCGTCTCTGTGCTGTTTTTTTCCAGGGCAGTTAGTTTGACCGCATTAATGTGGGAAAAAAAAAAACCCAGAGAGGAATACAGCAGCCATAAACAGCCTCACTCATATTACCATCAACCCATTTTAGTCTGGACGATGTCCAAAATGTGTGTGGGCGCGAAAAGCAAATTTTGTATCCTCACTGAGTGGCAGTAAATGGCTCACAGAAGAAAACAGCATATTGTAGAGTATGCAGTGACTAAACCTAACCTCACCGCCTTCATAAGCCCGGCTGTAACATTGTGAGTGCAGCAATTATTGCTATATATTACATTTATTGTGTATCTTTCACTTCCGATGTCAAGGACCCTTTTGTGACTATTAACTCCCGGCTTTTAAGCATCCCCAAATATCTATTACTGAAATAGAGAATGAATGAAGTCCTTGTGCTATGAATGGATTTTCATTCTACAAAGTATGTGCTCTTAGCGCAGCATCAGGCGGCAGTGGCGAGGGTCCGGCAGCGATCCGGCTTTGCTCCGGAGACTCTCAAGTAATGGTTTCAGATTTTATTAATTCTGGTCTTTAACATACATCTTTAAGGTAAGCAACAGACTGAACGTGGACAAAAGAAGGAGTGGTTTGTCCCTCACAGGCACCCTTACTACTGAACAGTACCCGTTCAGAAAAAAAAGAACACATATTTATAAACTTTATATGTATGTATGTTAACTTGCTGTTGCTCCAGAGTGCTGTTATATTGTTCTGACAACATTACTTGTTCTGACTATACACTAGGTTTTACTTTATTATTGAATTTGGAGCATAATGCAAATAATCGCGATTAATCGCAGAAAAAGCATGCGATTTATCAGTTTTTTTTCAAGATTGTAACAGTGAATATAAACATTGTTTCTTTGTTTTACTGTCTTCTGTTTCGATCTCCAGGTGATTTGATATGTAGCTTTAGCTTCTATCTTTATCTTTCTTACCAGTTTTCACTATTGAATCAGTTTGACATCCTGGCTCAATTCTTCATATTGTCGTCTCTTTAAAATAGGTTTTATCAAAAATCAGACAACATTTATTTTGTGGTAGCTTGGATAGCTTGATGAAGTGGCAGTGGGAGGCGGGGCTTAGCCAAAGGTTAAGTTAATGTTGCACACCCAGCGGGCAGGTAGAAAACACACTGCTGTACTGCCATGATAGCTCACATGTAATTGCTTTGTAGGAAAAAAATAGAGGTGAAAATTACAAATAACTTTTTCCTGTGTTTGTGACAAGTGCGTTACCTTTTCCAGAAAGGGATGGTACCAGCGTTTGGCACGTTCGGGGATGTGGCAGCCCTGAACTGATGTCAACATTTCACCAGGAATACACGTGAAGTAAATACAATAACAAGTTCAGGATACTTTGTACTTTGTAATGACACTTTGCACTTGGATGTAGTGACGGTTCTGATAGAGCTGATGTGAGTAAAGTGAGCTTTTGTGATGAACCATATGTTATATTAACAGCTGTAAAACATGGTTGTTGCAAACTGATGATACACATACATACAGCTTAACACGGCTACAATATTGATACCATTTTTTTTTAAAAAGTCTATTAAGTGACTAATAAACGCTGAATCTAAGTATCTTGATGTGTGGCTTGACATTTTAATGTCCATAGTTCTGTGTTTGCAAAACACCTACATACAGTTATCTGCATGACACGCATCGTTCAACACGAAGAGCCTGTGTGTGTTGTTTGCTAAACACCTGCACCCAGAATGCACCTGTGAAAATACCTGCTACCAATTGAATTGAAATCCGAGCTGGAACACCACAGGTGACAAAAGTGTTTTGCACTTGGCATGTGGAAAGAGCGATGTATTTGCTGTTTGTGTGTGAAGTTGTGATGCAAAAATAAAATGTTCAGAAGAATTCATATAGCGTTTTCTTTTCCCTACGTTAGTAGTGCTTTTCATATTCTAAACCTGGAATGTAGTTTATGAATTCTCAAATTTGGCTTTAAAAAACAACATTCTATTAAAATAAAATTGAAGATAATGATCTGAGTGAGACAACTGACCTGCACATGTAATAATGTCATTTCATATTACTTCATTAGAGAACCTGCAGACAGTGTAAGCGGTCATCGAAGGCCTTCCCAGCTCATGTGAGTGATCACCGCCATCTAGTGGAAAACAAGTGCAATACAAACCACAGATCCCTTTTATTCCACCGAATAAAACTACTGGTATCCTCAAGATTACGGACGGATCGGAAATGGATCATGCTGAGGGATGAAACACAAGTTTTGACACAATGAAATATTTCACACATCCCATACATCGACCTAACGCCAGCGGGTAGATTATCTCTGCAGTCACATTAACAGGTCTGTAACGTCACAACCTGAGTACCTGATGGTCATTACAGCACGGCACGCGTTGCACAGAGGGAACACCGAAGAAACGACAGTATTGCTGCAGGAATTACACGTGTACAATCGGTCGGCGTCGCACCGGATCCGTACCTTCGTCCTCGAACAGCGGTCTTCAACAAATAACATATTGCCATTTAATACGGTCTCTTTTCGTACATGAAATGCATTAAATCATAGTTATCATACTCACAGGTAGATGTGCACGGAAGAATGATTCCCAGTGCCATCCTCACAATACACCGGAAGGGATCAATGGTACCTCGGTGTTAATTGCTTTAGTGCAAATGTGGTTACATTGCAGCTCAACCAAACGTTTCACCACTTCCTGCTGAGGTTCTTCCTTTTTTTTCTTTTTTGCAAGATGATAAATATTGCATCAAACGTGGAGTCTATCAGAGAACACTAAAATGCATATGTGCCATAAAACAGCTTGTCCTCGTGTCCACATTGCCAGACGCACAAGCTACAAAATCGTTTTTGTTTTCTTCATGGAGGCACTGCAACATACAACACGGCAGTGTCGCGTACTCAAACACACGTCGGTAGAAAGAAAGAGCCCAGCTCCTCCAGTGTGCATGTGTGTATGTGTGTGTGTGTGCTCACATGTGGGGCTCAGTGTCCATACAGCCCCAGCAGGGGGCGTTGCCGTCTGTTACTGTACATCTCAAAGGCGGTGACTTTCACTCTGACTCCAACTCTCATCTTTTTTTTAATGCTTCTATGATGTATATTGCACTACAGTCTGATTCAGGAGGATAGTACAGAGGAGTGGAATTGCCCATCTATTGCGTTCAATCAGGGCCGTCTACAGATACTCTTCCTCTTTCACGTACAGGATCTCGTGCGCTGTGCTGGGAACCTGAGAGAGAGAGCGAAAGAAAAGAGGGTCAGAAGTGTGAAGTATTTCCACTTCATGATACTCAGTGGAGAAACTGACTGAGGCTTTAATTAAGTGACTGAACAATTAAATATTTTAAGGGGATTCAACACATTTAGTTCTGGTCCAGTTTCCTGTTTCCACAAGGAGTGAACATAAAGTCGCACGGACTGAGTCGGTGCGATTGTCACCCGACATTATCGGGACCCGCGTGGCGAGATCGAAGTCTGGTGACGGACAGAAGTTAATGCAGCACTTCAATGCGTGCTTGAGTGTCCCTTTAGTGCATTAGATAGCTGTCACACCTGGACAGTGTAAATGGACCTGTACTTCTATAGCACTTTTCTAGTCTGCCGACCACTCGAAGCACTTTGACACTACATGACATCATTCACCCATTCACACCCCAATGGGAGGAGCTACCATGCAAGGTGCCACATCAGTAACCGTTCATACACCGTAAGCGCCGCTTCGGGAGCAATTTAAGGGTTAAGTGTCTCGCTTAAGGACACATTGACATGGACTAGCGGACTTGGGGATTAAACCACCAATAGAAGGACAACCCTGCACACCACTGAGCCACAGTGTGCACAGGGCTGAACACAAGCGCAGCAGTTTTACACGGTTCTGACCTGTTTCATCGGGGATCTGACATGCTCTTGATCTTGCCATCCAATACAGATCAATAAGATCACTTACTGAACAGATTTTCAAGACGTCATGCTGAAATACCATATCTACTGTTTGATTTCACACCACAAAGGGATCAAACTAGCGGCGCTCTGTGACCCGAGTATAATGATATTGTGCAAACCCGCTTGGCGAGAGCTTGAATGCGACAGACTTTCATAGCGAACATCTGCATGAATAATCAACATCTGTCGCCGTGGAAAATCGACGCTTGTGCACAGCGGTTTTGAGTTATCTTAATCGAGCGCCGTTTGAGGTTAAGTCTAGCTACCTGGTTGACGCCTCCCACCACCAGGAGGCGGTCTCTGATGACAATGGAGGACGTGGAGCATCGGGGGAAGTTCATGGGGGCCAACCTCTCCCACTTCTTCCTCTGAGGGTGGAAGGCATCCACTGTGTCCAGCGCCGAGGGCTCGTGACCTGGAAGAAGACCCAAAAGGTTATTTTGTCGGTTTCGTTTCCCCTCAGGATATATGCAGCAGGTGATGTCAGTCATGTGGACACGTATAAGTGGGTCACTTTAAGATCGTTCTGTCACAAATCAAACACCACGGGATTCACGCGGAATTCAATCATTATATTCACAGCGAGCAAACGGTCCACCCTTACCCAGTCCTCCCGCTACAACCATCCGTCCGCGCAGGAACGCGGCGGCAAAGTCAGCCCTCTTTGTTTTCATCGCCACCGTCTCCTCCGACTTCAACCAGGCACCTGCAGAGGACGACACGACAGCTGACACGTGCGGGTGTTTGTGTGTGTGAGCTCGCGTTGTGCGCCGGCGTACGAAGCGGGCTCGCGGGGTCGTGAGGTCAGTGGCACCGTGGTCTCTGTTCTGGCTGGACAGGACGCCGCTGAGCTTTGTTTTCTGAGCACGACCTGCCGCTAACAGGTCATCCTTAAGCCAGCTGCAGCCATGTGCAGTACACACACACACACACACACATACGCACAGACACTCGTACACGCACGCACACACACATGGCAAGGACAAACAAAGGTTAGAACTAACAGAGACTACAAACAGACGGAGAGGGGACAGGAGGGGTGGAGTTAGGGTCGCAGTATTACACCAGCCATCTACAAGCTACAGTTCATCTGACACCAGGTCTCCTGGTTGGAGATGGGCACTCTGTGTACGGCCATGTTTGTTGTTGCACTAAATTAAGAGCAGCGCATCTCGCATTCCAGAGCTTGGTCAGTGGCTCTTCGCCTCACAGCTTCGGTTTTACAGAGATCAAGTTCCACACATTACACACACAGACTGACGTTTCGCTCCGATATGTGATAGAAAAGCAGAGTACACTGCGCCGCCGTGCGGGGGGCTTTGTTTGTGGCCATGGGTTGTGGTCCGAGCTGTGTGCTTTACTTTTGAGTGGAGGGTGGATTGTTGGACTTGGTCCAGTGGTCGTGTTTCGCCACAGCTTGGACAATCATTTATTTTGTATTAATGTATTACAATTTGGCATTGGTTTGAATGGCAAAATGATGCAGTTAAAAAAAAAAAAAGCTGCTTTATCTTTTGCGGTCTGACTGATATCCTGACCAATCAGTAGTGGCTGCAAGCACACATGATCCCTCGACGGCTTGTCACCCTTTAATGCCGGTGCTGCCAATACAGAACCGCCACAGCTGGGAATTGAACCCAGGTGCATGCAGGTGCATCGATGAGCAGGTGCTTTTTTCTTATCCACCATGGAAACAGCTATCGGCAGCTCTCATCTCAAAGTATTGTAAACGGATTTCAAAAAGAAATAAATCAAAATCAGTCGAGCCGCAGGGAAGACATTGCAATTTAATTTTATCTCTCTAATTACCTGACACTTAAGACTGACAATGAAAACAGTTCTCTAAAGACATTATGAAGCAGAAGTGACATTTTCCTTCACATTCAAGGCTGAAGTACTCCACATGATAACAAGGAAATGAAGATGTCACCTTTCTCTTTTCCCAGCAGATTCTGCGGAAGTTTTCTTTTTCACTTTTTGGTTTTGTTGCTGCCAAGTCTTGTTTATCTGAAGGAAACCCAGCGTGGAGAGAATCGTGACGGAGGAAGACAGATAACTTCATTGGGGAGCGAGGGAGGGGGAATTAAAAAAAAAAGATAGAGAAAATGCTTCTTCTTCTTTCCCTTATCTTTTCACATACTTATTTATATTCCCATTTTCTTTCTTATATCTACACTCTCTCCTTTTTCTCTCTCTCTCATTGACTTCATATTCTCTTCCTCTCTTTCCTTTTTGACTTGTTATTTCTCCCTCTCTTTCTCATTTACTCTCAACCGTTCTCTTAAACAAGAGGCAGAGACAACAAGGTGGAGGGAAACAAATAGATGTGGGGAGAATGAAAGGGAGATAAGTAGCCAGATGGTGCAGCAGTGTGTAATGAAGAGCTGTGGATGGAATAAAGATCACAGGTGGCGGTCCTCTCTGCTCTGTTCTCTCTCCAGAGCAAAATCCTCCTGGAAAATATTTGGTGCTGGTATGTTATATAAATCTGAGATGTTGAATAAAATTCCAGCAGTTACTACGTGGTCAAGAATGAGGCCGTGCAGCTCTCACCCAAAACGTTTGTTACGTACGATGTTTGTACGAACAATGGTAGTACGTATCTGTGATAGTACGTAACTAAGGTTAGTACGTCACTAACTTAACAATAACAGTACGTGACAATAGTGAGTAAGAAACGTTAATATGTCACTACGTTATGGTAACTAAAGTTAGTACATAAAAATTGTATTACATACTATGATAGTATGTAACTAACGTTAGTACATAAACATGTCAGTAAATACTATGATAGTACGTAACGTAATGATAGCCTTAACACAACTAAGTAGTGGGATGTTGTTTAGGTACTAGGACATGAAGCATTGCGTAAAACAGTGGCATCTATTTCTTTTTACATTTATTAATCAGCTGCGATAGACTGATGACTTGTCCAGGGTGTACCTTGCCTTCGCCCATTGACAGCTGGGGTCAAGTCCAACGCGACCCTAAACAGGATAAGTGGTTCGAAAAATGGTTGGATGGATTTCTTAATCAGTGAAGAATAAAATGAGGATCTACAAAACGGACGCAGGACACAAGCTGCATCACCAGTAATTCTTCTTTTCAAACGGCGACAGTCACTGGCTGGATTTTCCTCAACAAAATAAACTTGTGTCAACACATCACACTACAGACTTATGGTCCAGTCCTCTGAGACCGAGATGCGACTGCAGGCTCTATTCCTCTTTGCTTTGGAGGGATTACACAAGTCTTTGCGCCAAGGTTTTCTTTGTCGGAAAACACCAGCATGCATTATTCTACCCTGGAGGAAGACGGCAGAGGAGAATAAAGGGATGGAGGGAGAGAGAGAGAAAATACAGAGAGGGAGAATAAAGACACAGAGGGAGAGTGACAATAGAACGAGGGAGATGAGGCGATTCTCTGAAGGCTGCGGCTTTGTACTCTGTGTGGTAGTAATTTCGTCCACGGCTCTCCTCTGTAATTGTCTGTCGTGATTAAAACTCGAAAAGGATGGTGATTGCTTCTCTGTTCTTGATGGATTCCGTCTGCCTTGTCCATTGTGAGATCTCAAGATGCCGAGGACCGCACAGATGATCCTTTTGGACAGAATCTCGCCATGACGTTGTGACATTTTCCAATCATTGCACATTGGCCCACAGTCATGGCCAAAACAAGAACACATTTGCTTCATTTCCGCTTGATTCCATCTGCTCTGAAGTCTTTTGGGTAGTTTTTATGCAGGACATAAATCAAACATAGACAACGTGGGAATAAATTCGTTACTAGTTGGCCCCAGGAGGACGGCATCATTTGAGGTTTTTGTCACTGTTGGCTGACTTCCACAAGCCTCAGAGAAGCTTCTGATGTTTCTGCATTATTTACTGGATGCAGCAAAAGCAGTAACATTCATATTTCCAATATTACTGGGAACAAACTAAAAAAGCAACTTTAAAGGTTGGGTTACCAAAATCACCCCGAAAAAAATGTATTCCACCTTTTCAACCTGACAGTTGGAGGAACTAAGGAGCCAGAGGAAATAAAGCACCTTTGTGGCTTTCTGTTTTAGTTTTCATAGCGTCTGAAAAACAATGAAGAAGAGCTTATCTTTATGCAACATTCACAGACGGATACTATGGCCGACAATTTTAGTATCCTACAACTGAGTCAAAGAGAAAGTACTGTTTAGCTCTTCTCCTTGTTTCTCGTTCCAGATCACGATTGAGCTCTCCTGCTTTCCCTCTACCCAAATATGTTTTCTTGTTTTTTCTTCCTTTTAGACCTATCAGGAAGTCAAATTGTGCCTCTCTCTCATTCCAATATTGATAATACTTGAGCTTTGGACGATATGTGAAAATGTTCTATCCCTTCCCCCCACACTGTCAGTTCGACATCCAGCGAACTGCCGATATATCCGCTCATGTGTTTCGGTGCGTAGCTGCATCCCCCCAATGTGTCTGAGCATCGCAACACACGCTTCATTCAACCTCAACAGACGCAAAATAAAACCTCCCCTTCTTGGTTTGTCTTTCAGGGTTATTCCGTGGGTGGGCCTCATGTGTTTCCGTTACGTTGCTGGGTACGGACAACACGTATGTATGCCTACGTGGCGTTAATTTGAGTGTTTGCCTGGCACCGGTCGATCTGAACTCCATTTATCGGCGAACTCCATTCCATGTGAGTAAAGTGAGGCAACAAATATGCTGGGAGTTTGGTGTAAACAGTTTGTTTCTACTGAAGTGCAGCACCGTGGTGTGAGCCTCCACAGATGGCATGCAAGCTACAAGCAAAGAACAAAGGCTCGATGCGCGGTTGGTTTCAGAACTTTCTGATATGCCGGAGAGTGTGCAAACAAATTGTGTTTTGGAGAATCACGAAGCCAAAAGCCCAACCTTCACAACGCAGAGGAGGAACTGTAATCTACTACAAACTCATATCATATATTCATGGCTTACTTTATAGCCTTTGTACACGCCCTGTGAAGAGGGAAGTCAAGTATTAAATGTGTTACGTTAAGTTTGACTTGGCTGCAAAATATTTACAACATTAACAACGAATTGGCCTTCTTTGTTAAATCCTCCGACATGTTACAAGCGCTTTTATCAGTGGAATATTTGTAAGTCTTGTCCGAATAGCACTGATCCTGCAGCAGGGCACACGGCGGAGAGCCGCGACGACTTGCGGAGCCTTCGCTCTGAGATTACTACCTCTACCGGGATATAATAGAAGTGAATAGAACGTGTTGCATTGAAACCATGGTGTCTCAGTAGAGGCAGATGGACACCTTAAATCCACAAATGGTTTTATTTGTGTATATATGTTTATATGTTTTTGTACTACCTTGAATGAACACATCCTTTAAACTATATTCTGAGACCATCTTTCCCCCGCGTTCTTTGTGTGAATTTTCACGGCTCCGTTCTTTGTGATTTCTGTCGTACTTGTTGAAGCTTGCCCACAATGGCGAATCATCACCCAACAGCCTTGTGTGTCTTAATACGGGCGATATGGAATGGAACAGTAATAGAATATCACTGTGTGACAGCAGATTGCATGGCCGTGTGCGTGTGTGTGTGTGTGGTGTGTAGAGATATTGCTGCAGATGGATAATAAAGCAATCTGTTTCTGGATCTTGTAATTTAAAACGCCCCTCGTCCCCCCAGCCCTTCCTCCGCAGCTCATCTCCCATCTCATCTCCACCTAAATTAGATTGGAGAAATGGGGTACGGCTGCCCCGTGTGTGTGTGTTTGTATGTGCGTGTGCGTATACGCATCAGTTTGAACACGCGTCCATTTGCGTTACTGTCTGTTGGTCTGCCTTTTCTCTCGCTCTTTCTCCCTCTCTCTCTGTCACACAAAAGGCAAACTATCCGTCTCCATTATCATACATTAACATTATCCCTCCCACGTTCCGCTTTATTTGGCTTCCGTTCGACCGACCTCGATGTGTGACCGCAAATCCAGCTGTCTAAAATGACTTATCGATTCATGCTCTCTCGTTCCTCCTTCCGGTCCCTCCTTAATTTGTTCACCTGTTACTCTTGTGGTGTCGTCGCTGGATCTTTTCAGCGCTTGGAACATTTCTCCTCGCGCAGAGGTTGATGTTAATGGTTTAATGTTTATCTCTCACAGTAAAGTCAAAATGAAGATGGAAGCTGTAGCGAAGGAGAAGTTGGGACATTTGCGGATACTAAAAATATCAATGTCATCATAAGACAACGACTTATTTTTCAGACTGACCTAAAATGTGCATACTCCTTTTCATGTGTAACATTGATATCTCACATCTATTCATTAAGTATGTAGCTGATGTCCGGAGGTATTTAGCCTAGCTTAGTACAAGGACGGGCAACCAAGGGCAACCAAAACAAGCTAAGTGGAAATCTGTTATCTTAAAAGAGTATGCCAATAAACAGTAGCAGTGAACTTCAATTCAGTTGAATCAGACATATCTTGTATTTTTATTCTTTTTACTTGTCAAAACCTGGCTCCTACAATTCTAAAAATTCATCTCTAATTGACGAATGAGTGAGATTAAGGGGCCGATCACACCAGACGCGACTTTTAAAAGCGCAGCCGCTTCAAAAACGCCTGGGCAATAACATGCCCACCCCGCTAAGCCTGTGGGGCCCGAGTCTAGTGTGACATTGATAAATGTGCAACTCTGCGCCTTAAAAGTTGAGAATACTTTAAGGTTTATGCGCGCCTAAAAAAGGCTCGAAAATCCAGAAGCGCGGCATCTCGAAGGCTTGCATGAAAGGTAGTACCAGAGGAAAACAATGGTTTTGCGTTTTTGAGAGTCGCGTCTGGTGTGATCAGCCCATGAGGTGTGTTATACTCGTAGCAGACAAAGTAGCTCGATCCTCTGTAATCAAGCAGGTGACTTTATCAGATTTTAATCAAACTTTTTTTCACATATGCAGTTGTACTCCTCAAAACAAGTAAACAGAATTAGATGTCTACAATTGAGATCCCTGTTGTGTCCCTGTGTGTTGTGTGGCTTGTTTAACCACTGGAAGTGACAATTTGTGCTTTTATGCCTGGGACTTGTTCTTGAAGATTTCTTCAGGGACATCAGCAGATGCAGTGTGCTGCTTCCCAAAAGGGTTGCCAGATTTGGTACCTTTGTGCTTCTACGAAGACCAAAACCAAAGCCGGTTCCAACCCACCATGACATGTTCTGTGCCAGTTTCAAAATCACAAATTCAGATTTTTCCATTTCTGTCTATGCACAGGTTTTACAAGTAGGATACATTAAACAAATCAGAAAAAAGTTGCTTTGTTGCAGAAGTTTAAAAGTTGCTGATAGGCTTGTTTTTTTGTTTGTTTCCACTGCCTCCACTTTATATGCTAAGCTAACCAGGACAATGTTTTGTTGTACGCACGTATAATGACAATGAAGATCAAGGTCGAACAAGGTTTTGTCACATGAACTGTGTTTGGATTTATGAAATGTTTCTCAACGTTTATAACTAAAATACGGAACTCAAATGGAAGTCCATCACGTAAGTTTGTTTGGTACCTTGGTTGGTGTCAAAAATGTTGACGTTCTTGGTGAACTTGGAGTTCTGGTGTCCTCCTCCATGCCGCAGTCCTCCGAGCAGACACAGCCTCCCGGTCGCGTCCCATATCACGCCCCCGTACGACCGTTTACAAGGCATGATGGGTAGTGTAGTCCAGGAGCGTGTCTCTGAGTCATACACCTCGAAGGCCTTCACGGGTCGCTTACACTGGCGACCGCCTTAAAGGGTGCATGAAAAGGACACAAATTATAATTGGATAGATGCTAACGGAGCGCATCGTGAAATTTGGAGCGTTAATTTCAGTTGCTTGGACACATACAGTGAAGCTATTGGAGTAATGAACACACGCACGCGGGTGTGCTTGTACCTGCCACGTAGAGCTTGTTGCCCAGCAGATGTGTGTTGGCGTCGTAGCGAGGGGTCGGCATGGGAGAAAGTAGTGCCCACACGTCCTTTCGAAGGTCATACTGCTGCAGGATGCTACGAGGGAGCAGGTCGGCACCCATTCCCCCCACAGCCAGAGCCCGGCCATCTATACACACACAAACACACATGCCAGATCAATAATGTATTGCATTAGCTGACTATAATTCTCATCTAATACCTGTATTTTCTCATTAGACTGCACATAACAATGGACAACACGTCTCCCGTTCCTCCCACTGGACACCTCGGGCTTACGACGCCATTTGAAGCCAGTGGATGCGCAGCAGTCACCAGAAGTGGGGACGCGGTATCAACGTCCAGCCTACAGACGAGGAGCCGACCTCCGAGCCAAGCACAGTCACAGCTTGTTAGCGTGAGAGCCATCTCACTGCTGCGTTAGCACCACGTTAGATGTTTGGCTAGAAAGACACTACGACCCGTATATCTTGAAAAGTACATATATGATCCAATTGACACGTGCTGTTACCATAGGCTGTGGATAATAAGTGGACGTAGTCGTCGAGACGTCAGCCATTTGTTTGTTTCCAGTTCAGCATTTTGGCCATCCTCATCTTAAATTTTGTCCCATTGCCATTTTGACTGTTTTTGCAACCAATGGAAATTGTGTTAAAAAAGACTTGAAACTAGAGACCATAAACCAGTGGAGGGCCATCAGGGCCTTTTTTTTTATAATGTCAGTGTTTTTCACAAATACACTACATGTATTACAATATTTCTTCCGTATTAGCTTATTTTCTCATTGCACCACTGCTCCTTCAGGCCTCTTTTAAGGCGTCTTGCGACCTGTTCAACAGCATTTCTTATCCAATCACATTTCACCTGTCTTCCTCTCTAATAGATCAGCCTGGTTAAAATACATGGAAGAGCCTTTTCGAGACACTAGACGTGTGATTGGTCACAGGGCCCTCGTGACCATTAACATGCGCTGTGGTCAGTGTAGCTACCATCTCAAACCTAAAGGCTAGAATATCACGATTTACTGATGACCCCTTTCTTACGAAGGTTTAAGTGCGTCTGGTGAGTTAAATGCTGATTATCTTACTATTTTTTTTTACAATTACAGTCGTATTTCATGATTAACAAGCCACAGCGCTGTTGTTGCTGCAGCACCTGGGGCTGCTGGTGGCTCTACCTGCGGCCTCTCCCTTCGGCCGTGTGCTTTAGAGAGGACCTCGCCGCTTCCCGGGGCCATGCTGTGACTTCTCTTGTCGCCAGTCCGCCTGTGATGTGGACCATATGGTAGTCATTGAAACCCTTTCTACAAAATCACGGCCCGCAACTGCCATAAACTCATGTTCACAATGTTTACTGAGGTAATAAATCAAGTTAGAAGTCATTTTCTCATAGTCTTCCGTAAAATCTGACTTCTTTGTGCACACAGATGAGTCGCCTCCTGCTGGTCTGTAGAGACAATGCAAGTTTGAGGCACTTCAGCATTAGCTTCACCTTTTAGAACCAGAGTTTTACAAAGACTCGTGACATTGATGGAAAATTACATTTACATCTCCTCTCGTACGATTCCCGAGCTCCGTGAACACACAGCTGCCAATCATGTCGCTCTTTTGGTAGCATCAAAGCATCAAATAATAACCTCAAACAGAACTAAAAGGACATAACCATCTTCTGGAACAATTTATTTGACGTGTTTGACCCATGTCCCAGTCCGTAACATGGAGGGGGCGGAGTTTAGGACTTTTTAAGTCACCAGGGGGCAATCGAGATGTTTCAGCTTCACCGTCATGCCGTCCGTCTTTACATACAGTATTGCAGCTAAAATGTGTCAAACAATAACAACCTGCTCACCAATAAACAGCTTGCCAAAAACCAATCCCAGCAGATGGAGACACCTCGTTGGCACTTTATTTTATCGCACTTTAGTGCTAAAAATATGCAAAGCTGGCGAGTTGGCTAAGGAGTTCGTGACGGAGCAAGAGACTGTGGCAGACACGGGGAAGGACATGGAGGACAGCAGCAGAATAATAAAATGCGAGAGTTTACGTCTGGCACCTCGACATGACGCCTCAACCAAAAGAATGGAAGTGGGTGAGAGTGTCGACACGAGCGGCAATGCAGCATCGACAAGTGAAGAGGTGAAGGGCTGCAGTTTATTGTGGTTTTCATCCATTTCAGTTCTGCTTTAGAAATTATACAAATTTATTTCCACAAAGGGAGAAAAGTTTCCCAAACACATTTCCCAAAGCTCATTACCTGGAGCTCATTAGCTAATATTTGGAAAATAACGAATGCCAATATCCACCAGTGACCAACTATGCATTCAAAAATACCATATTTGTTTTAATTTGGCCCCATCGATCATTTTGGCAGACAATTTGTCTCCTTCTCAGCGTCCGGGGAATGAATGGATAAAACTGAGCGCAGAGGCGCCGAGGATTGGAAGATTGGTCCGGAAGATGGAGGAGGTCGCCAATAAGTCTGTGTGTACACGGCATTTATCTGTGTTCCAGCAGACGCTGACGGATGCACCGCTGGACTGAGCACGAGCTCATTTGTTTGTCTGTTTATGTCTACAGACTTCTGGACCTGAACCCAGAAATGTGTGGTGTACATGAGAATGTCCTAGCCCAAAAATTGCTCCATTGAGACTTCAGACTTCATGGTTGCAATTAAAGTCAAGTGTTGAATTGCATGAATCATAATAATAATCATAATAATAATAACACCTGCAATAAGGACACAACTCGTAAACCCTGGGTTCACTCGTGCCACCGATTGTCGTGAACTTGTTCCGTACCTTTCACCCCAATGGACAGACCCATCAAGGCCTCACGCAGTGCGCTTCTCCTTCTCCACCTGCCTTCCTCCGTGTTGTACATCTCCACCACCTTTAGGGGGCTCTGGTCCTCCCCCACCCCTCCCACCACCAGGATTTGCTTTCCCAGCACGGCCACGGCCGCCCCGGCACGCGGGGTGGGCATAGGGGGCAAGCTCATCCAGCGGTCGCTCTGCAGACACGGAGACGAGCAAAGCCAGTTTATCGATCGGTTAGAGGTTGAATGTCAAGATTCAAGATAGTTTTGTTGTCAAATGCACAGATAACTGACAGTTACTCTGGTTAGTTATTTTTCTAGGTCCTCCTTACACACAGCATTACAATAAACTTAAGGTAAAAAAAAAAACAAGGCACAAAAATATGACAACAGTATTGCTCAATCAGTGTATAAAGTGCACTATGCATTGCGACAAATATTTCTCATGGGTTGTAGTTTTTTTTTGGTAGTCCCTCAGTGCTGGGATTAGCTTAAATTTGCACAGTGGAAATTGAAATGTGCCTACTGTCCAGGTATAACTTTGCTGTTGATTTACCAGGAAAAATATATTTATTATTTCTATATACCATATTAGAGTCCCATTGTCATTTAGTAAGTAAGGGTTTTGTTGTTACTGTCTTTTATTACTTTGCCAACATATCTTTTTTTTCAATTTTAAAGTTTTGCTCTGACATCATGTACTGTCTGTCTGTTCATAGCCAGGAAAGAAAGCAACGTCAGATACTTGTCCATGGTGCGTTGGTTTGGTACCTCGGGCGAGTAGAGCTCCAGGGCCGGGCAGGGCCTCCCTGCAGCGTCGCAGCCTCCCAGCATGTACATCTGCCCCCCCACCTCGGACAGCGTGTGGTAGACGCGGCCGCTGGGCAGTCGCGCCAGGCTCTGCCAGTGGAACTCGTGGACTGAAGGTACTGCCATGCCCTTGACAACCCCGAGGGAGATTCAGAGAGGCGGGACGGGGAAGGCCAGAGTCAGGTAATTTTCTTTGGTGGGGGCGGATTGATCCGCAGGAGCTGAGAGGATGGAGGTGGAGGAGAGCTGGGAGAGCAGAGTCGGGGCCCCCGAGGGATGAGGGGGAGGATCTTTATTGGGAAGGTGAAGCGGAGGTGAGGTCGGCGCAGTTAAAGGCCCAGCTGAGCTCTCTTGTCCTGGGGAGGTCGCTCCGCCTAACGCAGGGCCCTGAAGGAGATCCGAAGGCAAACTGGATTAAACAGTGCAATATGTAGATTATTAGAAAGTCAACACATTGATTATTATTATTACAAATAATACTAATGATACATTTTATTGATATAGTGCTTTTCAAAATGATCAAAGTCGCTTTACATGGTTAAAATCAACATAAAACAAGGACATCATATAAAAAAAGGAGCTTCAGCGAAGATCAGAGTGGAAATTTGCTGTAGCCAACGGTCAGTCACGTCTAAAGCAAGGATAAGGAGGATAAGGAGGATTTCAAGTGTGTCGATACAGAACAACTAAGTACATTTACTCAACTACTAAAGTATAGTTTTCAGGTACATCTCTAGCCGATAAGAATTTGCAACACGATATAGTATAATCACCTTAAACTTAAAATAAGGATTGCCTGCGGCAAGTAAAATGCCACGACGAGCTAATCAAGCGACTCAGGCAAGTGGTAAAAAAAGAATAAAACACTAAGGAGTGAGCCATCGCACTTCCTGTTGACAGTTGCTTGCATTCGGTAGCGATCCTGAGACATCTGTAACCCTGGGTGGCGTGAGGGTGCGGGCCAAATTAAATAATTTGCTAAAAGTAAAAATCAACCATGACAATTTACTTTGCTCTTTGTTCATATTTGGTCAACACTTAATAAAAAAACATTTGTATGGGGGCTAGTAAAATAATCATTAACTCTGACAATTGAATTCAAAGACCTCGTCCACATTGTGGAAACCAACTGAATATTCAGCTTCCCTTCCATTGCAAATCTTTTGAATAACACTCATCTACGCTTTCTGTTCCCCAACTAAACTGACTCACAACATCCCAGCCCTCACTTTTGTTTACGACGGTGTCTCCCGGTAAACAAGTCGCCTCTCATGAGATTTCAGAAGGAGACTTCTCCTCGAGCGAGGCTCGGTTGGACATGATGGCGAACACTTTGAATCAAGCGAAAGGCGAAAAAAAAAGGTTTTCCCTTGTAGGGTTCTTACTTCTTACTTAAAATGACAATCGGAGCCTGTTGGGGGCCAAAAACAATCACTTTTAGTAGACGTTCATTAGCGGTGAAGAGTTGCCCTGAGCAATTACACGGCAGCCTGTTCTCGTTCAATACTAAACCAATATTATAATCCCCTAAAGTCACTTAGACACAAAAGACCTGAGGAAGTAGTGGCTGGGTTAAAAAGTACAGAGGTTACCCTTTAAGACATGTGTCTCATTCAAACGGACCATCCAGCCTCGGAGCTCCTACGAGGTCCTCTAATTGAAAGCATGACGCTAATTGCTGTGTGAACATCCGTAATGTTGCGACTATAAGTTTCACTCTACCCACCTTCCCCTTTAGCGCTACATCGCTGACTGAGAATCAAAACATTCTCCTCTTCCGCGCTCCGCTCAGATGAGTAGCAGCTGCGGTCCAGCGGAACCGAGCTGTCTCTCCTCTTTTAAGTTTCCTTCCCTGTCGTTGTGATGTCGGGCGTCCGCTGTTGTTGTTTCCTTTCTCTCTTTTTTTTTTTTTTTTCCCTGTGTCATCCCTCAGGAGCTTTCTGTTTCCTGCTCATAACCCACTTCTCCCGCCTACGTACGCTTATCCGGCGAGCGAGCGCGTCGATGGGGAGGAGGTCTGTCGTTGGTGTGGGAGGAAGCGTCCAAAAATAAACCCACGATGCACTGCAAACCCAATTCTGACTCCTTCACCCTTTAGCGCTTTGTGCTGAGGAGGTCACGGGAGGGGATTTAAGTGAAAACACAAGCGCTGTAAAATGACCGAGCTTTGATTTAACACAGCCTCTCAGCAGTTTATCCTCCGAGGCTTCACATCTCTTTCAGCACATGCCCCCCCCCCCTCCTCTTTGAATCCCTCCCTCTCTCCCCCCCTCCCTGTCCGTCTCCCTCTGCTTTTGCCGCCACGCTTTATCTACCTGTCACACCTTTGATCGCCTCACAGACAGAGGAATAAAAGATGGAGGGTGAATATAAAGAGAGAACTGCCCTTCAAAATAAAATCCCCCCCCTCACCCCCTCCCAACCCGTGTAGGTTGCCATAGCAACAGTTAGGCTTTTCCCAAGAGGCGCAGCTTTTGTTATTTCTTTCTTTTTTCATTTCTCGTGCACATGATTGCTTATCGCTTGGTTTAACTGTTAATAACGGGCTCATGAAAATGGATGAAAAACAAATGGAGAGTGTTTTTTTTTTTGACGGGCTGACCGAGGTAACGAGGCAGGCTCACAGGGTGCATTAATTGCAATCTGTAACCCATTTGTTTTTTATCAATTTTTTTATTTATTTATTACTTAATTTTTTAATTAACTGCTTGAGCAGCTTGAAATCCAACAGTGAGCCCAACAGCATCATCTGAAATCATTTACAATCAGCGTGCCTCCGACTTGAAACTTTTAATTAGCTGGTGCGGCGTCTCTCTCTCGGCTGCCTCCCGCGCGGGGACCGCCCCTAAATGTAAAGCCGCGGAAAAGCTCCACTCGTTAAACGAAGACTAATGAAGTGCGCGTTAATTGCGTGCCATTATCATTGATCAGCCACTTATCAGCCTTCCATCCGAGTTTGAACGGCGACAGCCGGCGTTTGTGGCTCCTCAAAGGTTGCAGAGGGGATGGTTGCTCGGCTCACGGGACTCCAGACACATCTACGTGCACAGGACGAGATCTCAAAAGCCGACCTGAAGCCGTGGCACAAATCCAGCCGGTGATAACGTTTGATCGGACAAATTGGAATATTTGAGATGACTAAACTGGATCCAGCCGGAGTTAATCCCTCATTAATCCGACCTGGAGGGAAGAAACCCGGCGCTGCTCTTCCTCAGGGGAGAATCATATTAATCGCAAAATACGCATGATGTTGTTTTTAGATATGAAAACACTTTTTTTTTTCCAAAAAAATGTTCTTCACTCCATATTTAATTGAATTAGTTTATTGCTAATTGGAAAGGGAAAAAAGCAACCCTAACTATGGAAGGTTTTCCATTTCAAAAGCTACAAACTGTCCAGGCTGGACTGATTTCAGCCACAATTCGAGCCAGCTGGTTTCTAAATTTTAACACATCACAGTCTGTTCACGGGTCTTGGGGAGTACTAAAGTTATAGGCCCCTGAAACCTGGTTCTGAAGTAGTAAAACTTAGTGACTGATCAGGTCCGGAGTGAACGATTCTGCTTCTGGTACTTTAGAAGCTACGGCACCGTCGTGAACCAAAGAGGAGCACGACTCGTGTAAAGACGGACACCGCGACGGAGCGAGGGGAAGCCGTGCTCCACTCGGACACACAGAGCGACTCTGGACCGAGAGAAGACACAAATCTTTGTCCCCAGTAGAAGCTGTTGTCTCAAAGGCAATACAACTCTTACGAGTGAAGCGGCAGCAGAGCAGTGACGTGCACAAACGCTTTGTTTTCTTATGTTTGTGGAGCAGACGAGCATCCTCGTCCTCTGCAGTAACCTTAGTGATGTCATACTGATGATAAGAACAGGCTCATGAATGAAAGATAACTGCTGAGCTAATTGTTTAGCTGCAAAAACAATGTTTAAACTTGTTGTACTGCTGCTTAAGAACAACTATTTGAATACATACAAGAATAATAAAGCAATGTTGATTATGTTCTTGATCCATTGTCTATTTTCCTATTAAGCCGATTGTGTAATTATATTTTGTGAGGTCAGAGTGACCTTTGATTATCTAAAATCCAATCAGTTTATCCTTGAGTCCAAGTGGATGTTTGCTTAAATTCGAGGAAATTACCTCTCGTAGTTCATAAGATATGACCTTCACGAGAACGGGCCAGACGGACGCACTTCCCGAAAACGTAACGTCTCGGGCCACGGCCGAAAAAGGTTGTCTGAAGTTGTCTAAAGCGTTTATCGTGAGAAAAGTGAGACAAGTCAGGTAATAACTGCATAGTCAGGTGGTAGTCAATCGGCTGATCAGCGATCAGCTACTTGTGACGCATGAATGAAATGATAGATGATCTGGAACGCTAAACATAAAGAGCGGTGGCTCGGGCGCATGTGGTCGCAGGCCATGATTACAGCTCAGAACACGAGAGCATCCCTTCACTGTTTCTGTGAAGGACTCCTGTGCCGTGTGAAGTGGACTGAGAGGGACACATTTCCATCAAGATGGCAGCTTGTTATTTTGTTTTTCCTCTGTGGAAAAAAAAACACACCACTCGTTAGCGAACATGCACACATCTAGGCCGTTACCACAGCAACCAAATGCAGCTAGATTGCATGAAAAAAGCATAAATCTGACACGATCGATCGCGCGCAAAGAGACGGCGAGGCTGTTTCAACGCTAAAAATGTGACGTGCCCACAGCGTACACACAGTTCGATGGCCGTAACCTCGAACTGTGAGGAGAACCGATCCCCAGTGAAGTCAAGTTAAACAAAAGATATGTTCATGTTCACAAATATATATATATATATATATATATATATATATATATATATATATATATATATATATATATATATATATATATATATATATATGGTGGTGGTGTATGGGCGGGGCGTGCATCCCCCTGCTTTATTTGTGAAAGTGCAAGACAACACTATATTTCCCTTTAAATGTGCACTACTTGGATACAACTTATTCGACAAAGAGAAATATGACAAAAGAGCCATTTGGGGATTTTACACAGGCCCATCTCCCGCCAACAAACTAATAATAAAACTACTGTTTGCACTTCTGTTGGTCTCAGTATCTGATGCCAGAGCTGGGTCCTTTTCAGTTCTTTTGTCGCTATACCGGGCACAGCGCACATTATGTTTGTTAACTAGAAAGTTTGTGTTTTCTTTTTTAGAGGTGACCAAACAAGATGGGTTTCTGTCTGCACAGTGTGCTGCAGGACCAGCTCCCATCAACGTTAGCGAGGGTGGGGTCGTCAGAGAGAGGAGGGGGGGCATGTGTGATGGTGAGTTTATTCCTCGACCCATGCCAATTTCTCGTGTCTTGCTTTCCGAAAGTGAAGCGGTTTAGCCTCAACGTTAGCGTCGACATCGGCCAAGGCTAACTAAAGGTGGGCTGGCGTTTAAGATGGAGCAGCTCTTTTTTTTTTTTTACCCCAGCCCAACCTTATGTGATGAAAAGTGCACTGCTTCTGTGCCCAGTCTGCAGTAACATGTTGGTTTCAACTTGTTTTGATGTGCTAAAAAAAGATATCCTGCAAAAAAACCAAAAACAGTATTCATGGACATCATGGTGTTCAACGACACACTGAGGTTTGAAATCATGAAGGGGTGCATCGTACTCCTCGCTACTGCTTTGACCACCACATTTGCTATGCTGTAAGTAAAGCAGCACTCTTTAACCTGCTGCTGGATTTCTTAAAAACAATCCTTTTTCCTCTCGAGTCCCCTTTAATCCTCCTTTCAAGACTGTCTTACAGGTCTGGCTGTGATTTGGGAAAAGGCTCCGAGTTATTTTTAGAGCAGGAACCTATTTTCATTATTTAGAGGTGTGCTTCGTTCTGCTTGCAAACTGACCCTCTCTTGTTCTCCGCCCTCTGCAGGCGCAGGCAGTTCACCAAGGGATCATTTATTGACTTGTGTCTAATTAGTCTGCAGTATTCGAAAGGAGCTGACCTCAGTGGGCCGCCAAAGTTTCCAAAATGGATCGAGTGTGTGGGTGTGTGCACTTATCTGGATGTGTGTGTGTGTGTGTGTGTGTGTGTGTGTGTGTGTGTGTGTGTGTGTGTGTGTGTGTGCAGAAGAAGATACCTGCGCTTTATCAGACACTTTTCCACACTGGCCAGGTTTTAAGCAATGCTGACGTCATCCCCCCACACGGCAGTCCCACCTCCCTGAGTCGGGTACCATCAGTACTGTTAATGTCTTGGCTCAAGCGAGTCTGATCTGGTTAAGCTCAGCCAGACGACAACCTCCGGTTCTGCAGAGTGAAGCTAATGCAGAAGTGTTCTTAAACTTGTATTCTCTCGACTGACCAGCAGGGGGCGATTTCTCCAGTTGTAAAATTAAGTCTGATTATATCGAACTCTGTGAGAAAACAATGACCAAGTCCACTTCTTATATAAAGTTTGTAGATTAATAAATTAATTGCAGGCCAGCCATTGCTTGCAATACAGATCCATTGAAGTTGAAGAGGGAGAAAATAATATAACTGAAGGTAGACTTTAATATGAGTAAATGTTTGTTTCTATGTTTCCTCCATTGAGGTCCTGAGATTACACCTATAAGGACGGGGCCGAGTTGTAAATGTCACTCTGACCAGTAACCTTTCCAATAGAACAAGCATCATTAGTATTTTTAATTATCACTGAGAAAATGCTAGTGATGAATGGTCATGAATTAAGGCTTCAAAATTGAAATGGATCACGTAGCCTGTTGGGGAACAGAAAACACTCCTCGTCATCCATTTAATTACTTTCCACTCTTTCCTCAACTCTGTTCTCTCTTTCTTCTCCATTTCACAAGGTCAAATATCACAGCAGCCTCATCATCTTCCTTCTGTAAATGTTGGTTCACGTCTGAATGAAGCCGAAAGGACCAAACAGGGACAGACGCTTGTGTTTGAAGTACATAAAGCCATCACTTTGGGCAGCTTGATAAAGCAAGCAATGATGCCAGCGTGGTGTCCTAAAAGAATTGGTCCCATACAACAAAACTATGTTGTCGATTGCAATTCGAGGAGTTTCTGTTTTTTCCTAGATTAAGTTTGTGTTTGTCGTTTCACAAATATGTTTCTTTTCATAGTCCTCAACCTAGGACCTTTAACCAGGAGGCAGCTGTTCGTATCCTGTGTGAAACTAAAAGCCAAAATGCCATGTTCTACTTATTCTAATTTCAAGATTCAGTGTGTAGGATTCAGGGGATCTATTGGAAGAAACGGATGATCATATTCATAAATATGTTTTCATATGGTATAAACACCTGAAATTAAGATTTTTTTTCACCCCCGTTAGCTCAGTTCTTCAAATCACGTAGGGAAGGGGTCCAATGTTCTGTCTAATTTTTTCCAGCGCTGAGAATTTTTTTTTTTTCTGAGCGCACATTTCAGCACTGTGAGCAGTTCGCAACCACGCGACCTGCCGAAAATGACCACAAGCCTGCGTTAGCCATAGGGGATTCAAACAGATGACTGCAAAGACATTAATATGTATACAAGGTCGATATTTATTCAACATCCTTTTTAATGGCCGGACTTTGGGAACATTTTAATGATGGTGTTTTATCAGTCAGTTCAGTTGAATTTAAAGGTTCTTTGTTGAACTTCAATAAGGGGAGGTTATGACTGGTTTACTGGTTATGACTGATAATGATATATATATATATATATATATATATATATATATATATATATATATATATATATATATATATATAAAAGTATCAAAGGTGTTTAGGCCTTTCTTAGCAGGTACAACATTTTAGTGGAACTTCATTGAAAGAAAAATGCGAATGCAGTGCTTAACAGTAATTATAGGCGTATTAAATTGACATGGTGTCATTTTTGCTAAAGGTAGCCTATGTAAACAATTTAATAGCTGGAGTGGTTTGCAACAAACTAGTCTACAAGCATGTAAAATATGTCTGAAAGTTTCATCCTACCTTTGTCAGTTTGGACTATTGCATCTAGCCACTCATGTTTGAATGTTAGGCAGACCTTTTTCTGGGGCACCTGCTCTGCCTTTCTTTTTGCCATGGTTGCCTATAACTGCCGGAGCAGGGCCCGCCAAGAGTAGCCTCAACAGCGCCGGCCCTAGCTCATGTGGCGCTCGAGACGAGCTTCACTCCTGGCGCCCGAAAGACAGCGGGGGTGGGGTGCTAACGGAGGCAGAGCGCTAACAGAGGTAGAGAGCGACAAACAGAGAGCGCGTGTTGAGAAACGGGACTCTGATTAGATTTTTAACAAAAAAGATTTTAATTTTTTATTTGTAGCCAAACCAGGATGTTTTACTGAACCTAACCACATAGTGTTGATGGTTATTGGTTGATAATTAAGTAATTTTATTCCATCTTACGTTAACCACGTGTTTAAATATACCATCGTAATGCGTGGGAATATACATTTCCCACTAAACTTAATAGAAAATGTAGTTTAGTTGTTTGGAAATTTATTTTTTTGCAGTAGACAAGGTTGCAACTGCAGCACATCATCCACGAGTCCCTAAAAGCCTCTACGCTTAAAGTGTTATTCCAAAGATTTGGGTTTGGTTGGGCTATCTTCAAAGCACAGAAACTGATCTGTTTGATGTTTCTGGATACTTTGGAATCAACTGGAAGGAAGATTGTTCATCCATGGTAGCTCTCACTGCCAGACATTGAAGTGTTGAAAGTAAAGAGCCTAAACTTCATCTGAAGAAAATGCAAATACTGCCTCCACAGTTTCCCTGACAGATAAAGTCTGGAAAGGGAGCAGAAAGGATGTATTAAAAAGGAGTTGAGAGCTAGAAATGGAGCCAAAGTAGAGGAGTACTTGTAGATGACTGGAGGTTGGGATTTACAGGACAGGAGGCCTCATTTCTCTGCTCTGCTTCAGACCAACGCAGTGCTGTACCTGACACTTACACAGCCTCTTGGCTGTAATACCGCGAGGCGGGAGCGCTCCTCTTTACCACGAGAGCGTGCAGCGCACTCCGGCGTGAACATGTCCAGCCTGTCTGGCTGGCAGATCTACAGCTCGGCTCCTCTCAGCCGACTGAATCAGCAGCAGCAGTTATTGTGCCGCCGGTCGGCTCCAGGATTAGCCCAAGCTCCGGGTTACCTGGCTGCGACCTAATAGCCCTAGACTGGATGAGGAGAATACGCTTCCTTGACAGAGCGGGACCGGAAGCTAAAGTCCAAAGAGTTTGTGGGGCCGCGAACGAGTCGCTCAACCGAGAAGACTCTCCTCCAAGGCCGAGCTGACCTCCGGATCAACAGGCCAGATTCGGAGGCGGCATCCCTCGGCTTCCTGGGAACAAACGGAGCCACCACCTGCCCTCTCTGCTAATCTTATCTCCACCGTGGACACATACAGTAAACATACCGTGGGCTTTCTGTAATAAATCACCACCAGCAGACAGAGACTCAATGGTAATAGGTGGACAATGCTGCATGGTAACGTTGCAGGAAAACAACCTGCTGCCGTCATTGGAGCTGCTTTTAGCTGCTGGCCAGCTCGCTGTGAATACTTCCATTTACATATTTTACACCAGATTGAAATGGCTAAACGCTCCAGCCCAGCTGTTCCCGCGTCTGTATTGGTACTGATGAAGTGAATTAGCGGACTAAATCTGGCAGCGCAGAGTCCGGGGTCTTGTAATGAGAGAGCCGAGTCTAAATAAGTTGTGGCTGATTGTTGGCTGAGGCCGTTGTGGAGCAGTTGCCGTTTCTCTTATCTGCATTTAAAAGGCAAACAAAACTCGCTCGGTTGGCTGCCACTGTCCATGTGTGCGGTTGTGTCTGTGTTTGGCTGACAGATGCTGCAAAAGTGGGCACACTTGTCACCGTAGCAACCCAAGTGTGCCGACGAGTTGAAGAGGAAAGAATAGAGTGCTGAAGGCTTGGAGTATTTCTGAAGGACAACCTGGATGTGTTGGTTCCCTCACACAGCCAATGGGATTGCTCCTTTGTTTTTTGGATTCTAGCAAAAAATAAGCTGTGTGGCAAACAAACCTTTATGATACTTGTACTTTCTGTTCAGCAAGATAATCTTCACCAATGAACACCCCTTTCATGATTTAAAAAAAAAAAAAAAGAAATTTGATGTCTTAGTAATATAGAAAAAAAAAGGTATCTCGAAGTTGTGGTTTGCACATAGTCACGAGTGATTGATGGCAGAGACACATCTCAAGATATTTTTACTGGGAGGAAATGCTGGGCAAGTCTGTACGGTCTCCATACTACATTGAGGCAACGAACGGCATGAGAGAAGTGATACGGGAAATAGCGCAAGACCACACAAGAGGTTTGTCTTCCGAAAATGGGTGTCCGCGAGAAGCTAGCAATTCAAGTTGTCAAAGAATGATAATGGCTGCTGATGTTTTATTGCAGGCGTTAGGATTCCTCCCCCCAACATTTCACGCACCTGTGGTATCTTGGCTGTTGGCGGCAGTCAACAATTTTCCTGGGACACGATCTGGACTTCCAGACAGGTCTGGATATTTGTTATGCGAGATATCTCAACGCATCTCTTGGACGGCGACTTTGGAAATTCACACATAGCGACCGTTGCTCGCCGGAGACTTTATCTCTGATCTGGAGCTTTTTTGCCACTGAGCTCAAAAAACCTTCGTTGAGTTGGAAACTGGGGTACAAATTGAGTAGTGTGAATAAAATATGATACATTATATTGTTTTTTCTTCTTAAATATAGCTTTTCAAGGTACTCACTGAGTGAGGGCCTCGTGGGGGTCACTTACTTTAGGTCAGACTTTAACCTGCTTGCAGGATATACGCCGCACGCGCTCTCGCTCGTTGATGCACAGCTGCACAAACATCGAGAGTTTAAATGGAGAGTCTGGAAGCAGCCGAGAAGCTTATCAGACGATGTGGCTGCATTTTTTTTTTTTTTTTTTGCATGCTGCTGCGCCAGAAGCCACGGAGACAAAGACAGAAATAGACACGGGAAAAAGCACACATTAGCAGAGCGGAAAAGATAAGGAAAGCTTGATGCATGCATGGAGGTGACGTGCCTGCACCGAGGAACATGCTTGGTTACATAAAAACAATGTATATTCAGTTTCCACCGTCCTGTGTCCCTGAAGCACACCAGCTCCCCCCCAAACCCCCCCCCCCCCCCCACGCCCTTCCACCCGCCTCACTCGTATATTCAGGACATAGTGGTTCTGCTCCCTTTCACTGACTGCTGTGTAGGAGTGAAATTAAGAGTGAGCTGATCCAGCGTGGCAGCGCTGTGAAGGCTCGAGTGGAGAAAAGAGCAAAGGAGGAAGTGTGAGGAAAAGGAAAAGATGGAGGAGTGGGCTAAGTTAATGGATGAAGGATATTACATGGAGAGGAATAATGAGAGGGAGGGACAGCTTAATGAGGGGTGGGGTGGGGTTTCGGGGGTGATAGAGGCTGCGTACTCAGTTAACGGGGCTATATGAAGCACCAGCTCTATTACAGTGGGGAGTCGGGGACATCATAATCCCTGTGGCCTTATAAGTAATTACTGTGTGATAGAGAAAGAGAACGGTGAGGCCTATCTGCTGTCAGCAGAATTGGAATGAACTCCCTAACGGTTATTTCACTGCACCGAGCTTTTATGTGAGCGTGTGTGTCTGTGTGTGTGTGCGCGTTACCCTTTTAAGATTTGAACGGTTGACTTTCAGAGTCAGAGCGTTTGTGCAAAGGGAGGGCTTTTCTTCTTTTTTTTCTTCTCGGCTTCACTTCTATAATAGAGTTAGTCTGGGAGGCGAGCGGGCGAGCGGGGGGGGGTAGGAGGTGGTTTTTATGGGTAGAGGCATCGGTAAAAAAAGCACAAAGCGTGTGTTTACCTCCTCTGCGTGTGGATCATAAGGCGGCGGGAGGCCTGGACAGTGTGTTCTGCAGGCGGGCTGGCTTTTATCTACCTGTTCTGCAGATGCACAGTAAGCAGGCTGCTCGCCTCCAGCCTGTACACACACTCACATTGTTGAGTTAAGCAAAAAGAGGACAAAAACACCAGCATGTGTCCCTGTAGAACGCTGGCTCCAGTACTGCGAGCTAACACTTTGTGTTGGGTAGAAGACCAGGAGGGCTGTACTGGGAAATTCATTTGTTTCTGTTTTTTTGTTATTAGCTGATGTTGCCAGGATTGTTTTTCAAACCTGCTGAGCAACCAGGAATTCACAAGTGAATTAATTAAGCTGCACACAGCCCCCGATCATTCTCCCTAGTGCTCTGTTACCCTAAAAACCGGAAAAATAGTCACTGCTTAGGAAAATATAGTACATTATAATTGTACCATATTGTCAATACATTTGACTAATATCTCACTCAAAACTGTTCAGGTTCAAGAAGTCGAAATTCATGTACTGAATATCGTCACATGTTATTTAAGAATATTCACAAGGGTTATCCAATTTTGTTTGTTTGGATCACAAAAAAATACAATTGCTTATTTCTTAAAAACTTGTCAATTTTAAAAGTAACTTGTACACCAAATAATATGTTAAAACCGCTTTTATTACGATGTTCCTGACACCATGTCCTGTGTCCACAAGCTGAGCTTTGTCAGACACAATAGGTCGCCATGAACGAGGAACAGCTGATCAGTGAAATTAAAATCTGTCATCTGTACGATCACTAAATAAGGTAGCAGCTGGACCTGAAAGGTTCCTACTTGCTTTTAGCTGTAGGAACCTTTGTGAATTGTGAGTCATTTCTAGTACACATAACAACATTAAATGTGTGTTTTGTGGGAAACATGGATGGCAAGATGGCTGCCCTCAAATATTATAGTATATTCGTTGACTGCCCAAGTGTCAAGTATTGTTGTCATCATTAGCGAGATCTACATTTTTCTATAGAAAAAAAAAAACTTTAAAAAAATTATTTTAGAAGTTTAGAATCCTAGAAGATAAGAATATTGATTATCACATGAATTAATCAAATGTAATCTTGTAAAATGTAGTTTTTGGCGATCAACTTATGAAAACTTGTATTTCCTAATTATCTGACTTGTGTGCTATTTGTTTATGTATATAGATGACTATAACAACTTAATTTTTTTTGATGGTTAACACCACGGGTCACTAACAGGCGGACCGTAGTCCGGATCCGGACCCAGACGCCATTGTATCTGGACCCTGGACCTATGACCGATCGATAATTAAACATTATTAAAAGTTGACAGAGCGCTTATATTTTGACCAGCGCAGCTTTTCCAGCCTTTACGGCACTCGCTCAGCAGACCAGCAAACACACTGACCAATCACATGAATGTAAATCACATCACGTGATGCTACTCGGCCAATCAAATATTTGAATAAGAGTCGCAGCTTGAGTGAGAGACAGGAGAGACAAACGAGAGGCGGAAGTTACTTCACATGTCGTTCTCCAAAAAGAGAAATGTGGACAGTGGAACCAGACTCTTTACCTGACTCTTTAACCCTATTTAATCACTCTTTAACCTGACTCTTCTATGTTCATTTTTCCCAAAGGCAATTCAAAACTCTAATGTCTCATGTGTGTCATGATTATTAAAAGCGTGCTTTGCTTCGAGACAAAGCACAGCTCTTTTGAGCGAACGCATCGACTCACATCCAAAATGAAGGAACAAAATCTTGGAGCACAATATGATCCAAATTCTAACACATACATTCACTGTCCAACAATAATGCAATAATGTCATCAAAGACTATATATATATATATATATATATATATATATATATATATATATATATATATATATATAGGTGAAACAAGTGTTTTCAATAACAGATAGTGTATACAAGCAGTGTTATAGCAGACACATTTTATTAGAGAATAATATATCGTGGCTTTTTTGGCTGACATAATTAGACACCTGAATTAACTCAACTTAAAGCTACAGGGCAAAGACAATTAAGTTACTTTTTTTTTGATAAAATACTTATTTATTTTAAGATAAACATTTTTCAAAACCTTTAAGTAATGTTTTTAAATAAGCCCTTATTGTAATTGAAATGAGAGAAGAGTACTTATATATTATTAGAGTATTTATAATTCATCTAGTTATTTGAAAACTGATAATAAATATGGTTGAGATATTATTATTTTTTATTTATTTTAATTGACAGTCAGTTGTTGACTTCATACAGATGTTGAAAGAACTGCTGGCTACTTCAATACATATGGGACTAAATCACAAGTTAGACATTACTGTGATGTACCAGACCTTTGCATGAGGATATTTTCTCAAACTGGACCTTGTTAAATATTAGTTGAATACTGACTTCAGAGCCTTTTTTTATATAGCCAACAAAACAAAACAATAATATGGATCCGATATGAATCATCAACAATAAGCAATAGGAAAGTAATTTTGCTATTTTTTTTCTTCTTTTCTCCGGATCTGTGACTCAAAACCCTGAGGTGTTTTGATTCTTTGCACTGCTGGTAGTTTATTTACCAATACCTATAAACTCACAGCATCGTGTATGCTTATAGTGTAACACAAGCTGTGTCCTACTTCCACGCTACATACCAATAATCAGAGCACACTTTCTACTAATGTAAGCAGCTGACTTTTCTCAGCAAGTATGGAATAAACCAATGCAAGTTACCGCTCTGTACCGAGAAGGAAGGATATAAAATGTGTGCCAGCAGTCGTCAATCAAACTGTGACTCTGGAGCACTGCTGCCAATTGAAAATTTTTAAAACGTCACTCACCCTGTCAGAGAGAGATGGCCCGTCATCCCAGCAGAACTGGCTGACAGACACAATACGTTATATCAGTTTTTAACTTCCTCCTGACTTTGACAGGGAAGGAGCTTCATCCTGTTTGTCTCATGGGAAAAAGGAGCAGGCCGAAGCCGGCAACGAACCGCATCGATTCAACGTGACGGTCACACGCTACGCATGGCAATTGACTGGTATTTTATTTAAGTGGAAGGAAGTAATCAATTCTCGTTGAAACAAGGAAAGGAAGGAAGGAAAGTGTGTGTGAGGGGGTGAAGACTATACCTTCAGGAATCCCAGGCAGTAAACCCCACGATGATTTCTCAGCACCGCGATTCAGTCACCTGTGAAGATGATGACACAATAAACTTGATACCGCAAAGCATTATTTCTCACACTTAACTTCACTTCATGAGAGAATATTCCGTGGAAAGTACATTTTCAGTTAGCTGGAAGTGTGGTAATGTAGTGGTGGGCGTGTTTTCATGCGGTTAGCGCCGCACTAGAGCCCTTTTTAAACACTGCATTGTTTGTCAGCAACAGGTCACATGGTTACTTAGAGGGTAATTTGGCGTTTGTGTGCTCTGATTAATTTGGCATGCAGTTGACACAGCAGTCATAATGTTGTTTTAATGAAAACTCAGCTGCTGGCTCTTTGTGTTCTTCACCACTGCTTTGGAGGAAGGCAACAACGGGAGTTAAAGCCAACTAGCTTCGTGCTCATGTGAATGAAGAGGGGTTTGTGCGGATTTTATAAAGTTACGATGAGTATTCAAAGAAACTCTGAAGTGTTGCATTTGTGAACTGAATTTAGTGTAATAGTTGGTAAAATTAGGATTTTTTTTTTCCTTTAGTTTTTTATTTATTGCATGTATAAGTATGCCCCCCATGGAGTTTCTGAAGGGACCCTTAGATTACAAAGGTCTTCCTTAAATTATTATGCAGTTAAGTTGAGTATTCAACTTTGGGGCAGAGTGTGACTGACGGCAGAGGAAAGTGACGATATCCCTCAGGGAGAATGGGGGACAAAGAAATGTCACTCTTCCTTCTGTACATATCCTGTGCTGCAGCCCGAACCTAGACAGACTGAAGACAGACAAGTGTGGTGAATATAGAGTAAGTGACCTTTCAGATAAGGCCTGGATGGTCTTTATATTCACTGTCAAGAGGCCCCAAACAATAGATCCATCATCATCAATCATCATTTCGTGGGCTGGGGAAGGAGTCGAAAAAAACCTTTTGAGCTGTGACAAATGATGTAAACAATCCCAATAATATAAAAAAAAACCAAAAAAAACTGGGACTTCAACTCAGTTGTCAATGTATGAGGTACAGGCAAAGCTAAAAGTTATGCGAGAAAAACTTCACTAACTGAAAGTTATAATATCTGATATATATATATATATATATATTTATATATATATATATATATATATATATATATATATATATATATATATATATATATATATATATATTTGTGTATATATAGTGAAATGTATGGTGCAGTCGAATTGAATGTTTAACTTAAAGGTGTTCCTAATATTTTGTCCATCCCTTAATCAAGAATCTGAATTGTGTGTTTTTATAGTTAACGGAAACCATGAAAAAAAAGGATGAACCTAACAGAAAATTATAACATTCAGAGTTTTTGATGGTTTACACTGACTTCTGAGTGGTTGACACACTTTTTGGGAGGGACGTGAAAAAAGACTAATGATGTAAACAATCCAATTATATATAAACTCAAGTTGTCAATGTGTGATGAAAAGGCAGAGATATACAATTATAAAATTCAGTGTTTTTCTTTTTTAAAAGTGTGGTGGTTTCAAATATTTTGTACCCCTTAAAGAAGAATAGGCCGAACACAATAAACACCTCTCTCATATGGTATCTGCAACAATAGAACCATTTTCTGGAAGGAAGGACATTTTTTTGGGGCTACATTTGTTGAATTAGCTTGTAATAGTTTTAGCTGGACATACCTAATAAACTGACGACTGAGTGCATATTCAGTGGCCTTTTAGGACTTTGCCTGTGTTATCACTCACTGGCACTTTGTGGTAGGTTGGTATCAATATTCCTATCATTCCTATAATAGTTGTTCCTTCATTATTCATCACGCTCTCTCCTTCTTTCTTTTTTATTACCGCGGGTAAGGAACCCCTCAGGCAGCTGCATGTTGTTTGTCTTAATATTTGTAATGGCGGCTTGTCAGCGCTAATTACAACGTCTCACAAAAACAGTTGCAGGGGGTGGGCTCCGGTTACGTAACGACAGGCTGTATGAAATACTATTTTCCCTTGTCTAGCAGTAACTTAAAATGACTGCTTCTTCGACAATGGGTTTATTTATGTATATTGGCCTGCAGTGACCATATTGCACCGCTAGCTCAACTCTCCGGTCGTCTCGCCAGTTAGCCGAAAGTTCAAAGTCGGAGACGGCAACTTTATCGAAACTTCCCGAGCACCGCGTCGCCAAAATGTAACGAGTAACGAAATGCGGCCAGTTTAAGTAGCAGCATTTACTTTCTCCCTGAGCCGAGGAGTCGAGTGGCTCTCTCCTCGCAGGAAGACCGACTAACCTGTCCATTAACTCCCCTCCCCCTCCCCTCTCGAGCTACTCACCTTTTCCCCCCGTTTCCATCGCCCCTCTCCCGGCGCGCGGCGCTTCTCCTTTCCCCTCCGCTCCTCTCTCTCTCTGAGCAGCGAGACGGAAGAGAGGGATCGGGTCCGGGCGGAGGAGGACGATGCGCGGCGAGGCGAGGCGAGGCGCGCCGCTAACAGCTCCCGCCGCACCGGGAGCGCACAGCGGAGGAGCGGGCAGCAACACGACAGCGCTTCCGAGCTTTCCGAGCCTGATATATTGCCATTATCTGGGTCAGGGATGAAGTATTCATCTCCAGCTTTCATCGCACGAGTAAAAAAATCATCCCTGCGATGGTACGATCCGGAGAGAGAGGGAGGGAGAGAGAGCATGGGTACTGTGATAACCTATATTTGGTTAAGAGGGAGCACCACTGACACTATTTCATGCATCAAATGAAACAGTGGGCGGTTTTGATGGTCTTCCAGTTAATTTGAGGTGACAGGACAAATATATTATAGATTAAATTACTGTAAATAATGAGCTTTATCATGGTGACAATGAAGCAAGCTCCCTATTTTCACACCGTGTTTTGACTTAAACTATAGCTTAACACGCTGCTTTCCAGTCTGCACATTCATTTTCTGCCCCAGGCCACACACACTTCCACAATGAGTAGTTATATTTTCATGAGAATATTTTAGGATAATAATATTGTACCCACAGCCATGTACCCGCTTTATGAAACCCTAATATAACAGGAAAACACAGTCACCAAGCTTGTTGTGTTAGCTGCAAGCCTATGTGTTTTTATAATATGTGATCTTGAGTTCTCTTAGATAGAAGATCGATCGATCTTGAGCAGTGAAGCAGTAACTGTTGTCTCCATGGTCGCTGAATCTTGTTCACGTGTTCATGTGTTGTTTTTGGCGGTCCCTGTGGACACAAGCAGGAGTGTTAAAAGTTTAAAGTTCCTCACAGTAACTTTACCAAGGGCCATATTATAATAACTACATTTCCCTGAACCCTGTAGATTTTGCAGTGTCTAAATGTCTACTTAAGTTTTATATTAGGTCTGTGACAATGATTAATAAACTGCCTAAAAAGTATACAATGTATCACTGGTGCATGTTGCAGTTTGGCTAGCAGCCTGACCTTCTGCCTTTGTCAAGGCAGTAATGGCCACGACCATCATTCACCGCCACACCGGCAGTCCAGCTTTTGTGTTCCTGTCATTGCCTCGAGAAAATCAAGACCCACTTATTTTTGCAGCCATCGGGTCATTTTATTATTCCTGTCTACGCCTCCACACCCTCTGCACCCGCTGCTATTCTTTTTTTTTTTTTTTACAAGCCAGACAGAGGGCTGTGGCCCAGATATCCTGCTCTGAAGATGAGTACCAACTCGCTGTCAGCACTGCTGCTCTGCCCTCCTGGGACATAGCCTGATTACAGCGACATCATTCTCTCTCTCTTCTAGCTCCGGACACACACACACACACACACACACACACACACACACACACTGCTCTCTCTGCACATCACTACTTTATAGCTCATTGCATCTGCCTTTTCAACTGCGTTATTATTATTATTTTCCAAGAGTCTCGAAATCTGCGTGGTCTCCTGTCGACTGCATTTTTGAGGCTATCTGAAGCTTCAGAGTCTGAGACTTGAGATGATGGCGGAGATATTGTTTGCCTATGACAGCTGGCCGGTCGCATAATTGGCTTGTCGACATGTCACTCTCTATCTGTGATCTCTCCATTGGAGCAGAACACTGGTCCACTGCCACATCTATAATTCAGCTGAAACTCAAAACTGTCGACAGACAGCGGTTTTCCCTCGGCAAAACTTAAGAGCTCACAGTGCTTGGCACAGGTATGTGGAACTGTTGTGTGGGGTTTGTATTATACCAGGTTAACAGGGGCGCTAATTGAGTCACGCTGTGTTTTTCTGGTCTGTGCAAACCAATTGCTAAACTTCACTCAGAGGAAATGCCCTATTGGTCAACTTCCATGATGATAGGAACCAAACTGATCCATCTGTCGCTGGCAGATCACTGCTGTAACTTCATCAAACGCTACGTCTACGTCAACATTCCCAACACTTTCTCACTCAGTCAAATCCCTCAGCAGCCCTATACGCTTTAAACTATGACACACTGGCCCAATGTACACTCCCACCTAAAGGCCTTAAGTGCTGAACCGCCAGGGTCTTGACTCACACCATGCACCGGTGGGGTGTGAGAGGCAGCAAAGGCTCAAAAAAGGGAAAAATACGAATGGGACAGCACTTTATGGAGACATGTTACCTTGACGAGCCCATATTGTGTTTTGTGCAATTGTGGGGTTTTGTTTGACATTTTTTACTGCCTGATGAACGTCTTCCAGGCTCTTGCTTATGCTGTGTTTACACCAAATGCAAATTTATTTTTAGTTTGCGGGGCGCATTTCAATCCCAAATCAATGCAAAGACCCAAATTTGCGGCTGATGGTGATAGGCTGCGCAAAGTATGCGACGCGAAGAGACTGTTTGCGATCATGCGTTGAGGAAATCTGGGCAACGGTGTGTCAGCATTGAGATGAGAATCCTGTTGTCCACGTGACTTTTATGAATCAGATATGGTGGTAAAAAGCTGTCTGTCGGACCCAGAGCTCTCCCCTTATATTTATACAGGCACCGGACGTGATTGTGTGTGTAAATGTATGTGTATGGTGTAGCTGACTCTGTTTTGAGTGTTGATGTGTCGAGTAGGCGTATTGTGAGCAAAGCCAAGCACTAATCAAACCAAACTCCATTCAGAAAACAAACATTTTAAAAGTTGTTTGCTTGTCGTCTTCTGGCCACACATAACAACACACAAATTCACAGTTTTTACAAATCCCCATTATTCAGTAATTATTTCGGCATCCTTCTTTTTTGTTTATTGGGATTAAAGTGGAATGTTTTTTTGAGGGGGTTCATACGGTTGTCGTAAATCAGCTCATGTGTGGCTTGCTCGTTACAGTGATACTCACTACGAACCCCTCTAGCATCAGTTTTCTACAAGTTTATTTATGCTTGTTACATGCACACACTTTATTATTTTTTTTAATAAAAAAACTATTTTGGTTTGAGTGAAAATTTGTGTCTGCTAACTTCACATACGTACGCTGCTTAAAATGAGTCAACCTTGACTTTTGTCAACATGAACAGGACATGAACACCGGTTTCTTCGATGAAAGTTTTCTGTTTTTTTTTAAAGATTTATTCTGAACTCATGCGCAGTTTGGACATTGATTCTGACTCAACCAACTGCCTTTGTGGACGAGGTGCAACGTTGTGTTGTGTTCGTCATGGAAATCGCGCCACACAAATGTAAGTTGAACGTTTAGTTCTTAAGTAATCCAACTAATATTTACATTTAACTAACATTTAATATTGTCACAAAGACATTGACAACTTAACGGTGACATAGTATTTAGAATAAAACACACCTTTGTCTAGTCTAGAAAGCCATAGACTCGTTATATCTTTACAGACTGCATACATAAATCAATATGTATTATTTTGTATCCATATACCAGCAGCTATAACCCCAAAATGTATTATGTCTTTCACTGTAAAATTCTCACCTGACGGTGCAATAATGTTGTGCAATAAGTAAACACTGGTTTACTGTGGAATTAATATTGCATGTATTCATTTAATTTTGATAAGGAAATGCCACTAGCGTTAGTTTATTGCTTCCGAAGATGTGTAAAAAAAAAAGATAGCAACAAAACATTTTCGTCCAGAAGCTTGCCGCTGTATTTATACTCTACATCTTAAATAAGGGTGCTTCATTCAGCCGTGAGTGTGACAACAAACAGAGTTTTGTTTGTCACAGAGCGGGAGCGTCTACGAGCTGGATTGAAATTCTTCGTTACTGGATCCAACCTGTTCCGACGTTGCAGCTGGTTGTCTTTGGCTGAATGCTTCACTGGTTGCTCGAAGTGATGACAGATGTTGGAAATGGGAAGAAGAATTTAGCTTGTTCCATGAATGTCTAACACCATCTATTTTATTATTACCAATCTGATGGAGTTGTATTTTCAATTCATGTATATATATACCCGCAATGTCTTAAAAACTTGAAAAAGTCTTAAATTTAGTATTCATAATAAGGCCTTAAAAAGGTAATACATTTTGTCAACAGGTTTTAAATTTTGTTCATCAAGTCTTAATGTTCACCCCTTTCTTATTTGATACGGCGCCACAACATTCGTTTATTGTTTGTTGTTACAACCCATCTTAGTACACCCAAACGTCGCATGTAAACTATCAGGCAACCTGTACATGGCTCTGAACTGGCTGAGACGCTGACACCCCCTAGCTGCATTGTACAGTAGGGCTGCTACAACGAATAGATGAACATCGATTATTAAAAAAGTATGAATTTCATTATCGATTCGTTGTGTCGCGCGATTATTACGCCAGTCAATAAGTTGCGGAGATGTTTGAGTATTGAACAAACAAGTTGAGTTGAGCGCAGACAGAAGGTCCAGGAGGTTCTGGTGCAGCCCGTTGTATCCTCTCGTATGTCACTGCATGTACTTATTGGAGAGGCATTTAAATCCATCATTCAATTGTTATTTTTATTTTTTATTGTGTAGGCAATTTATTTCTCCAACTTAATATTATGTGGTTGGGACCCGGTTCTCAATTTTCTTCTAGATCAGCTGAAATCCGGACAATGAGTACCACCACAATGTGACAATACGATCCATACGCCGAGCACTTCCAACAGATAATTCTATAGTTCACAGCACTTTCAGTCATCTTTCATTCCCAAATAAAGATGAAGCCGGATAAGACATCAAATCCATCATTCTTTCCTCACAAACACAGTTAATGAGTCAGTTGAAATGATAATTTTGTTGACCCTAAATTACTTTCGTTGATGTTTTTGCACGTCCAACACCAACATCACCGGCTTCCATTGAAAATGTTTTGCAGCCTTTCGCTAGGTCGCTCCAAGTGTGAATGCAGCATTGCTCTTGTGGATGAACACCAGCAAAAATCCCTGCAGTCAGGGTCCAAAATCTGGAGGAATAACCTAAAACTTAATGAGTGTTGTCGCAATTATAGCAGCAGATTAATGGCCATGATTTTCAGACGTAGGCTATCAATTTGTAGATATAATGTCCAGGACTCCACATATTTTGGCAGTGTAGTGTAACTTGAGAAGTGAAAGTCAAGCAGCATCATGTCCTTTTGTAAAGTATATTACTAAATTAAAAAAAAAAAAAAAAAACGTGTTTTGGTTGCAGATGATCTAATATGAAGTTGTAAAATGATGAAAGACGTTACAGTCATATTTCATGCCTCAGATGGGACTACTGAGAAAACCAAGAGGGGGAGGAGGGTAACCGGCTTCCACTGTCTGCATTTTAAACACCTCTAATATTGTATTCACTTTAGATATTTAATGTGTCTGTGCGCGCAACATTAAAGCACTAAAATAAGTTCAATGACGCCCAGCGCGACAACCATTGAAATAAAAATGTGCCACGTGCGAGCACTAGACGATGCGTAGTCTGCAAAGTGAAGGGTCCGAGGTGGGGGAAGTCTCTCCCCCGTGCGCGGAGCAGAGTGAGCCCCAGGCAGAGCTTCACTTCTGGGCCCGTCTCGCTAACCGCCTGCCTTCATCCCACTTTGATCACGGTGGCGAGTTGAGGAAATTCAGGGGAGCTCAACTTCAATCATCCGGCGAAGCTGCGTCTGTGAAGAGACTGGGCGTAGTATGGAGCCCCGCGCTGGGAGACTTTTGTATGGTAATTTGTTATGGAGGTGGCGGGGGGCGGGGGAGGAGGCTTTCAAAGGAGCTCTTTGAAGTTTGCGGGTAGTGTACACGGATGCATGGCAAGATTAGAATACGCGGGAGTAATTGTTCTGTCCCAGGCAGAGATGAAACTGTGAATAAATCCCTCAAGTTGTGACCTTCAAGTTTCAAGTCGAACCGCTTTTGTACAAGTCTGACACGAGAAAGTAAATTGACAATCAAGACTGCGCTGTCGTTCCCTGTGAGTGACTGGCGGGCGTTGGCGGGCAGCGGCCACCTCGGGGCGTCCACGCTCTGTCAGATAGCATCATATGTCGAGGTTTCGGCTGTTCATACGCGGCGCTACGAGTTCTGAGCACAGTGTGAGGCACTGACAATTGTTCTAACTATAGAATAATCCAATCAACTGTGGGTACAGTTTTACAAATAGTTACACTTCAGTTTCTGGTGTGTGCCATGATGGGATAACGCGAATCATTGGGTGGAAAAACAAGTTAACTTCCCCTCTAAATGATGACTATCCTCAAGAAAAACGACAGCATTGATGTTGTTTAGATAGTAATAGCTTCTATAGACAAAATGCAGTCCCAACCAACTGCGTTGTTGCAGGAACAAGCGCCCACCCTCCGGTTCCTCCTCACAAAAACACCGTTGACTCTGTCAGCGTCGTTAGCTCCTAACAGCCGGATTAGCCGACGCTTTGTTGAGCGCCGTAGATATATGCTAGAATTTTCTAATTTAGACCCTCACAACCTATATTTATGTTCACAACATGTCTATTAGCTTTGTGCATTTGTGACCTCACAAGGATGTTCGTGCCCAGGGCAACGTTTGAATCCAGTATTTCCAAAACATATATGACAAGGTGTTGATTGTGTGTTGCTTTTACGTGTAGCCAACATGTTTGTACAGTCACACATACTTGTACAGCAAAGAAGAGAATAGCTGAGCTGGAAATGCTTAATTTAAACGTTGGTTTTACGCCCCTCCAACCCGTATGAGATTTTTTTTTGAACATTTAAACAGTTACTGGATAAGTAAAAACTAGAAGGACGCGCAAAAAGTGCAGATCTCCGTCAAGGCCAATTCCTATCTCGCAATGTGTGTATTTGTCTCGTGAGCCGGAACCCCTGAACACTTAATGGGTTCTTCCTTAGCCCATACTTACCTTTTTGCATGACAGCTGGATCACGCGAAAATTCATCTTGTCAGGCTTCGAGGATTGAGATTGTGTCAGAACTACTCCTCTAACGATGGCTCCCTGGATAGTTCTGTTTTACAAACCATCTGGCGCATCGGGTTAGCCTGCTCCACTCTTCCACCAAGTTTCATGACAGTCTGGCCAGCAGTTCTTCTAAAATCCTGCTGACAAACAGACAAACAAATTTTGAAAAAAAAGGGTCCCTGCGTTGCAGAGGAAATACGTCTTGCTTATTTGCCCTGAGGTTTAAAGTCATGTGATGAGAACCAAAGCCACACATCAAGCTATGACCAAACCATGCAAATGTAGCTCTCACATGTAGCCATGTGGCCTCATAGGACACTGGGGAAAAAAACAGTGCTGCTGTTGAGTTGTTCAACCGAGCCCGAAGGCAAACGAAACACTCGAAGGTAAGGTGAGAAGCCTGCGGCCATGGAAAGGATCGAAACAGATAATTGTTGAAATGGGGATAAGGGTGCACACTTTTGGACTGGTTTCTTTTTCTTTCTCAATGGCGTGCGTTTGTTGGCTGCCTCGAGTTAAACTTGCAAACTTGCTTACTTTCTAACCTCTGCAAACAGCGTCAAGTAGGGAATGAGAGTTGAATTGCCGGTTTTCAGAATGTTCTGGAAGTTAATTATGCCTTCTGCATGCCTCATGATGTAAACTCACTTTATACTGCAGGTTTATGGCGAGTATAGCCTTGAGCTGTAAACATGATGAACTTTCCCTGGTCGGTGTTCAATGTGTGCACGTCTGGTATATCTGCGAAACATTACATTCCTGTGCTCGTGGGACGAGGTTGGCAGTGGTTCAGATCAGTCCAAAGGTTGAATTTCGCGAGAGAAAAAGAAAAGAACAGACGGGAAGGAAAAACTCTTCTTCGTGAGAAATTATTGAACTCGATGTAGCCCATATGTGGGGACAAGGACAACTTCTTTTTCACAGTGCGCCACTGTCCATTTGCGCTGGGGACCGAGCCCAACGTCACCAGTTGCCTAACTGGGTTTGTTCGTGAGTGTCAATCAGCGGCAAACCCCGTCAGGCTCAAGTACGTTCACAGCATGGAGAAATAATCCTAGCTTCCTGGAAACGACAAACACGCCTCATAACGCATCCTAATCAACGTTGAGTACCCTCCACACTGACACAGTTTGAAGTGGTGGAGCTGATTGGTCAGCGCGTGCGTGTCTGTGTGATGAGCCCACTGTCGGCTTGTGTTGTTAGAAAGCGCGGCCTCTCAAAGAGCCGAGAGGCATGTCATTTTGTCCACTTCACATTTTGGATGTCCAGTATAATCTTTTTAATGTCCTCAGGAGGTGACGAGTAAGAAAAGCGAAATAGAAAGTGTTTTGAGAGCTGGACTCAATATGTAAGTATTTTCTATTCGACTAAATATCTTAAAGGGACTGTGTTTAGGTTTTAAGGGATATAGTTGTTAATATATATATACATATATATATATAGATATAGATATAGATATAGATAGATATAGATATACATAACTAGGTTTTCATTGGGATATAATAAAAAAAGTGAAGTTAAAGGGAGTTAAAAAGCTACAAACTGCACCAGTTTCAGGAAAACCTGCTCCTTGTTCAACAAAACAACTCCATATTTACACACACACACACACACACACACACACACACACACACACACACACACACACACACCAACCATAACCCAAATGCTCTCCGTCTTCTCCTTTTTATATCGACTTTGTTATCCGTGTATAACTAAATGAAACTGATTTCTAGAGTACCTTTTTTTGGGACATGGATCTTATACTTCTAGAACTTGGCTCTGATGTGGTTTAGCTGGTGTTTTCCACCACTGCCTCAATACTAAAATAATCAATACTAAAGCAGTTCTTTTCAAACAGACCTGACCTGACTTTTGTTTCTCTCAGATTCCACAAACCCTCTTTTAAACGTACGCTCTGTTTTTCTTTCCGGTGCTGGATATTTCATTTTGAAAAGCGCTGGGGTGTACATCAGGGACGCACCCTTCCGCTGCTCCGGCGATTGTGGACGTTGCTGTAATCCTCAGGATGCCGAGCAGAATCCATCATTGGATTTCACGCCGCCTACTCTCGTCTCCTCATTTCCTCACCTCCTCCCCCTCGTCTCGCGTGATCTCTTCTCATCACATCTTCTCTGACCTATGCTAACAAACAAGGGTGGAAGGGTTACTTTACAATTACGAATTGCCTGTTACAAAATGTAATCAGTTACCTGATCCAAGTATCAGAATATCAAAGGAATATTCCCGTACACTTTTGGATTACCACGATACCAAATATGCAAGTAAACCTAAATGAGAAGAAACATGCCGACATTTTTTATCATTTAATGTTATATATAAATAAGAAAAGGGAAACAACTTCACGGTACAGTGCAAGTTATTTTGGGATATTTTTACTACCATATAAATGAAGAGTACTTTCCATATAAATTAAGTTATGCAAATATATTTGTTTTACATTCAAATTCTCTATTTTAATTAAACGTTTGATTGTCTGTGATCATCACCATGACATAAGAAAAATCTGGAAAATGTGATTTCTTGCCATTGTGGTTATCAAAAGGTAATTTTGCAATGCAAACAGTTGGCTCCCGTCAATACATTAATTTTTTTCCATAAATTTTGACTTTTGGACAGAGGACAGAGCCAATCATAGAGACGACTGCCAGCGCTGCCGCTTGCTGCCGTGTGAGACTCTTGTCCTGATGTGTAAAAACCCTGCTAGCGATCCACGTTTTTACCAAATGTGTCGGTTTTCTGATCACGTCTTTGTTTTCACCTTTTCATGTAATCCCTTCCTCCTCAAGCTTGCTCACACTGTCTGATAACAGACAAAAACTGAACACATTACCTCATCATTACTGACCTGAGGGAACATTGATGTGCTCCCCTGAGCTTGTTGGGGACAAGGCTAATCACCGGAACAAGTAAACAAGTGGAAAGGTGGGCCGAGTGCAGCGCAATCAATAACCGTACTGCTGTTGATTGGTGTGGAGGTAGCATGTGCACGCTCGCACACACACGCACACACCAACTACACACTTACACACACACACACACGCAGGGTCACAGAGGTCAATCTGAACAAGACAATGAGGAGGTAGGATCGGTGGGTACTTGACATTAACAAACGAACAGGAATCTCTCAAAGTAGGTCTGCACTCCCTCTGACCTCAATTCCTCGGCCAACAGACACACAAGCACTTTTGTTACTGTAGCTCTTTTTCAAACGCACGCACACACACACACACACACACGCACACACACAGTTATTAGCACTTTCTCTCCATTAGGGAGTACAGCTGCGGCTGCTGTCGTGCATCTCGGCTACTTTACTTGATCAGTTAATGGCCCTTATTTTTTTCCAGAAAGAGCCTCCACCTGGCTTCCACGCCACTCCATCAGCCTCTGATTGAAAGCGGTGTGTAAAGTAGGGGCCTCGCATCGGGACGGAAGGAGGATTTTTGAATTCTTAGAGAAAGCATCTGCCGGTTGCGACCGAACAGCTCCCAGCGAAGAGAGAGGATTGGGCCCGTCTCGTCTCGGAAGCATTTTAATAAAGGAGCTCAAGTGCGTAAACTCTGCAGCGGCTTGACAGGCAAGAGACACTTGTCACAATGCGTTGTGGGTTTTATGACTCAGACCGGCAACTTCCACCTAACTCTACGAGTGCGTGTGCAATTGGTCAGCGTCACATCCCGCGCACTGCAGACGAGGGCTGCTGCTCTTTTTCTTCCAAGGTCACCTCGCCGCAATTCAGAGCATCCTCATTACTTTGTGTTGGCCCTCCGTCGTTCCCATAGCAACCCCCGCCGAGCTGACGGATGAGAGGCGCGGGAGTCGGCTTCCCACATAGTTGGAAAAACACACACCCTCACAGGCACACATATTAAAACAATGAACGCACAACAACATCTGGGGAGAGCGCACTCCGCATTGCTTAAAATAAAAACCCGGCATCAGAGGCGAGGTGTCGGAGTGAGATTGTCGTACACAAATAGGCCATTATGGCGAGAAGTGGAACACAAGGAGTCTCCTATGAGTTGTTCTCTCTCCCTCCTCCCTCGTCTCTTTTGGCTCTCCGTGTGCCTCTGTCGCTTCCTCGTGCGGGTTGGGCCGCATGCGCCTCGACGCTCGTTATCAGAACAAACAGAGATGAGGGCGGAAGAATGGGGGGTACACACCGTGTACCACAGAAGGGAGGATGAAAGGGTGCAAAAACAAGAGCGAAATCAAACAGCCGGCACGAGGCAAACCGCAGGGGGAATTGTTTCCATGGGCGCACACCTACTTCCATAGGGCGCGTTAGCATTTTAAGCGCGTCAAAAGACGTGCCGTAACCACAGCGGCAACGCACAGGATTGTCGGCTCAAGAAAAAAAAAAGACAAAAAAATACAAATTCCTGTCCATATCAGATGTGTATTTCCCCCAAGAGAGAGAGAGAGAGAGAGAGACCCTTCAAGGGCTGCAATAGGCTTGTAATGAATAAGACATTGCATCAGAATTGGAAAGACAGTGAAATCTCCATCCTGTCTGCTTGCCGTGACACAAGGGATGTATCATTACCAACTCTGCCTTTTCATGTCCTTGGATGTGTGAATCCGCGGTGTAACGAGTGGTGAAACATTCCAGTAAATCTGGCGGGCTCAGAGCCTCGGAGAAGAGTCCGTGCTGGAAAATCCAAACACGGATCAGATGAGGTGCGAAGACTGAAGCGATCCGGGTACAAATGTCTGCACACACGTCCACTGATGTTACACATGGCATGTCCATGGCATGTTATGACTATAAACATGTACGATAATGTTTTGCCTGATATCCTTCCCCCCTCGCATTCTTCACGTTCCATATTCGGCCCTGTGGATTCATCCCGGCGATTTGCATGCACCAGGTCGTTTGAATTGCGCTCACAACAATCACAGATGGAATTAATCTGGTGGTCGAGAACTAGCAGCATCCTGCCACGCTCGGCACGACAATGCTAAAAGGTTGATCTTTTGGCTTGGATGCTCACGTTTGCTTATTAGAACTGAATGCAAAGTACAGCTGAGGCTAGTAAAAGGGGAGCTGGTCAAAAACATTTGACAAAGGGAAATTTGGGCCTGATGATTGAGCTATGAAAAGTTAAAGAATCCCCAAAGTTAGACAAGCGGAAACCAGAATGCTTCGGATGCCACAATCTTGTCCCTTTGTCTAAAGATGATACATGATATATAATGTGCATGTCCAGTATATATGCTCAGTGTGTCCTTATGTTGAAAATGAAAAGGCTGAAAAGAAGTGGACCCAAACAGCTTAAAACGCGTGCCTGTCAGTAACTTTCTGAGTCACTAGACGTCCTTGAGTCCACACAACTTAAGTTCTTGACCCTCAACTTTCGGGATGAAAAAAGATGTTTTAGTCAGACGCCGCTGCTGGCTGAAAGCTGGCCCCCGCCACGCTGCGACGCAGCCACCCGTCAAGCTCCCTTATCTCCCGAGGGAACCACCCTCAGTCCTGGTGTGTGGCTATCTACCCAATAACACTGTCTGCCCCAAAAAAAAAAAAAAAAAAAAATCCCAAGTGGCTGACACAGCCTGAAGAGAACAGAGACAGCCTGGGCTGGAATCAGACTCCTGATAACAGCCGGAGAGGCTCAGGCTTTGACAGATATTCAAACACACAGACACACAGGTGGATTGATGAAGGAGGTTGATTACTTCAAGATAGAAGGTCTGTTTGGTTCGTTGTTGCATTTAAGCAGCCGGAGTCATCGAGGATTTAAATCAGCCCGACAGCGTCAGCGTCAAAGTGAGGCTCCTGCGTCTGAGGCAGGCGCAGGTGCAGTACCGCGAGCGGCCATTGGGTGTCCCTGCTCCACCAGCAACGTCCGCTGGATGTCCACGGACTCTGTTGATGAGGTTTTCTCCTCCCTGCTACCAGTACGCCTGGTGAATGGACAGGAAGTCTAAATGCAATCCAGCAGCTCTCCTTTCTATTTATTTCCCCATCCTGATGGGACTGTGCACCTCTATCAGTGTGAGGACCAGATATCCTTTTCGGGCAACAAGCCGGCATAACTGAACGACAAAATAGGTTGCAATCCAAAATGACTACTTATGCTTACCTATAGGGTGAAGGCATATTGTGGGGAAACTACTGCTCCTATAATCTTTTTTATATATTAACAGTGGAGGAAATGTGTAATGTAACGCTCGGGGATTCTGCAATTCCCTTAAGCTCAAAAGAGCTTTGTGTCGTCTTTCAGCTTCCTGTTTTGGGGTTTAACAGCCCGGGGCTTCACTTCTTTGGTTCAGTCTCACCGCTCTTACCAACGGTGTTTTCTTTTTTTTTCTTCTTTTTTTTTACGCAGCAGGCAATTTTCAATTAAAAGGTTTGGCAGATACAGTTGGCAACTAGGTGATGCTGTGGAGCATTTAGAAGCTAAAGAGCCAGATATTGCCCTCAGCTGGTGCAGAACTAAAAGAGAGTGAATATTGGACTCGCGTAAATCAAGCTGAGACCAAAACGACTCCTAATGCGGCGCCACATCTGTGGATTGTGTCAATAATTAACAGCACAGGTTGCACTTTTTTTCTGCCTGACTATTTATTGTATTTAAGCCCGGTCTGTATGAGATTCAATCCAGAGTCCAAAATGTATAAAAACAATAACAGAATCCTTTCCAAAATTCAACAACAATACAATAACATATTTTTCCTCACATAAACGTTCTGCTTTATTTCATAGTTGTCGGTGTTTTGACATTTTTACTGGGGTTCAAAAACTGTTTGGTCTAATGCTTGCTGCTTGCAAAGGGCTCACACACACACACACTCACACACGCACACACACACAGACGCACAAACACACGCCTGTATTAACACAGCAGCAATCTAACAGCACCATAAATAACATTTATAGAACCACAAAAACAACAAATCCCTTCTTTCATCATCCTGTTTGTCTGGTTTTGACGACATAAATATCAAAATGAAAACAGACAGGTGTAAGGTCCGTAAAAGATTGCCTCCAATATTAAAAAGAAATCGTTGAATTTGGGTCAAAGACGAGATGCAGACCAGCCTGTAACGTTGAAGTCCCTTTACCAAGCCCCTTTTCTATCACCATGGCACCATTGAGGTCTTTTTGCCACCGACTGAGTCATTTATTCACAAGACGGCAGGAGATTGCTCGTCAGGAAAAACATGTTGTTTTTAGCTTTTAAACACATTTCCAAACCTACTGTTTTTCAGCCAAAAAAAAAACTGTGGATATTTGGGTGTCAAAAGAGTAATCGGGTGAAGCATCAGGAGTTCAACCTTTTTCCAAAACAGCAGACGCGGTCCAATCAATTATTTTTGGAGTTCCATCCAAGGCAAAGAGTGAATAAAAATGACTCCAAACACCCCGTGCCAACACATCGCAGCTGAATAACTGCACTGCGGGTCCATCACTCCAATATTTACTTCATTATCCTCTATGTGTTCCTCATTTACAAATCTCAGGTTGCCCAATACCGATTTGCCGGAAGAGTCCTGCTGCTTTAATGTGCCCGCTGTATGCTCAGGCGTCCCACTTTTGTAAGTCATAAATACAGCTTGAGGCAGACCCGTGTACATTTCAGTCAGAAATACACAGGCTGTTAAATTAACAGCTGTCAGTGGAACAATGGTAGAGCGCTCAGTACTGGGATACCTTTTTAAGTCTTCATTTCGGTATTGGCAGCTAAAGATTTCATGAAACTTCCCTCGCAATAAGCAGGTCTTTTTGGTGATAAAATCTAAACGGCCCTTAACCGTACAGGTGGCAATTCAGATGTGGTTTGAACTGCTTCTGGGACATCAGTGTTGCTCCTTTACGGCATCGGGCTTTCAACAAACTCATACAAACACCTATCAGGCGGTCAAACAAGACGACTGTGTTCGTGTCCCACAAGGTTGTTGAGTGGTACGAAGTCACGGTAATGGTGTTTGTGACAGAATTGACTGACCTGCGCTCAATTCAAGACACTTTTATTAGCGTAGCCCCAACGTCACGAATCACAACGCCTCAGCGGGCGTCACAGTCGGTCCAACATGCACCATCCTCTATCCCTGGACCCTGGCGTCAGATGAGAAGACCGACAGAGAGACCCACAGAAAGACCAGACTGACAGCAGGAATGGATTCCCCCCACTGCTCTCGTAACTCTGACGTCGGCTCCGTCCTCGCCGGCGAGGTTCAGTCAAGCTAACGGAACCTGACGGAGCAATCACAGTCGCATACACGCGCCGCTCTCTTTTCATCTCCCCTCCGTTTCATCTCCCTCCCCGTCGTCGTCGTCCTCACCTGTTTTACCCTCTTCCACCCGACGCCCCCCCTCGCTGTTGCATTCCTGTTTTCCCTCTTCCGCTGCTCCACAATCAGAGTGTCATTCTTTCTTTTCAGATTCAGGTTCACATTCTGGTTTCAGATTCAGGGAATCTACAATTGGGAAAAATATCTAAGAATGATTCATGATACGCAAATACACACACACACACACACACACACACACACACACACACACACACACACACACACACACACACACACACACACACAAATACACAAAACAGCTTGTTTTTATACATGTATTTTATGTGAAGTTCAACATAAACGCTTTTTTTTCAGATTTCTTCAGGGTCAAAGTAACTGATGATGATGATGATGATGATGATGATGATGATGATGATGACCAACAAGGACTGGTGATCGTTGTTGTACATCCAATGGGATGGTAGCAAAATGTTTTAAACAGTTATTAGTTCATTCGACCAAGTTCATTTCCCAAAATGTAAACAAATACACAAACAGGGCTCACACTTCCTGTTTATTGTAAAAGTTGAAAGTGGAAACCTTTAACAGGATTTTTTTTAATTTAGGCTGCTTTGTAAATAAAACAAAAACATTCATGTTGAAGCAAATTTTTTAACAATTTTTAAATGTCCGCATAGAAAAGAACACAAAGACACAAATATTAAAAGTGCAGTCGAATACAATAACAAAACCATGGACCAGTGACTTCTAACATACATCCTCAGGTCGTAAGGATACAAGTAGCATAATATTTGATATAGGATTTAGGAAACCATGCATTTATCTTAAGGCAAACAAAAAACATAAAGTTCTGAAGTACAACACACATTGTGTTACTTACACTAACTGTAAAATAGAAGACCCAGACTGTTGATGAAAAACAAAACCAACCATGAAGGAATTCTCATAAATGCAAAGCTCGACTTCTGGGATCACATGTTCATAACGTCGTACTTCCAACGTTATGACGAGTTACGACGGGCACGGGAAGGTGAGTAGTACAACAAACACGATGAATCCAGTGAATTTAAATGATTCCCAAAATGTTACGAAACGTCTCAAGGGCGTTGTTGCATTCTTAGATTTATGAATAATACATATATTTTAACTCATCTTTGAATGGACTAGAATAATCAGCGATGGCTTGTTGAACGCAGAGAGTGTCAGAACTGCCGTTTTGTTTTATCCTGGAAGTTATTTGCTGTCGTGAATGCGTATAAAGATTAAGGGTCAGATAGTTGAGTATAGTTGGTAGCATTGCATGGAGTTGTATTTGGGGAACCAGTTTTTTTCATGTCATACAATACAATGTTAAGACTTCATCAGGTTAGAAATCCTTTCAAGCTACGAGCTAACACCGAGAAAGATTTTTCTCTTGAGCAACATGCTGGCTCCCCGAACTTGCTTTCAATGCAGGTTGTTAAAGCAGAGTTCTCAACGATATTGCAATATTGTGCACACGCACACTTGAACGCGGGCCTTTATTCTCTCCTAATTTTCTAAGCTCAAAAAGTGCACGGAAAACATGCAGCAAAGGGCCTTTGGTGCAACTCCACCAGGTGAGCTACCAAGACGGCCCAGCCTTTTGTTTTCTAATAAAACTCTGACGCTCATGTCTACAAAAAAAAGGACACATTATAATCCAACATTAAAGTGTGTGCTCGTATCACACGCGTGCGCCTGGTGTCTAATGTCTAATCCAACCAATTAAAACTTTGAAATTGGTTTTATTACAGAGACAATGCACGCAAACTATAATTCATGTTAATCTGCGTGAACTCAACCCTGAGCTATAGCGCTTGTGAAGCGTGAACCTGCACGACACCGTTACGAGTGTCTTACCCAATATACTTTTTTAAAGTTTTAATCCAATGAGTGTATTCCCTCCATTACGCCCTCCCTAACTTGCAACTCTGCATGTGACCTGAATACACTACGGGGACGGGACTGGATCTATATTTAATCATCGATAAGACCGCAAACTCATGGGGGGCGGGGAAGAGGGGAGGGGCAAAACAAAGAAACCGCCAGGTCTGCGTTCCCTCAGAGCAAGCCAGCAACGTGTGCGTTGTAAAGTGAGTTGCCAGCACGTCGTTCGCATGTAGTTTGCACGCGGTTTCCCAGCGGTGGCTGAGAGGAATCGATCTCGCGAGGGGAAACGGTGCTGCGGAGCGCCGCTTGAGAAAGAGCCACAGCGGCGTGCCGAGTGGAAGTGGATGTTCCGCTGACACCGCGCATTGTTATCACTCAACCAGGTGTTTGCTTAAGTGCAGCACCGCGCCCCGGCAGACACCGGGACGATGTCTGTGAAGTGAGCGACAGTCACTTTTTTTTTTAAAAAGAGGAAAAACCTGCTCGGTACAGTATCGATTGTTCTCCTTCGAGTCAACAAGAAAAGTCCTATCCCAGCCATTTTTCTTTTATGACATTTAAAAAAAAAGAAGTTGTTATAACAGCCTTACAGGGCCGTCTTTGATGTGCTTTTTTCCTCTGCCCCTCCCCCCCACCCGGCCCCCTCGCCCCCCCCCCCCCCTTCCCTCCTCTGTCTGCGGTGCTGGGTGGGTGGAGGCGCATGGAGGTAATGCGATGCAGAGGAGCGACTGGAGCGAGACGGAGCTCCGAGAGAGCAAGAAGAAAAAAAAAACTCAAGGTTCACACCAGGGTGGCTTACAATGGCGCTCTGCTCTCTGAAACACACACACACACACACACACGCACGCACACACGCAAGAGCACCTGCACATGCATGCATATTCACGGGGGCTTGCGCGAACACGTGCACGCGTACAGTATAAGAGCTCTCGGTGCGGCTTATGAGTTGTGCACCTCAATACCAGCCGAGGCACAGCCCATCTGTGAAAAGGTAAATTGAATTTGTACAGGCACAAAGCCGACTCCCCTGTGGTCTTTAGAAGAAGACGAAGGAGAAGAAAAAGAAGGAAAAAAGCCCCACTTTGTGAGTCTAAAGCTTTTCTAAAGCTTTCGTCTCTTCATTGCTTTTTTTTCTTCCCCCCCTTTTCCTTTTCTTCTCTCTCTCTCTCTCTCTCTCTCTCTCTCTCTCTCTCTCTCTCTCTCAGTGGGGGGGGAAATGGAGGTGTGAGAAATGCTGATCGATACGCTCATTAAAGAGTGGTGTCTTTGCAGAGGGTCTGCACACAAAGAGCACAAAAAGCCGCTCTGGAGGAAAAAGCCCTCGCTTTTATCGCCTCAACAACGTCCTTAACGGAACAGCAACAACACAATCCCTCTCTTCTCCCCCCCCCCCCACACACACACACTCCCCCATCCGACTTTCCCTCCTCTCTCCGAAACACTTCTATTCTGCTTGCGCAGAGGATTTCGTGTTTCTTATTTTCCTTCCCAATCTGTCCGTGCATCTAATATTAGAAGCTCCCGCACACATAGCCCGCGTGTGTTTTCGGTTGCGGAGTTAACGAAAAAACAGCCATGCAGCGAGTCACTCTGCCCACGCAATTAACCCCCACACACAACGTGGTGCCGAGGAAAACACAGTTTGATATGTTCAATCCTAATTAACTACAGCACTGCTGCCTCCGCTGCTCTCGTGTGTGTGTGTGTGTATGTGTGTGTGTGTGTGTGAGAGAGATTAAGGCAGGTGGGGTAGACACTGACAGGTGTAAATTGCCGGTGCGAGGGTTTCCGTCTGTGCAGGAGCCGCCGTATGCATTTCAGAAAAGCTTTTCCAGTGCCAAACTGCGGAGAGTGAGATTGACACTGTTCCATCTGCCAGAGTGGAGACCGTGTCGGAGTGTGCGTGGGCACGGGCAGGGGTGGCAGAGATGTGTTACGACGTCTCACTCGATTTTTTTTCTCTCCCGAAGAGCTCTGTTTTGGCTGCTCGGCCCCGCCCCCCTCTCTCTCTCTCTCTCTCTCCCCCCACCCCCCGCCTCAAAAAAAAGTTTGACTTCCGAGTTCAAGATTATCCAAATCTTCTAAAAAAACAAAAAATCTTTCACAACTTTTAGGACCTAATGATTTGGAGGTATGCTAGTCGGGGGTTCGTACTTGGAAGTTGAAACATGATCAAGTTTTCATGATCACGTTTTTTTCCCAATCTAAGTGTATGGTGGAAAAAGTTAGTTTTGGGCCCTTGATGGCACTTGGTTCTATGTAACCAGGCAGAAAGTCATTGGGTGGAGCCGCCACTTATGTAACATACGTTTATTACCTCTAATTTAATCTTAACTTTGACCTTTTAATCCTTTGTTTCTTTCCCTTCCCTTAACCGTACTGTACTTGCCATGTGCAGACACCGCAGAGAGAGCAAACATTGTGAAATGGTCTTAGGGAAATGGGAACCCTTTTATATCAAGTCTCAAGATCCAAATCAAGAAAAAAAAAACATGTTTGGTGTCAAATTAAACTAAAGAAATCAGGGATACAATCATATAAAATCCTAATGTACAACCTCTAAACACAACCTAAACAATCAATAGGATTAGGGCTTAGCGTAGAGGGCAACACAACAAGTTGTGCCATATGTAATAAAGGCTTTAGCAAAATCAAAGCTATGTGGTGGTGTGGTTGCGTAACAGTCGAACCCTCTTGGATATTGATTCTACGTACACACTTGGGTTCAAAAGGTCATGTCGTTCAGTGCATCCAGTGTGTTTTCGTGGATGTAAATTCATACCGGGCTGTGTGAAGCGTGTTGCGGGGAGCCTGCAGACATTGGCCGCTATTCAAAAATTCAGCAAGACACAAGCGATTCATATGAATAAACTCGCGGAAACATTTGCAAATCATCACCCCCCCCCCCCCCCCGCGCCCTCTCCTCCTCCCCCCATGGGTGTAAACGGGAGTGTTGACACATCAGGAGAGGAGGAGGGCCTCCTCGCTTTACGCCGCCGGGTTCCCGCCGTTGGACTGGGCCAGGCTCTGGGTTGCCTTGGTTACCGTATCCCTTGGTGGACGGTCAGCTCGCCGGTTGCTATGCTAATGAGAGGATGCACACGCCGCGCGCGCGCGCACGAGCGCGTGCCTCCGTCGTTTACCGCCCGGAAACACCGCGGGGTTCACGGAGGGGCCGGCGCTTTTTCACGCGAAATGTCACGCCAATTAAGATTTGGAGCAAATGAGGCAGAGCGCTATCAAAGTTAGCGTCGTGTTCATTAGGCGTGATGGGATTCCTCTCAAAGTCCCAATGGCCGCGCCGCTGTCCTCCACCTCCGCTACTGGCTCTTCCTTTTCCCCTCGATTTCATTACTTGCCCCCCCCCCCCCCTCCCCTCCACCCTCCCCCACACCTTTCTTTTGATTGGAGGAGAAGAAAGGGGGAGGAGGGGGAGGGCGATCTGCATCATCCTCACATCCTCGTAGTAATGCATCTTTATTAGGCCTCCCGACGTCAGCCCAGGAGACAAGTCTCCGCTATCACTGTCAATTAGCAGGAGGAGCCGCTTGGGGAGGGGGTGGTGGAGCGAGGACTCGGCTCGTTTCTCTTTATTAATTTCTCCAAATAACCACGCGGCACTCGGATGTATAGAAAGAGGCTCTCTCTTTATTAAAACACACACACTCAGTAGCAGACAGGGCTTCATGTTTCATTTAAAGAGAGGGAGAAGAAACGAAAAAGAAACACAAATAAAACTAATTATGAAAAAGAAACAAACAGAAAGGATGAAGGGCGCTTCGCTTTATTCAACACAGCGACAGATATTACATTATCATTTCATCATGGCTTTTTGAGCAATATGGCTTTCCTTTTTTTTTTTTCAATCAGCGGATAGAGACATTATTTATTCATAGACGCATTTTTAAAAAGGCACACAAGATACAGCATTGCCGATCTCCACCGAGTCGACACAATCAAATATACATGAATACAATATTAGTGTGAGGGGAGACGGGGGAGGAGGGGGGGGCTTCAACTTTATTCATATGAAGAACAAGGAGAGGAAACGGGGGAGGGAGGAGAAGAGGACATTTACTCCACCGCGGGTTTTTTTTTTTATTCCTCCGCAGAGATTCCTATTCGATTTGTCTGAAGCCTCTTCCGTGTGTGTGCCGCTTTCCGTTGCCTGAACAAATCTCTGGTGTTGGTGTTGTGCGTGTGTGTGTGTGTGTGTGTGTGCGCGCGTGTGTGTGTGGTCTTGGCAGTATATCCTTGCTTTAAGGCAAGTGTCTATTTAATGAGGCTTTGCTGCAAAAAGAGCTCCCTAGGACTCTTGACGTGCTCTGCATTTCAAACACTCTCCTGCAGCACGCGGACCACTAGCACATCCTCTGTCAGACACACACACACACACACACACACACACACACACACAGTACCTCACAGTTTTATGTGTGTGTGCCCTGCTGTGCCAAAGCATCGATCGGCGGGTTTTCCGGATTGGAGCGAGAGCTCGTCAATGAGAGACAACCTTTCTGACGCAGTGTACGTCTTGCTCTGGCTCTCGCACACTTTTTTTTTTTTTCGCCCTTTCTCCTTCCCTCTCCGTCTCCCACCGCTCTCACCTCATGTTTATGTATCGCGCCGCTCGTCAGTGCTACTCCACCGAATGGTCCCCCTCTGTTCTCCTCTCTCTATATTCCATCTCTGCTTTGCCATGTTTCCCCCCCCCGTCCCCCCCTTATCCTCCCCAAAAGAGCCGAGAGATATGAATAATACAAAACAACCGGAGGAAAAAGAAGGAAGATGGAGTTGCACGCACTTGGACGCAGGTCGCGCGTCGTCAGGTGGCAGCGTGTGCGGGAGGCCAAAAGGTCGAAATTCACGACAAACGCTAATCCCGTCAAACAAAGTCAAAGTGCTTCAGCCTGATTTTGGAATACAACAGAGCCAGAAGGAAGGTGTGTGTGTGTGTGTGTGTGTGTGTGTGTGTGTGTGGGTGGGGGCTTTTCTGTTGGTTCAGACACCAGTGGGACTCAACCGACACAAAGCGCGCCTGCGGTTGGAGCGCCGCTTCCAAAACAAAGACTCCTGGCCAAGCTACTCTTTTTGCTTTTCCTGCGGAGCCCTGACGAACCCGACGGTTGCGGGAATGGACACAAGCCGGCAATCAGCGCGAGTGTTGTCTTCCTGCCCGCGTTCGCGCCGCGCTTCGTCGTGCCTCGAGGAGGATGAAGTGTTGGGCTCATTAGCGGCCTCGCCGCCTCGCCCCTAATGAATGCTATCAGCCTCTGATGAAAAGTATTGTTGTCGAGCACAACTAAATCAAAAGGTGTCCAAAGCGCGCGCGCGCACACACACACACACACACACACACACGCACACACACACGCGAGCGCGCGCTTCATCAGCGAGCGTTTTGGCGAAGAGGTCTCTGACGGCGGCTCAAACACCATGGTTACACCCCCTCCGAGAAATCAATCTCTCATTTAGACCACAGCCTCTGCTCGATACCCGCCCCGCTATCGACCGGTGGAAGAGGGAGCGTTTGGGAGAGAGCGTGAGGGAGAACGGGGGGGGGGGTGGGGGCAGGACGGAGGGATAAAAGAACCGCGGTGAGAAAGGGATTGATTTGGTGATGGCGGTTTGGCGTCAGATAGGACCTGTCGTGCCCCCCTCGGGCAATTAGAAACGTTTTCATCCGATCAAAACACCAGCGCAACATGGCTATTCGTCTCTCCCTCCCTTCTGATATAGCAGAAGGTGGCGATCGCCCGCCCGGAGCAGCCGCAGGAGTTGCCGAAGAGTCGAGCGGAAGACTCTGTTTGAGGTTACGGAGGAAAAAATATAGCGTCCACCTCGATGTGTGCGTCTCCTCTGACCTTCAGCCCACTAACACTGAAGCCTCAGGGAGACTTTACGTGTTGGACACATAAATTGGAGCCGGAGTGGGTATTCTGCTGGCAGCGCTTCTGCTGACTCTGCTGCTGGTTTCAAAAAAAAAAAGAAAAGAGAAGAGAATAAATAAAGTCTTCTCATTACTCGTATTTAATTTGGACACTTAAGACTGTTAAGCAAAATGGCTGCGGAAACCAAACCCGTGGCAGAGAACCAGGTTCCATTCCACAAAGTGTCCCGGTAAATGTTCCTCTGGGAGTATTTACAGGACGCAATAAGTAGTGCAAATAAAGAGAAGAGTGTTTTTAATTATATTTCATTTCAAGCGTCACACTCGTGCGACGTTTAGTAAAAGACTTTGTTGATCGTTCTCTGTGACTCTTTCCAAAGTGTGGGAAATACGACCTTGATTGTGTCATCATTACGTGCAGTTCAGGGCGTGCGGTCCAATTTAAGATGCTCTTGCGTTGCATTATGGGAATTTTAGGATCCAATTTTGAATTGAAAGAGAAATTCGTGGTCTTTGCCACTTTTTAAAATGTCCCCGACTTTAAAGAAGCGCAAACCTTCTCTGAGTGATCCATTAAAATATTCATCCAGTGAACCATTCAGTTACATTTTCTGTGCATTTCCTTTCCCCACATGAAGACCTCTGGTCTGTGGAAGCCATGCGTGCAGTGTTCCCATAAACCAATGGGTTTTTAAATGGTTTAACGGAGTAAAAAGCTGGTGGGGAAATAAATAGGAAAACAAATAAAATATTCAGACCATAAAATATCCATTAAAGTACAACGTCACCTTCACAAAGGTTCCTAAAAACAAATACCGAGGACATCTAAATTGTCCTTCTCATCTCCATAACTTAGGCTGTTTTTTGAGTGCTTTTATTGGGCGTACCACGTAGAAACACATCTTTCCTATCAGCAAAGGTGACGACTTTGTTTTTTTCGGTTTGCCTAAATGAAATCCCGCCGTTCGACGGAATCAAAAAGTTAAATCCCAAAACAGCATCGGCGATAACTTTGCCCCCCCGGAGGATGATGCTCAAACCTCTTCATCACCACCCGCCGCTCTCCGGACCGAGAGCTGGGGCATTCACTGACGCCGCCCTCCCAGAATTTCTCGGCGCCGAGGTCCTAAATTTCAATCAGTTCCGTCTCGCTGGCGTTCGGGGGGCTGTCAACATGTTCAATTTGCCAGGTGCAGCTTTAACAGCGATTTATAAATACATTTCACTCTGCTTAATTTCATCACTCCTCAGGCATCGACCTCCAGTCTCGAGGGTGTCAGAATTGCTTTTCCGTCACAAAATAGAGTATTTGTGCTTGGCAGGAGAACATGAACCGAGATAGGATTGGCCTCGGTTGGGGTTGGAGGGCTGGTAATGAACATGGCGCCGATCTGAGGCTTGGCACAGCGGGCCGCAATCTAATCAGCGCCGCACCTTATTTTCATCTAGACGTGGGGGGAGAATTAGATATTTAACGGCGGCGGCTTTATCTTCCAATCACGCGGCTTAGGTCTGCACCGTGGACACCGTGTTAAGTGGCTCGATGGGTCCAATCAGCCGGCGTACGTGGGCGGACAGCGGGAGTCGGCGCACGTGCGCGCCCGTGTGTGCGCGCGAGATCCGACGCGTGTTGGCGCTTTTCTTCGTGTGTGTGTCTGCGCGTGGCTTGTATTGGCCGTTTGATGTCTGTGGACTGGCACAAATTGGCAATCAGGTGGGGTTGGCATGGACGAGGGCCTCTCCTCACCGGGATCCTGACTCCAATTGCCCCCCCCGTCCCCACCCGCTCGTCTTCCCGCACTGAAGTCGTTTTAACTTGACCCTGACAGGTGCTTCTGACAAAACCCATTACAGTCTCAATTACGCTATCTCTCTCTCTCTCCCTCCCTCCACCTCCGCTCGTTTGTATTTTCTCTCTCGGCATCCCTTTTCCCCCCATTCCCTCTTCTGATGCTTCAGGACCGGTCGGGTGCTGGAAGCGCTTCCCTCCTGACTTTAATGCCGCGGCTGCTGTAACCTGCGCGTGTGTGCGTGTGTGTGTGATCGGATGCGTATCGCCTGCATCTCACTCAGCCTTAGTGGGACCATCTCTTTCCCCGTCATTAGGAAACCTCCAGACCAGATGCGAGAGGGGCAAGGAGAACGTGACGGAGGGACCGTCTGGTTGTAAAGTGTGGAGCAACGGTCACGCAAGGGTTGAGTGGTTCCACTGCCTGGCAGGCACTGTCATGAACCTGTTGGCCTACTGGCCGTGGCACCATGTGGGGGGTCTGAAAGCACCCGCGTGAGTTGTATGAGACTGAACCCTTGAAAAGCTCAAGTGTCTCCATTCATATATTTCTGTGTGCATCGCATTAGGAAAGCTGTGGAAACGGTAGAATTCCATCAGACAGGTTTTGACGCTCACTGCAGGTGTTAATTGGCATGTGAAAAAAAAACAACGAACATTTGCTGAATAAATTCTAACACAGCAAATATTTGACCCGCTGTTTCTCTTATTGGCGCCTCTCTCGGTTTTTTTTTTTTTTCTTGGTTGGATGACGCCGCCAAATGCTTTAGTTTCTGGTTCGCAACCGCGACTTCTTCGACTGGGTTCACCGGCGGGTCACGGCCATGCGGGGTCTATCGCTTCTGACCCAACGACGCTGGAGACGCATTTATTCACCCCTAAAGCAGTCGACTTAAACGCGCCTTATCCGCATTTCCTTTGCTTCAAATTTGCTTGTCAAGTGATTGGAAGCATGTTGATGATGTTATATTTCCACGCTCGATTCAAGGCACTGTTTGACATTTTGGGAAATACGCTTATTGGCTGTCTTGCCAAGCGTCTTTATGCTTGAACTGATCGTATCCTGTCCCCCCCCGCCCCCCCGACGCTAAACATACCAGCTACCGTTCCTCTCAACTCATGTTGGACAGGAAGGTAAATAATCTGATTAAACTATTCCTCTGACACGGTTCAGAAGTAAGAAGACGGCTGCGAGTTCGATTCCTTCTGGGATCTGCCGTAGTACGTATGTATGCACTCATTGTAGAGCGAGGAGCCTCGGCCGGAACGGCATATGTTAATGTCATCTCGTCTCTCTTATTCGCTCCCATTATACATTCACTTCTCCCTCCACTTCTTTGCCGCTGCCTCCCGTTTGTCTTTGCAGCGGTTTTACCACCCTGGAGGGGACGGAGGATGGCGAGGTGTTGGAGGAGACGAGCGCGAGCAGCGAGTGATGAATATCCCCCGCCGTCTGCAACACTCACCGCTTCGTCGCCTCTCCCCCTCGTTTTCTGACCCAGATCTAATGCGACAGGACTCGTTTTTGTCGCCCCCACCCACAGACCTGCACACACACACACACACACACAAACACCTCCTCCCACCTCCCTTCCCTGCTGTTGCGGGAGTCGTGCACCACCCCATCTATTTTTAGCTGTTTGTCCTTGAGTTACAATCCCTGAAAATTGCCATGATCCATAAAGGACTGGTTTGAGGTGCTTGAGGGGGAAAACGCACATCTGCAATCGCCAACACCATCCTCCCTCCAGCCCGCACTCCCCTCCCTCCTCTCCACCTCCATCTCTGAGTGTGTGTGTCTGTGTGTGTGTGCGTGAGCAACAAATCGTTACCAATTTCGAGTCTTTCGCCATTACTGGAGCGAATATTTCTCTCATTAAAGAGGTGAAATGGAGGGAGCGTTAAACGAGTGTAACGGCGACAGATCAGGCTGTTCTTTTCTCTGCGTCCCCCCCCCCCACCCACCCTCCCTCCACCCCAATCCCTCTCACACACTCACCCCGCCCCCCATCGCCTCAGAAAGTTATCCACTGTAGCCAATTAGCATGACTGCTCTGTCTAGCGTTAGCCCCCCTCGTCCGTACCCAGCCCTCGCTCTCATTATCGCCTTTTTTCCTCTCTCTTTCTCCCCTATCCTCCTCCAGCTCTTCTTCCCATTCTCTCTCTTTCTCATTAGGGCTGCGTCGCAACGCAGTGAATCATAATAGGTGCTTCGCACTGTGAAATGGCTTAAGCTTTGTCTCGTCTCGCCGCTCGCAGCGGGAGAACGGGGTAAACAGACGATCCAATTCGCCTGAAAAGGCACAGACGCACACCGACGGACGCAATCCGGGCCGTCCATTAATCTGGCGTAAAGCAGCTTTAGAAGAAATCCCCGATATTTAGAGAGGGAGGAAGTGTGTGTGTGTGTGTAGGAGGAGGGGGGAGGGGGGCTAATCTGTGGGTGATGCTGCACAGGGCCGAGTACGATACACCGCTGATAAACAGATCAAGTCCCCCGCAAAGGAGAGAGGTTTTTCGGGGGGGGGGGGGGGTCAAAGACGGAGGAGGGGAAGAGAGAGCCAAAGGTAAATGTGATGGAGGGTAGACGGGGGCGAGAGGGAGAGGATGGATGGGCGAAGGCGTGGGGTGTGGTGCAGTGTGGGGCGGTGGAGACGGCGGCGGCGAGGCATATTCTAAGCCCTGAATGTAAATACGCATGAGGGGATTATCACAGAGTGCCAGGCGGCGCTTCTGGGGCTTTGTTTCTCTGTGACACCATGACGTCGGCTTTGTTTCCCTGACAGCAGACGTGTGTGTGTGTGTGTGTGTGTGTGCGTGTGTGTACACGTATCGTCATTTCGGGTGTTGCGCGTGACATCCAGGCATCTGTTTCCTGCCGGAAAAGGTTAATTACATCGCTGCCGCCCGACCGGACGTGCCGCGCATAATAGCATGCGCCTAATGAGACCTGTGTGTGTGTGTGTGTGTGTGTGTGTGTGTGTGTGTGCGTGTCGAAGTGTGTGTGTGTGTCCCAATGTGCAATCGGGGAAAAGGCAGTTCTACGGCAGCTGAATAGATCTCTTGGCCACTTGTTTCAGCTTTCGAAAGTCTATTGTTGCAGCCGAGGAGATACACAAGCACGCACCCGCACACGGCCGACAGCTGGAGGAGCGCCGCGCTGGCATTTACGGACAGACACTCCAGTCCCACCGGTGGGGAGGGGACATTAACGGATGGGCCCGCGTCGGTGTGTGTGTGTGTGTGTGTGTTTTCTGTAATTACTTGTCTGCCTATTGATGGGATGGAGACTCTACGGCATCAGAGGAGGGACGTCTCGCAAAGCCCTGTTGCTCACCCTGACCCCTTGACTCCTATCTTCACACTCCAGCTAAGCCGCTGATTGGACAGCTGCTTCGCTTTCGATCGGGCCCAGCTCAGGCGTGAAAGCCGAGACGGGGCTCCCGGCCCCTCCGCGGGTGACTTTGGAAAATTACTGTACACTTTTTTTTTTTTCTCCCCTCACTTGGCTGAAGTTCACTTGCTAAGTTGATCTGACACGAGCAGCTAGGTGAGCAGGCGAAATCAAGCTCTCGCGGAGCGGTGATTGCGGAGGCGATGGGAGGGACGCGACGACTGTGACCGAGGCTGAATAATGGATGTCTAGGGCCCCGTCGCCTCTTCACACCTTACACAGTACACCAGGTATGGTGAGAAAGGGATAAAACAGATTAGAAATGGGTTGGGTTTTTTTTTTTTTGGTCCCAGTTCGCTGCCAAGAGAAAATTAGAGTGCAGCAAGGACGGGTAAAGGGAATAAGCTCAGAGTTTACAGGCTTTCATTTTCGTGAGGGATATGGAGCACATGCAGCTGAAAAAATACATCAAACCTAAAGCCACAGAAACTGTTTTCCCTTTTCAAATTAAAATACATTTTCCGATGAAAGCCTGTGCCCGCTGAAGCCCCTTAACCGCCCCCGTTAAAGGATAAAACCCTGATGGAAGTGGGGACAGCGGCGCCGTCACACCACCGTCTCCTGATCCCTCCCTCGCTCCACCTTCTCACCCTCTTCCTCCTCTTCCAACACTCGCTCCTTTTTCTTCTTCCCCCGTCCGCGGCAGTAGCCGTTCAGGCCGCAGAAGCAGGCGCAGGTGAAGGGCATAGCCGATCGGGCTGTAGACCTGCGGGAGGGAGAGGGAGAGGAGGGGAGGGGGGAGAGAGAGGAGGGGAGGCGTTAGGACGGTACCTTCATCATCCGGCAAATCTGCCAGGACATCACACACACCGCTCGTGACACAAAACGGATATCTGGCCTCGGAGGAGGAGGAGGATATATTGAGGCCAATGAGTTTCCTGATCGAACTTTCAACTGAACAACTCGATGATGAAGAGATTCTGCTTCCTCCGGCTCCGTTTGAATCACTCACGGTTCGCCTGAAAGGCCCGAAGTTGAGAATGTGATCAAGTGGGCAAGCCGTTGCCGTGTCATGCCGTGCAGTGGATGCTTACGGCAACAACAAAAAAAAAAAGTGCCTCCCGGCATCGTGCAGCTGTCAATGTTCAGCACTGATCTCGTTATTGTACCAAAAGAAATCACCACCGAGAGGACTTTGGCTGGAAAAAGTTAACAACGTGTCTTTCTTGGACTTAAACTTGTTGACTACTTGTTCATTTATTTGAGATAGTTGTCTAATTATCATACTATTTTTTTAAAAAAAAGGTCACAGTGAATGTCAGGGAGGAAATCGTTAATTGTGTGCATCTTTGTATAATTTGTTTGGAACCGAAAAGGCAACAGCTATAGTTGCTGGAGGAGATGATATTTTACAATACTAGTTCCTTTTTTTTTTTACTGTTTTATGGGAACACAAACGTTTCTTGAAAATGTTAATATAAAATATGCTTTAGCTATACAAGACGTGGGCGTAATCACCGCGACGTCACCCATTGTTTTGTGGCCTGCACATTTCTACTTTTGGCAGTCGCCATCTTGGTTTTTAGCCGATGACATTTGTTTTTCTGCAACAAAACCTCACTAATCATAATCTTTACCTTCTGCAAGATAATCAATGCAATAGAATCTTAAGCTCACGAGCTGGAGGTTTTGTCGAATATTAAAAAAAAAATGCTTTTTTTATATGAGTTATTATTCTCGTGAATATACATGACGTTTACTTCTGGATGCGTGAGCGTTTAAATTTAACTACAGGTGACATTATTTCTAAAAAAGTATGTGCTAAACCGCTCATGGCTACATGGTCAGGAACTTACACTCAGGCCTACAGCTGGAAAACTGTTGTGATCCACCAAATATATAGTGGACAGCTGTCGATAATGCTCAAGGCTGCACGTGTGTGTGTGTGTGTGTGTGTGTGTGTGTGTGTGTGTGTGAGTGTGTGTGTGTGTGTGTGTGTGTGTCTTTGATGTTTTTTGCAGCACTCAGCAGAAAAAAAGAAGAAAAACTCAATAATGAGAAAGTTACTGCGGTCTAGTCAATAGGTCAGTCAACACACGTCGCACATACACTGCGGTAAAGACTGGCCCGGTGGTCTATTGAACGCTGTCACTCACTGAGGGGACACACACACACACACACACACACACACAGGCATTACGCCTCTACTTACCCACCCATATTTGCGCTTTAGCTACTCTCTCTCCTTCCTTCTCTCTCTCTCTCACACACACACACACACACACAGCCAGAAGTAGTCTTCAGGCTCACCAAATTCCCAACGTTAACACTTTTTTTCAACCATGGCGCGCTCGCAGCCAATCGTGAACGGGCACGGAGATTAGAAGACGCGAGGTGAAACTGAGAGCTTCATTAAATACCAACCTGAGTCAGCAGCACTGGCAGGTCTGGCCGGAGAGTGTGTACCAAGTGTGTGTGCGTGTGTGTAATGCAAGTGGGAGAGAGTGGGTGACAAAAAGCACAGACCAAACATAAAGTGTGTGTGTGTGTGTGTGTGTGGTTTTAGGGATTGATGTGTGCTTCAACCTGTCTCATATGGGGGGCAATTAGCTGAGCAAGACTCCGGGCTGCCTGCAAGCGGGGAAAAAAATGCCTCAGGCCATGTGTGTGTGTGTGTGTGCATGTGTATGTGTGTGTGTGTGTGTGTATATGGATGTGTACATATATATATTAAACCTCCATCCGCTCTTCTCTAATCCTTCCTCTGTCGTTTTGGATATCCATCTAATTCCTGTCTGCAGATCTCCCACTCTGTATCCAATGGCTTTAGACCCTATGTGACACGCCAGAGAAAATCACATAGGAATAGAAAGCCATAAAACACAGCAGCGAGCCAGTCAACCCGACAGCAGGAGTAAACTTTTTCCAGGAGTGCGCGCCGCTCTCGCTCCGCGCCTTTAACACCCTCAGCTTGTCTGACAGCTTAACAAGGCCCCATAGAGGATTTACAACAGTGCTGAAGACACACTCGTCTCCCGCACGTCCTCCATTCCCTCCGTGCTCTCCTCACTCGCCCCGCTTTCCCCCCCTTTCTTCCCTCCTTCCTTTCTTTCTTTCTTTCTGTCCGTCGCTGTCCATCGGCAAGAGTCGGTGGCATCTTCTTTGGCTGGGTGCGTAATTACTCGGAGTTCTTTCACAGGCGATCACAGAGATGAGACGGATGAAAAACGCAGCCGGCAGACCCCCTCTGAATTATAAACTGGCAAAAAAAATGAATAAAAAAGGGATGAGTCAACGTTAACGGAGAGGACGAGGGAGGCAAAACGGCCCACGTGCGTCCAGAAATAAGCATTTATGGAAAAGAGAAGTTCATAAATGAGCCGTCCATGGTGGAACCCAAACTGGGGTTGGACTGCTTTTTTTTTTTTTTTTTTAAGATGAAATATGGATTTTTGTTAATTGAACACTTTGATTAAAGTTAACTTGTAAATTATGAATTTCAAGGTAGTGATGTCTCCTAGTATCCCCGTCACTGAATCATTGGTTGGCTTCTTCTGCACCATTAAGCTCTAATTAATCCATTATAATGACCAATTTTGAGGGTTTAAAATTATATTACTTCAAAAGATGAAAATAAATAGATAACCATTTAAGTTATTAAAATGATAACAATGAAAAGGAAACACGTCTATAGTATTAACCATATCATAACGCGCATGTATTTAACAACACATGCAAAAAGTAAAAAAAAAGAAGTAAAATCTTCATTCGGGCTGCAACAACGAATTGATAAAATCGATAAAAATCGATTATTAAAAAAGTTGGCCACGAATTTCATAATCGATTCGTTGTGTCGCGCAATTATTACGTCTCTCAATAAGTCGCGAGGATGTTTGAGTATTGAACAAAACAGTCGAGCGGAGCAGAGCGGACTGGAGGTCCAGGAGCTTCTGCAGCGCGTTGTATCTCTCGTGTGTCACTGCATAGTCGCGTTGTGTGTACGATAACTTAGCAGCTAGGCTAACTGTTGCGTTAGCTCGCTAGCTAGTCGTTCATTCTCCGTGTTTGAGCTGTTGGGTTTCTTTGTCTTTGTATTAAAATACAGCGGTGGCTTCAAGAGAAGCAACGCGTGAACATCTCTGAGGTGCAGAACACCGACCTGCGTTCAACAGTCTGATATAATGAGGCTTCATGCAGAGGAAGTGCTGCTGGGATTTGTAGTTCGATATCTAATTAACAACCTTTGCTGAGGTAAAGTGCAGTATGTAAGTTATCCGTTGATACATTCAGTGTTTACTTCTGGAATATCATCTCTTGTTCTCTGAGTTCTGAGTATGCGTCTGTGAGTGTGCGTTTGTGAGTGTGTCTGTGAGTGTGCGTCTGTGCATGTGCACGTGTGTGTGTGCGTTTGTGAGTGTGTCTGTGAGTGTGCATCTGTGCATGTGCACGTGTGTGTGTGTGTCTGTTAGTGTGCATGTCTGTGAGTCTGTGTGTGTCTGTGCATGTGCATGTGTGTGTGTCTGTTAGTGTGCATGTCTGTGAGTCTGTGTGTGTGTGTGCATGTGTGTGAGTGTGTGTGTCTGTTAGTGGAGAGAACAAGTTCTGACAAATCCTGTTACGTTTTCTGATTTGTATTTCTTTTTCTTTTTTTAATTCTTTATTGTTAACATTTGTTGCACTGTACATTTGCACGGTCAGTTCTGTTTTTGTAATAAAAGGTTGCAAATCCGGTTAATTGGAAAAAAAATAATCGACCGATTAATCGAGTATTAAAACAATCATGAGTTGCAGCCCTAATCTTCATATAAAAAATGTATAATTCAAAGTACAATTGTCTTTTCTTCCTGTAAAACAAAGTATGACGTGTGCTTACCTACGCTAGCACCGACCAATTCTAACTAATAACGTCATGACGTCTGTCCATCAATCTACTTCAATGGATTTGTGGACATCTCTTACACGATGTAAGTCCTGGGTAAAAGTGTTTAATGGCCCAACAGCATTATGTGACGGACCGGCACTTTTAACCTTTGAGACCCGCTAGCTTGTTTCCCCCCGGTGAAAGTCTTTGTGCGAAGCTAAGCTAAACTAGCCGCTGACTAAAGCGTCCTGTTTTACGTATGAATATGGTATGGACAATCACCTTCAAGGTTGCAAATAACGGAGCGTTTTGTCTGCGTCAGGTGAACAAAGGGCGACTTTACAGTTCGTAGGGGAATCCCTGCTTTCCGGTAGAGACCGGTCCAGCAACAGGCATGGGGGGGATGGGCAGTCAGAGGGCGGGAAAGACATGTAGAGATGAGAGGAAAGGAGATAAAAGAGCAGGGTTTAAGAGTGAAGCGGGACGGGCCCTCGGAGATATTTCGAGGATTAATGTCAAAGTCGTCTATCCTTGTTTTAGTCACTCGTTCTCCAAGCTCGTTTCCCCGTGAAAACTTGCCATGCTTCCGCGATATGCGTGTGTTTGTTTCTGTCTGCGCGTTGTGTGCCTAAGCTGATTCGTGTCTTATCGAGATCCTCTGTGGAAACAGACAATGTGGTTTATTTGTTATCGCCTTGTTTGGACGCCGAGATAAGGCGATCGGCATTGGCGGTCGAGCGAGCGGCAACGTACGTGTGCGCACAGTCGAACTGTGAGCATGTGTGTGTGTGTGTGTGTGTGTGCAGAGCAACAGATACGCTCAGTGTTGTGCCTTTTAAATTTGAGTGACAGAATTCCTAATGCTGATCCCGACGGTCAACAGCCCAGAGACGTTCCACTGAAAGCTTATTAAACTGTATCCATTATTTATACCGTGCCAGGCACACACACACACACACACACACACACACACACACACAAACCCTGTACATGAATGTTATTCATGATGATATGTGCATAGCTTCTACTCATGGACTGTCACTAGCCACTGAGAAAACCTCCTGTCGAGAACATCACTCGTCATGGGAGCGACAGGACGCTCTTACTGGTGAGAAAAAATAGCCGGCCTTGACGATTCCCAAATCCAAAATCTAAAAGCACTCGCTCACGTCCCCCCCCCCCCCCCCCAGGTCATTAAATGCTAAAGAGGCACATTGGAGTTTACACAATTCACATCATCCTTTATGAAAACTGTAAAAAGACATGGTTGGCTTTACTTACATCTCGCATTTGCTGCGTAGCTGCAGCAATCCTGCACCTTTCCACTGCGTGGCCCCACGCGAGCCATTTCACTGCCACCTATCTGATCGAGTCGGGCATACAGATCGTCTCCCCCTCTTCATTTCCTGTCCCCGTGTCCGTCTCTCCTGGCTTTGAGCCCCACTTACACTCTCTTTGCCGCCGCGTAGCCATTAAACACCGCCCGTGCACCCTGGATTCCTACACCGGTTCCCATACCCCGCACAAAGCCTTCACCTGTATCTGTAGCATTCTTGTCGCCCCCCTCCCAACCCTCCCCCACCCCTACCACATCGTTCTACCCGCCCATCCAACTCTCTTCTGTTCCCCTCCCCATGTCCCTCACTCCCTTGGTCCAACACAAAATGCCCTCTGTCCTGCTCTCAGGTAAAAACTTCCCAACTCCCCCGCCCCCCAAGTGTAGATAACCGAGAGGGCTTGGAAAAAACTAAACAGGGAACTGTTTCTGTTGTTCCAACACAAAGACGCCAACAGTGGGTGGGATGAGGAGCGAGGGAAAGATGGATATAGAAAGAGAGATAATGCAAAGAGAGGAGAAAGTCACCGGGTAAAAACTGATAAGGTGATAAAGGAGGTAAAGCAGGAACAGTGGACAGAGATTGAATGACGTCCTGTCAGGCTTAGGAATTTGAATAGTGTGTGTGTGTGTGTGTGTGTGTGTGCAGGTTTAGGTACACTGCAGAGCGTTGGGAGTCTCAGTCTGTCCTCAAGGCTAACTGTCTCCCAGTCCTTGTGAACAAAGAGCCTATTGACTCACAGTAACACACAGGAGCTTTCTATCGTCTCCACAGGCCAGTGCTTTGTGCTTGTCCCTTTCTACACACACACACACACACAAACGCACACACACACATATGCACCCACACCAACATACACTCCACCTGCGCCTAGATATATCTCCCATCTCGTGCGATACTCAGTCCATTTTGTCCGGTGCAATGGAAAAATACCTTTCTTTTTTTTTTTCACTCGCTAGTAATGAAGTGGGGAAAAAAAACCCTGCATGAGATGATTTGACAACTTCCCGCTGCAAATCAGGTTCTTTTGACAGATTTTTATGAATCAAGTAGCATTTACACAACACTTTGTGGAGTGGCTCTCCTCATAAAATGCTGTTTTATTTACCAGACAGGGAAGTAAAATCATCTGGTGCAAATGTGATTTAGTTGAGCTTGTGAAAAGTATTTGAAGACTCTGTAATAGATGCAACGTAAATGTGATGGTAATAGTTCAGGTGCAGCAATCAGGACCGGAGACCTTTGCATCGCCATGGTAATGCATTTACAACAACAAATCAGAGGAGAAATGGGCCGGCCAGTAACGAGTGACGTCAAATTAAACTGAGCTAACGGTGCAGCGTTGCATTGAGTTACATCAGGATGCGTTCAAGCTCTATCCAGGAAAGGCTGGGAGAGGAGGTAAAGTGTCATATGTTCAAATTGAATGTTGTAAAAGAAACTCAAAGCATATCATAAGGGAGAAATAATATATTCATGAAAACAATATCCAAACAGTAATAAAGGAGTGTATGTTGGGCTTTATTGTTTTTGACCGTGCTATTGAAATGAGTTTGGAGCGCCATTGCGACAAATGCCAATGACACTTCATTCCCATTCATTCGCTCCCAGAGTCAAGGGTGGACGTCTTCCAATTGCTTCTTTTATCCGAAAAGACCTAAAAAAGGTTTGATTAGCCATCGTACAAAACCAAAAAAAACACAGCAAATACCATTTTTGGGGACTCGAACCCAGCAAATGTTTTTGGAAATGCTTTAGATTAGACTTCTGCCGATTGACTAAGTGATTCATCCAGTGATTGTTGCAGCATTAAAAACCAGCTGGATCGTACTTCCATTGGTTGAGTGGTTCAACAACCATTGCAATAAAAATAATACATAAAATGCATTATTTTAATGAAATAATTTGTCAAAGAACTGTGGACGTCGAGGACAACCTTCGTTTCGAAGCCTTGAGTTCGACAAATTTGCCGTTGCTATCTCGGCTTACGGCAGTCACAATGTCATTTTGTTCCGCTAACAATGAGCGGAAGTTACTGTATTGGGAAAGCGGCGTGGCGTAGAATCAAAGTATAAAGCTCTGGTAGCGGCAGCGCCCTGTCAATCAGAGCAAGCCTCTTTTTTATGGACTATTTTAGTCTGATTAGACATCATGCTGTATTGAAGAAGACTTGAAACGAGAGATTGAGGCCATAAACTCATGGTTACAATGTTTACTGAGGGAATACATCAAGAGAGAAGTGGAGTCATTTTCTCCTAGACTTCTATACAACCAGACTTCTTCTTGCAATCGGAGGAGTCGACCCCTGCTGGCCATTAGGGAGAATGCAGGTTTTAAGACTCTTCAACGTTGACTTTACTCGGCAGAACCAGCGGCCCGGTTACACTGGAATAGTTTGCTCTAATCGTCCCTCGAGGCTGTGGACAAACTTTGTGTTGTCTGTTGGCGTTCATCTAGAGGTACATTAATTATAACCTCCAGGTTCCCAGTGCGAAATGGGGCCTAACGAGGCCCCCCGGGGTGCAAAGAGCGAGCGGATTAAAAGGTCTCGCCAGCACTACAACGGGCTGGCTAACCATTGAGTGCTCCTCCATGAAGTTATGAATGTGCTGAATAATAATGCTGTGAGGTATTCGCAGGAGCCTGAGAGCTGTGTGAGAGAGAGTAACAGACAGCGAGCCAGAGTGTGTGCGAGTGCAAGTGTGTGTGTGTGTGCGTATGTGCGTATGTGTGTGGTGCAGCCGAGAGATTTCTCGCCTCAGCTGGTTGGACAGATTACCTGAAACTGAGAGGAGAAATGAAATATATATAGCGAGCGAGAAGGAAAGTACGAGAATCGACGACAGAAAGGTCACAGTGATCTCAAAGCAGAGAGGGAGAGGAGAGAGACAGTTGGAAACACAGAAAGGGAGCAAGGGGGTATGGAGAGAATACCAGAATAGGTGGAGCTCGAAAGAACATTTGAAAAAAAAAAAAAAACCCACTTGATTCGGCCTCAGTCCCTGATGCGCTTCGGCTGCACTTCCAGCACAACTAGGACTGTGGATTTCCCCGTTTACGACTTAAAGCCGGGTTTATTTCTGCCGTCGCTGGGCACAAATTCCAGAAGAGACGCATTGGCAACAATTCTCTTTGTTGCAAAGCCACTTGAAAATAAAAGGAAGGCACGCTTCAGAAAGAGAGAAGATGTTTGCAAGCAAGCGTTGCCCCTTGGATCACAGTGTGTCACCGCAAAGACCAACAAGCCACTGTGCGAAGGACGATGTGTGAAATGAATGACGAGAACTTGCACGAGCTTGACTCGTCCTCCCCAATTATTGTATACGCAATTTCATATAAAGTCGCATTAACTTGCTCCGGGTGCCATGTTGAAAATCAGAACCAATCCTTTTGAGCACCCTGGAAAGAAAGAAACAAAAACCAGTGAGGAGCAGCGGGTAAAAAAAAAGAAGAAGGAGAGAGAGAAAAGACAGAGGGAGAGGCACCCTGTCCCAGATATCTGCCGGCGAGCCGCTCACAATCCAGACACGGCGGCGAGCGCGGGAGAGGAGACGGGTAGAGGGGGAGAAAGAGAACGCAACGAGGGACAGAAAGTCAGGCCAGAGAAAAGGATTAGAGATCAAAGAAAGCCACCGGCCATTCTGAAAGCCCCCCCCCCCCCCCCCACACAGACAGACAGACACACACACGCACACACACACACATAGAGAGGAGGAGAAAATGAGGGAGATTAGAGTTTTTCCATGGGGTTAATCATTTACCTTCCTCTTTGCCAGCAGCACCTTGGCTGTGAGAACGAGCGCCTCTTATGCATAAATCCATTTGCATTAGCCGCAGTGTAAATGTTGAGGGGGCAAACACACACACACACACACACACACACACACACATTGATTGATTACGGTGGCGTAATGAGAATTATGTGCCAGTCTAACTTTCTAATTGGTTTCATAGCTCCCCCTTCAGGATACTTTAAAAAAACACAACATGACATCCCCCCCCTCCTCCCCCACATACACAGAAAGTCCCAGGCTGGAACCTCGAGTTCTGAAAAGCTTTTAGTTCCCGCGTAACCTCTGTCTCCCTCTGCTCTCGACGAGTCGACAATGAAGAGAGGCACAACGGGCTGGAGACACCAATTAAGCCGTCGAACGGCAGCGCAACAATCTTCGGCACGCCTCCGCTTCCCAGAGGTGGATGGCAGGGGGGGGGAGGAAGAGGAAGAAGAGGAGAAGGAGAAGAACAACTTTGCAAGGGCTCACATCCAATCAGGGAATCCTCCTCCTCGATCACACTGTGTGCAGAGAATCACGCGCACAAATGCACTAACTCACAAACGCACACATCTCCCACCGCCAGAGGCTTGACCTCCACGGGCTGCTCTCTCTCGCTCCTCGGCGTCCCATCGCCCTCCCACCGGCTGACCTGATTGGCTAATGACGGCTCATTTATCTTGATGCAGCACCTGCAGTGTCTACGAGGCGCATGTGTGTGTGTGTGTGTGTGTTGGAAAGCGTCGGTTTGTGTGCAGACACACACTGTATAGCTCATCCCTGCTAGACTAGCTGTGTGTACGCCAGCGCTGCCCTTTACTGCAACAGCTTGCACACACTGGTTCACCTCTGGGGAAATGAAGGAGAGGAGGAGGGGGAGAGGAAGAGGAGGGAGACAATGATGAAGCAGGAAGGGGAGGGGGGCAGAGGTATGGAAGGAGAAGAGTAATAGGAGGTGGGGGAAAAAAGAAGAAAGAGCAACAAAAAAAAGAGAGAGAAGATGAAGAATGATGAGATGAGGATGATCAAAAGAAAGGAAATAGATAAAAGGGGGAAATAACACCAGAGGAGAGAACGGAGGAGGGAGTTCAAATGAAGGGGAAGTGGGATTGACGCAACTTTTATTCACTCACAGCCAACACGTCTTTAATTACCACAGCTGGAACCAAAATGTGTGTGTGGATGGAGGTTTCTGATATGTGTTTTACACGGCAGTCATTAATAAGTCAGGCCATGTCAAAAGAACACGCCCAGCATCCCCAGCATCCGCGGATTAACCAGATCAAATGATATTACGACATAATCACGTTCCCTTTCTTCAGCCGCTCCACTTCACATTTGTCGCAGGAACTCTTTTGGTTTTTGATTAAGTTCCACACAATAGGAGTGCTCACATGCCAACTAATCGTAAGCAAGTCATAAGCAATTCCAGTGTTATTACTTCAAACTAAACCACTCAATATGCAAATGCCTCGAAAAACAACCCATTTGATCGTTTCCAAAAAGGATGATATTATAACCCGTTGTCCTACAAAAAAATGTGGAAACATAAACTTGGACAAATACGCTGAAAGCAGGCGACACTTTTCCAGTGTGTGCCTTGTCATGTTCGATGTCCTCAACACACCAGAAAACAGGGATGTTACACAAGAGGAAGCAGCATGGAGGCCAGTGTGAAATGCTATGCTCTTATCTCTGTTACTTATTCTGTGGAATAGGTAAGTCAGGCGCAGCGGTTTTAACGTGTGTCGTAGCCATAGACTGCATACAAGTAGTGGACGTAGTCATTATGACGTCACCCATGGGTTTGTGGTCCGCCGCAATGAAGCCTCCAGTTCCTCGCTGTCCGTCGGTGGCCGTCACCACGGTTGTTGTTTTTTTTTGCAACCGACAAGCAGAAGTTACCATGTTTGTGGAGAGGGGGGGGGGGGGGGGGCGTCGATGGTCCATTTCACCGTAATTTACTATCGACGTCACCGTATTGGTTTGTGGGCGGCCGTTTTGATGCCGTGAGTTCGGCAATACCGTTGTTGCCAGAGAGACCCCGCCCTAAAGCATACTCCGCTTCGTGGTCTATTCCAGTGTGTTTCAACCTTTCTGGAGCCGCGGCACATTTTCTCCAATAAAATAAAAATCCCACGGCACAGCAACAACAAACTGTTACACTGTAGCATAGTACAACATCTGTCGGAGGCAATTCTTGCGCTACCTCCCGGCATGGAAGAGTATTTCATCACTAGGCCAGCCACTATATTGCAGACTCAGACGCTCAACAATGAAAAATAATACTAAATATTAATTTTTTGGGACCAATTCAAATATATTGGACATTTTCCCACAGCACACCTGACCATCTCTCCCGGCGCACTGGTGTGCCGCGGCACAGTGGTTGAAAATCACTGGTCTATTTGACTCAAGATATCAAAATCTAATAAATGATTATCATGGTGTATTGAAGAAGACTTGGAACGAGAGACTGAGACAGAAACTGACGTTGACAATGTTTACTGAGGGAATACATCAAGAGAGAAGTGGAGGTAGAGTTTCTCGTAGACGTCGATACAATCGGAGGAGTCGCCCCCTGATGGACAGTAGAGAGAATGCAAGTTTTAAGACACTGCAGAACCGGAGGTCGCCATCAATGACTTTTTCCTCATTGAACATATGTAGCGGTGAAACATTCCTAAACGATGGGTAACTGTCTGGAGCGACACAATTAAACCCCAAATTTCCAATGAACTGGATCTCAGTAGGTTGGAAAAACTACAACTGACTGCAGCTCCCGGTCATAGTTTAAAGAAACTAAAGTGTATTCAGTCTCCCGGGAGCAATTTCCTTCCCGAGCTCCTCACTTGGGATGTTTTTCTCGGCTCTGTAAGAACGTCAGTCTACTCCCACCGTTGCTCATTAGACAGGGAAGCCATTATTCGTGCGGCCACAGGAGGTTACTTGTCAGCAAAACGTGAGCATGGCTTGTTTTAAGTGTTCAGGCGGGGGACCCACACATTCCTACAGTATTGGCGCACTAATATGTGTAAAATGTCAAACGTAACCAATGGACGTTCCTGCAAGTTCACCCACTTATTTGTTGTCTTCTCACACTGCAGCTTGACTAAATGCATTGTTCATATAAGTGATAACTGCAAATCGCCTCACATGGTATGCCTCACTCATCCTTATCCCTTTCCCATCTCCTCCTCCTTTCCTCCTCCTCCTCCTCCTCCTCCTCTCCTCCCTGACTGCAGTGAGAGAAGGGTTTGCATGTATTATGTCTCGTTTTGTTCTTCGCTGTCGGCTCATTGTCAAATAAAAGAAGAAAGACAAAAAGATGAAGAGGGCGGTTAGCGAGGGAGACGGAGGGGAAGAGGAGGTAAAGGACGAGTGGGTCCCGATGTGACGTCCGTCCTGTCTGTAGGTAGATATCGAAGGCTTCACCCGCCTCTGCGAATCCCCCCCCCCCCCACCCTCCCTGCGTCTCCTCTCTTTGTGTGCCCCTTATCTTTTATTTCCTCTCTCAGGCCAGGTGCTGCTTATCCAGCTTTCAGCACACGCCGCCCTCCTCCTCCTCCTCCTCCTCCTCCACCTCCTCCTCCTCCTCCTCTTCCCATCCAGCTTTATCTCTCACACTGTCACCATGAAAACTCACACTTTGACATGCGAACAAACACATATTCCTCCTACCTGCCCTCCCCTTTCCACATCTCCATCTTTCAATCCCTCTGGAGGCAGCTCGCTGGCCGTGACCCAATCCTATTACTGCTCCGGAGTCAGCCCCCGACCACTGACAGACAGGTTGCACAGTGAGACAGACAGACAGACAGGTTGGGCAGACAGACAGGCTGCTGGGAGATCATCGACTCCAGATCTGTATCTTAACTCCAGTCTTAGGGGGGCTTAATCCGGCTGCTCGTCTCCGGAGCAGCCAGCTACCGTAGCAGCCGATAGCCGCGATACCCAAATCTATACAGCTCAAACTCTCCCGAAAATCTTTAGGAAGTCAAATTTCTATTAAGCATGCACTTTAAACTACTTTTCTTTATATATATATATATATATATATATATATATATATATATATATATATATATATATATTATGGCCATTTAAATTGATAAAGAAAACTCAAAAACATCCTCGCAAGCTGCATTGTTTTCAAAATCTCCCCGAAAAACCTGAGACGCTTCCTCATGTCCAGCATCAAGGCCAGCGTTTGTGTGGCTGTTCTCGTCTCAGCATTGCTAGTTATTAATCCCGTATACACGTCCTATAATCCCGCTGGAAAATTTGCAGCTAATCTTTGAACTTTTTTTTTTTTTTTTGGAGCGTAAGTGCGAGTGTGGCTGCTGGCTGCGTAGGGAGGGAGCGCGGTGAGGCTGCCGGAGCCGAGCTCTCCATCCTGATTTAGAATTAGATCTATTTCTGTTCACTCTCCAACCCCGCCGGGAAAAATTTAAATCTGCCATGGAATGTGTGCATATGTATGTGTATATGTGTGCGTGTGTGTGTGAATGAATGAGCGAGAGAGGGAGAGGGAAAGAGGAATCAGATGATTTAAATATGTATGTATATAAATATATATATATATATATACATACTGTATGTTGTTTGAGAACTTGCAATTGGTTCACGGCTTTGGCAGTGTGGCTGTCTGTTCGCAGGCATGCCAATTAAGTCACTGAAGTCAAATCAAACGGAATGAGAAAAGAGGAGGATAGAAGAAAAAAAAAGAAAGATGAAAAAGGGGAACAAAAAAAAAAAAAACTAAGCCAGGGAGTGTTTGCAGGCTCCATGTGAACTTGTAGGGGAGCGAGACTCAAGCCGTGGTCACCGGCGATTTGTAAGCAGAGCACGTACGAACTGAGCCAAGCTCACCCCTCTGGCTACACACACACACACACACACACACACACACACACACACACACACACACACACACACACACACGCTCACACACACTCACTCTCAAATCACACTCGCAGTCTGGACAAGCCTGAGCCACACATATTCATCTCCATGTCCGATCTTACAGCCGTTCAAATGTCACCGCCAGCACCTTTGACCCCTGTTAACACCAAACAACACACACACACACACACACACGCGCACACACACACACAGAGCGCGCCCACACTTTGAGCAAGTGTTAAAAACTGAAACCCAAAACAGGCTGTGACAGTGAACAAGTATGTTTTGACACGCACTCACCTCACCTTCAGTTGGACGGCGCTCCGCTACCGTCGTGGCGTAGAAATGACCGGCTGTGCCCTCCTCCCGTCCTCGTGCGGACACATGCACACGCGAGCGAGGTGTGTGTGTGTGTGTGCGTGTGTGTGTGCGTGCGTGCGTGCGTGAGGACAATGAGACTGGACTAGATGGAGCAGAGCAGCGGTAGTGGGAGGGAGATAGGGAGGGAGGAGGGAGGGAGATGTGTGGTTGGGCGGGAAGGTGGAAAGGAGAGAGAGAGAGAGAGAGAGAGAGAGAGAGAGAGAGAGAGAGAGAGAGAGAGAGAGAGAAAATAATGAAATACAGCAGAATTAAAAAAGAAAAAGAAGAAAAAAAATGTGAATGGGGTCCCACTGACGCAGGGTCCCCTCTTGTTCCATATGTGTGTGTGTGTGTGTGTGTGTGTGTGTGTGTGTGTGTGTGTGTGTGTGTGTGTGTGTGTGAAGGCTCTGGAGGGTCTCCTCTTCGTCACTTGGGACTTGGCGCTCTGCCCTCGGAGCAGTAAAGTGTAGCGAGAGCGGCTTTAACGTCTCCTTTCAGTGTCGATGTATGTGTCAGTGAACCAGCCGGCAGCGTTACGACGCAACCTCATGTCTCCTCGTTGCAGACGCTCCTCGAGCCTCCTCTTCGTCCTCCTCATCTCTGTCTCTCTCCCTCTCTCCAGGGAAATACCTCTGCCACTAATCTCTTCAAAGGTCTCTCAACCATTCAAGCTCCTCTCTCGCGCGCTCTCTTTTTTTTTTTTTTTCCTGTTTCCTCTCGCTGAGCTTTGCAGCAAGAGAACAAAGTCTCGCCGCGTCTCGAATTGGTTTTGTCGATAATTAAAAGCTTATTTCAGTGAAAAAACTGAATAAGGGATCGTTCAAATTTTTTAATAAAAAAGTGTCTTTTTTGCAAGAGTTGTGTTCAAGTTTGTGTTTGACAAGGAGGAAAGCAGGCCACTGGATTTTAGAAAAAAGACCAAGAGCAACAACACATTTGAGATAAAAATAGTAATATTAAAGTATGTCATGTGTATTTTAAGTCATATCCTTCCGCGCCAGAGATTTTTATTGTTGCCACAAAACTATTATGAACACAAATGACATTTTCCTTCATTGTTTATTTTGACTAAGTCCCACATACACCTGCAAATCCTATAAAAACTCACCGGGAGCATCGCATCTGGATTCATCCGCAACTGAAAATAGTCCCTAATCGAAGCATTGTCCCTGTTTTGCTACAAACGACAGTGCTGTTTAGGAACATAATTTACCTTTTTATCAGAAATTAAACTGAATATTTACATCTTCGTTTCGGGCTTGGAGAGCCTCGGATGTTAAAGACGTCGGAGATTGCTGAAACACATCTTTGGTTTTGCTCTTTTCATGGGATTCATTCATTAAAAAAACAAAAAAACAATAACGTATGATAACACCAGCCGTAGACGGCACAAACATTCAGCAAAGGAAACACACACACACACACACACACACACACACACAAACCCTGAGCTCCAGGTGTATGTGCCTGTTGGCGCGTAATTGTGTGTGTGTGTGAAGTGCCGTGCAGCCTCAATCCTCCGGCTCAGCCACGGAAAAGCCAACTCCACATCCAATTATTTGCTTCTCAAAGGCAGACAGATGGAGCGAGGGAGAAAAAAAAGAGAAAAAACAGAAAGCGTGATCGCGAGAGGGAGAGAGGGAGAGAGGGAGAGAGGGAGGCTCTTTGAGGGACTAGGGGGGAATTAATTAGAATGAAAAACGGAGGGAAGAGACTCTTCTCAGAGAATAGTTTTGCAAATTAGTCAAAAAGAAATCCCAAACAGAGCCTGTGGACACAACTCAGCAGAGAGAGAGAGAGAGAGAGAGGGAGGAAGAAAGAGAGACAGAGAGGGGTAGAAAGTGAGAGACAGACGGGAGATGAAAAGCAAAATGAAAATAAAACGCCAAAAGGAACAGAGGAGCTGAAGTTGTTTGATAAATGAATGGCATGTTCTATGTGTGTGTGTGTGTGTGTTTCTGGCTCTTTTAGGTGTGTCACCGTACCCTTCCCGAGGCGAGCGCTGTCCTCCTCAGTCCTCGTGTTCTTCTCCCGGTCCTCCTTCACCGTCACTTTTTCTTCTCCCTCCTCCTGCCCTCCGCTGTCCCGGGGTATTCCATCAAAGAAGTCGGGCTCGAGGTGGACGGAGGCACTGCTGCCGCGCTCCAAACGCACACTTCTCCTCTTTGACTTTTTTCTTCTCCGTTGCCTCGCTCGCTCTTTTGCACTCTTTCGTCGGCCGGAGCATTTGTCTTGTTCTCCCCGGCGGCGGTGACACACAGCGTAGGGGTGAGGACGGGGTGGTGGAGGAGAACAAGGAGGGGTGGAGAGAAAAAGACTGAGAGAGAGAGAGAGCAAACAAAACAGCAACAAAAAGAAGGGAAAAAAAGGAGGGAAAAGAGCAAGCGTAGGTAGATGGAGCGGAGAGCGGGGAGTGACGGGGAAGAGGCAGGTGGAATGGGTAGTGACACATCGCGGAGGTGTGTGTTTCTGCGTGTGTGCGAGTGTGTCAGAGCGCGGGGGCCGTCCTTCCAGCCGACACACCACCAACGAGAAGAGGTGGAGGAGGAATGGATGGGTGGAGGGAGCAATACAGCGAGTGCAGCACCTCCTCCCTTACACACGCACACACACACGCGCACACACACATTTGCATAGTTCATTATCATTCACTGCATCTCGCCTTGACACGCATGGCTAACCTACTCACGGAGCCGAACCCTCAACTGAATCCTAATGGAGGAGAAGGAGGGAGGAAGGAGGAAGAGGAGGAGGAGGAGGAGGGTGTATCGGGGCGAGCAGGTGTCCCCTCTGCGTCTATTGTCCCCCGTCAGTGTGTGTCTTCATGCGCGTGTGTGAGTGTATTCGGGTCCTTCCAGCGTGTGCTCATAAATGTGAGCGTTCTTTTTTGTGATAAAGTAGCTGAATTAAACGCACACTGTTCCAGACATGAGCTCCACTTTTTATTTTGGGATTCAAACTGCCGCCGGCTAACATTTTTAGAAAGTAACCCAAGGATTCAGTGTTTTCCTAAGAGCCCCCACCACCACCACCACCACCACACACACCCTTTGGAACAGAATCTAGACCAGCATGTGATAATGACAATTTTGTAATTGCAAAATGAGCCAGACAGTTTTCCAAAATTCAAATGAGGCAAATCGACAGGCAAACTGAGGAGATCAGATTGACACATTTTATAAAATATATCCTGACCACGCTGATTCTGTTATTTCCAGATCGTGATGACAACGGGAAGGAGAGTCCGGGGGAGGAGATGTCAGGAGCTTGGGAAATTAATTTCAGGGCACAAAAAGCGGTAAACCAGAAAACCTGCAGGGATGGTAACAATGTGAGGTCTGAAGCTACCGCATAACATTTTTGAGCTTTTTGCAACTAACGCAGATGTCGTCGATGCGCGGCGTTAGCGGACGGTAAGAGCTGTTGTATGAAGTCAGTGAGGTCCGGGCGGGATGGGTGGTGGACGTGTACAACTAACAGTTCTGTTGCCTAAACCTCAACATCCTGCGACGGCAGAATTCTTAATTTGCAAAGGACACCGCATTAAATGAGAGTATACTGACGCAATGAAAACCATGAAACCAAGGCGCACTGACTGAGCAAGCGGCGGTATTTGAGGAGTTGAGAATGGGTTGTTTAAGTGGTTAAAACACGTAAGTTGACTCCATTTAATAAGATCACATACCCAGCCAACGAGCACCAACTGGTTAGAATGAATCAACTGGGGCTCACCCAGCCCTGTTTTTGAAACATTATAGTTAAAAATAAATAAATAAATTTTAGAAATGTAGTCGACTAACAGCAAGTAAGCAAGTAGCTGCGATGGAGCCATCTACTAGTTTTGGGAAATATTCCAACTTTCCCAAGATCGACGCCGCCCTCATTTTTGTGCTGAATATGAATGTATAGCGAGGAGCTGAGGGGCCTATCTTAGCCAAAATGTTGACAGCTAGCAAAGTAAAAAAAACAACTCCTACCAACACCTATAAAGCTCTCTAATAAATATTAATGGTCATTCTGCCTCTCAGTCCCTCGTCAGCTACATTTCCACGATTTCCAAGGCCTTTATTGCTGTTTTCCATCCATCTACCAGATGCCCTCGCACATTCCCTCCTTTCCACATCGCCCATCGACACACCTGTTTCCACTTTCCCTCATCAGCCCAGTGCTTAATAACCAGTCCTTTCCCACACACCCCTTGCCAAAGTTTGTCAAAGTCACCGAGTGCTTCACACCGTTGAGGTGCAATCTTGTGTATCTGATCTCTACCAGCTCTGGCTTTGTCTGCTGCCACCGAACTCACTGCCTTGATCTTGTTGTTGCAGAGGGGCAGGGGTGTTGCCAAAATCAGCCAGATGGCTAATCAGTACCAGTCTGATGGCAGAACTCAAAATGTGCCTCAATGAAACCAGTTAGTTGCAGTCTAAGTATTATGAATAAAATGTAGCTCTGCGAATGCTTTGCCCTCGCTTTCAAGTCGGTTCACCCTCGTCCCAACTCCCTGTCACGACGACATCGACGCAGTGTTTTTACTTCACATGCATTTACTGTAGTTATCAATGCATTAGTGCTCGAACTATCGTGGTATCACACTACTTAGCCTCACGGGGAAAGCTTATGCCATGGGACTAGAGAGGAGGTGCCGAACCTCAGATTCAAGAAGAGCAGTGAGGAATCCGTCCCGGTCGTGGAACAGTGGACCAGTGGACCAGCTCTTTACCCTCGCAAGATTCCCGTAGGGGTCCTGGGAGTTTGCCCAACCAGTCTACATGTGCTTTGTGGACTTGGAGGAGGTTTTCAACGGGTCTCTCTTGGGTTTTTGTAGGGGGTGCTGCGGGAGTATGGGGTGCCAGACCCGTTGGCACGGGCCATTTGGTCTCTGTATGCCTGTAGTAGGAGCTGTGTTTGTATCCTCAGTAAAAAGTCGGACGTGTTTCCGGTCTGTGTTGGCTTGCGCCACGGCTGCCGTTTATCACCGGTCCTGTTCATGAATTTCACGGACAGGATATCTAGGTGCAGCCAGGGGCGGAGGAAATCCAGTTCGGGGGCCTCAGGATCGCCTCTCTGATGTTTGCAGATGATGTGGTCCTGTTTGCCTTCTCGGATCGTGACCTCCAGCATTCACTGGGGCGTTTTGCAACCAAGGGTGAAGCGGCAGGGATGAGAGTTAGCACCTCCAAATCTGAGGCCATGGTGCCCTGCCAGAAACCGGTGGATTGCTTCCTCCAGGTGGAGACAAACTGCCTAACCCCAAGCGAAGGAGTTCAAGGTCTTGTTCACGAGTGAGGGTAAAATGGAGCGGAAGATCGACAGATAGGTAGAGCTGCAGCAGCAAAACAGGCGCTGTACTGGTCCGTCTTGGTGAAGCACATTTGTTTTTGGCTTGCTGTTTCCTTATATTTGAAATCTTTATGCTACGCTAAGCTAATTGGCTGCTAGTAGTAGCTTCACCGTGCATGAGTGTAATCAATCTTATTTATCTCTCTGTCAAAAAGCACATAACAGTATTTATAACTTTGGGAGTATACACTTAAATAAAATACAGAAAGAAGAAGATATTAAAGAAAACAGAAACAATAAGTTAACAAATGTAAAATTGAAAAAAGCTCAAGTTATGAATCTAAAGAGAGTCTTTAATTTAATTTCTCTGAATATCTCCGCAGCGAGAACTTAATATTCTCCAATTTTAAAAAGAACACAAAATCCCTTAACGCCATAATGTCGAAGGCTTTGGGGGACGAGGAGACTTCCAATCCATCGGGATTCTCCTTCGTGCCAAAAGGGTAAGCAATTGGGTTTTTGGGTTTTATTTAGTACAACTTGAAAATGTGTAGCTCTCAAACTCCAAAGATGCACATCCAGGTGCTGTGTAGAAGATCTATATGGGGGGACTTTGGGAAGACTTTGAATATTGTAACCTGGTAATTTGTCAGTTGTGGACAGAACCAAAAGGTGTGTAAGATCTGCAAGTAAATTGTTCCATCTATCTATGTATCCACTACATTTGAGTACATTTTTTTTAAAAGTTTGGAGTTCGAGTAGTGCAGGTGAGGCTGTACCTTTTTGAATTGTGGTATAATTGACCTTGCACACAAAGAGCTTTCATAGAGCCTCCGTCCGCATGGGAGAGTCTGGAAGTCCTGCATTTCTTTGACAACAGACAGCAACAACATGAAGGAGAGCAGAGCTGGACAGTTCAATGCGTGTCCGACTGAAAGGTGAGAATAAGTCACGCCGCAAACTTTCATGCCATTAAGCCGTTGCTACTCTCAGAGGGAGAGAGAAAAAAATCTGCTTGGACACAAAGTAGCGGCCGGAACATGCAATCGATGTCTTAAGCTACAGTTAACAATGTCGAGAACAATCAAATCATGTAATTATGCTCTATGGGTCCACTTTAATAAGATTACATGGCTGGCAGGCAAGCATCAATTAGGTAGGATTAATCAATTTTGGTGCCAAAATGTGCTCTCTAAGCATACGCTAAGCACCTATTAAAGGCTGTAAGAATGGCTAAGCCCTTAATGGTTATGATCACCTTCAGCTGTTCACCTTTTTTTGACAAACAGGCTTACGGAGTACGCAAAGTTTCCCTCTTTGTTCGCTGTGAAAAAGAAACTCCCAGTGGCTTGGCCAGTCAGCATGTGTAGACACACCTCTGGTGCTCTTGTGACAACAAGTAACAACTGAAGCTGAGTACAAGTTTTTTTGCAATTACAGTAAGGCTTCAAGGCTTCAAATTCCACATGGGTGTTAGACAGCTGCACAGCAGAGACTAACGTAATAAAAGCATGTTTAATGGCTTTGCATTCATTGCATTATTGGTGTACATGTCATAGATTAGCAGGGATTTAATTTGTAGATCGGCGCAAACTAAGGTGGTAATCCAACAGGGTCTAGTTTATGTTTTGTTACCTACAGTGACCCCTATTCTCTGCTGCTGCAATAATTATGTTTGCCCACACAGGCATGTAATCAAGGAAATTAAAATGAGTTCTTTTTAAAGCATTTCAGGTCCTCAAGTCGTCAATGTAATGAGCCATTAAGGTCACATCCAAGTGAAATGAAGCCACAAGAATCAAGCAGGGTTCCTTTGGTGCGATCAATTTGCAAGTCAATATTTGAAAAAAACAAAACAATTTCACCCCAAATGTTGTTTTTACTTATGGGTACTTTCCCACAGAATGGAAATATTACATAATGAAAAAAAGGCATTTGTTTTTTCACAGCGAGGTCTTGTTTTCTTTTGCACCGCAAATAAAGGCATCCTCCAATGCACACAACACGAGCGCTGTGGAGTTGGAATCAAGGCGTGACACATAACTGTTCACTAGTGGGAGCTCACGTGGCTCTTTTTTTAAACCTGGCTAGATTGCCATAACTGTGCTGATGACCTGAGGTCAGGTGTTAAGTTCAAAGTTTTGGAGGGAAATCAGTTAAAAAAAAGTTCCTTTTACCCATCAACGCCTTTGGAAATAGTGTCACTTTGTAGTTAAAAGTTAAATTCATGAGCAACACAGATTCTACGCTGTTTATGCAAACCTGTTCAGCCACATCTTGACTACTTGCTCTGCCCCTTTGGACACGTATGCAACCATGATATGAGTCCAAAGGATAAAATGAATCCATATTAAAAGGAATTTACTGTTTTAAATGTATGAATTCTTACTTTATTAAATTAACGTATTAGAATTTCTTAACTATTTTATAAACAAGCACTATCAGTCTATTTTGATGCTTTTTTCGCACTCAAATGTCACTCAATATTAAAAAGATGAACATACAGTCCGGTTGCAGCGTTAATACAAATCTAATAATCTAATAATGTTAAGTGGTCCAGTGCAGTGTGTTTTTAAAATAAAACCATGGTTCATGTTATGTTGCTGCCCTTCTCTCTGATGAGCAGGTAGAAAATAAAAACTACATCTTGTAATAGTTCTTGTCCATGGTTTTGAACAAGATAGAGCTGACATGTATTTTGTGATGGTTCCATTTTGCCAGTTTGTTTCATTTGCCCACTCGCTGCAGTTTTAGGCTTTTTACTGTCCTAATAGTGGATTCCCTGCCTGTGAAATCCTGGTGTAAAGTTTCTCCTTTTCTTAATAAGGCTTCGGTAGGTAATTTTCCCTTGTTCTCTTTGTGGGTTTAGGGCTGTGGGGAGCAGTTTCCATTTACTTTTTCATAATGTTGGTGTTACAAAGCCCCCTGAGATTACACCAGTTAGTAAGAGGTGTATGCACATGCTTCACTTCTTCCAAGGCAAACATGACTAAAAGCTTTCAGTTTCTGGCTACAGACAGTGGTGGGCTTAAAGGCCCATAAAACACACGTTCACTTTGCTTATTATGCGTGAAGCCAACCCATTCTCACTCCCAACTCGTCAAATACAGTCGCTTGGTTATTTGTAGATGGTCAGAGTGACTGGTGAAGTATAAAAAGCGGAAAAGTCTGCTCAGGTCAGTGTAGAATAAGACCGGATCATGAAACCAAGTCAAAGTCGACTAATATTCCCACACTTTTATCATGTAATTTGCGCACTGTGTATGCAAGCTAACAAACCTACTTATTCTATGTAACAAACATACATATTTGAAACTAAAACACATTTTTTTTCATAAACCACCCCAAGTATCACTGTTGCCTGAACCTGACCAAGTAGTTTTGTGTGTTCATTATTGGACGATCAAAGCAACTGGTATTGTGCAAAGACCCAGAAAATGTGCGTTGGGCCGGTGATACAAACACGGGACTTTCACACCGGAGACCATCATTCTTGGCCCAAGTGAAACTAATTCAACGTTGACTTACCGTGGTTCCCTTACGTAACTTTTGAAATTTCCAAAGGCCAGTTGTGTTACAAACAAACCTTTTCCCCAAATTCATAATTCTTTCCCTAAACTCTGGTACTTAGCGCGAGTAAACGTGCTGTGGAAAGTCATTTTAAAAGGGCGGCTACAGACACTGACCCCGTGGTTGTTGACACGTCCAAAACTGGAGCTAAAGCGTCACAGTTTGAAGCGTAGGGACACTAACCAAGCCGGTATTTCATGAGTTGGGACTGAGAATGTGTTGGTTAGGCAGAAAAAGTAGCGACATGTCTTGTTAAGCCCTCGCTGTAATTTGTCTATTTTCATTATTTTCATCATTCTCTCAGCTCACCATTTGTCTCAGTCTTATCCTCTCTGCCGCTGCGTCGCGCCGATAACCCCGCAGGGGTCGTTTAAGACTAATCTTGTCTGACTTAACTGAATTTGCACTTCGGGTCAAGGAAACAAGCCAGCCTCCCACCTTAACTGTTGCCATCTTTCCTCATCGCGTGACACCTTAGCGACACCCGGGGTGGCCATCAGCGTCGCTTTCACCACCATCTCCCTTTCCATCACGCGTTCAATCGCAATGGTCTCATTTTCTGCCGGAATGTCGCGTCCAGGGTGGAGATATGAGATCTGTCAAGTGCGACACCGGGGGGACCTGCGTCACGTAATGCCCAGGCGCACCCTATTTCCTCAGTGTACGGCCCGCAATTCATTTTATAAATGTCAGACGAAGCTTGGCAAGCCATCTAACCCAGCCACCCCACTCCCCCGCCCCGCAGCCTGATGGGTAATATTCTTATGAGAGATCATTTTGATTGGCTTCCTTTGCCCTTTTCATTGTCTGAGCGACAGGGAGGGGAGGAATGATGGTGATGTGTGTGTGTCTATGAACATATAGAGTGTGAAGGGATGTTTGTGTATATGCACATATATAAATGTATATATGTGTGTGTGTGTGTGTGTGTGTGTGTGTGTGTGTGTGTGGGGCTGGATGTTGAAGGTTTACGTAAACAGAGATTAGAAATGCAATAAACCTGTCACATGGAGAATGCTGCTGTCATGGCGTCAACCTGAGCGCCCTGTCACTATCTACCTTTTTTTACACACACACACACAGACACACACACATTTTATAAGTATAGGAAGAGGATTACAGTTGGATATTGAGCATCTTGAGCCATCCTGACTCTCATGTCATGCTGTTGGAGTACCAACAGAGAGAGTGTGTGTGTGTGTGTGTGTGTGTGTGTGTGTGTGTGTGTGTGTGTGTGTGTGTGTGTGTGTGTGTGTGTGTGAGAAGACGCAGTCAGAGTGGCTATTGAACAGGCAGCTTGCTTCCCCATTTCTCGTGGTGCCACAGGTTATTTCACGGCCCTCCGTCTGCCGTTTGTACGTGAGCTTGTATGAGAGGCCTCCCTCTAAGAGTCATTTGCCATGCCTTTGGTAAACGATTGTGTGCAAGTGTGCCTGTGTTTGTGTATACGTGTGTGTGTGTGTGTGTGTGTACGCATATATTTGTACCATAGCCGAGGCCCTGATGGGTCCCTAGACACTGAGGATGAGTTAGCCTCTGCCCTGGTTTCCATGGCAGCTGCTGGCTTTATTAGACTCTCACTTTAGCCTCCACAACCACACACACACACACACACACTGTTCATTGTACACTGACAGGGCTACATTGCCACCCCACCCCGAGGCGCTCGCATTTCGGAGCAGTTAAGCAACTTGTCAGGAATGAGAGATGGGCGATGTGTGGCTAAATGAAGCGCAATGGAGAAACCGTCGCACGATTTCACACTTGAGTAGCCTCCGGCACTGCTGCCGCCCCAGACACACACACACACACGCGCAAACACAGAGGTGGGGTGAGATGAGCTTGAAATGAGAACCATGGCGAACATCAATACAGCCCTCCATATCTACGCTTGGCAAGGACCATTCTAGATCAATATTCCTCAGACTGAACCAATGTCACATTCTGTATGCTACAAGCCAGACAGCATTAGAGCCGCTCCGGCCGGCATCAATCAGCTCCGAGCCAACCGTCCGGCCACTTGCGTGGCTCGTAACATGCTTCATAAAAGCTGTTACCACCTTGACACAAGCGCTGCACCAACATACCCATCTGAGGGAGCGGGAAATACTGCAGTTGGGGATCGCTGTAAGGCGTTCACATATCTGTATGCATTTTTTGGGAGCACAGAGTTTAATGTTGGCCAAATACGCCAATTTACAAAGTCACTTGAAGTCGCAGAATTGGTCTGACAGCGTCTCTCACCAACCGGGAGTTGACAAAAAATGTTCTGACTTCGTCACGCAGTTGAAAAAGTCGGTGAGCACCTTACCAGTAAAGCCACCGGACTTCAGTGTGCAGGAGAAGCTGCCGGTGGTCGCTTCCCATGTCCGCGCACAATATGGCGCAGTGGACGACTTTTGATGAAATTTACTGTTCTCGCCGCTTCATCCCAGGCATCGTCTTTGTTGCCAGTGTAAGCCATTGTATTGTGTTTACGGGGCTTTTATTTTGAAGGAGTTATTTTTATTCGTACACACAGGCGCACAAAGAACCCTCGCTCACACCAGTAAAAGAATAACACATGAGTTAAATCATGAATATTTTTAGATTAATTTCAAACTTTTCACAATTGAGAATTAAAAACGTTTTATTTATTTGTATCCTGTCGCGGCCAACCTGCAGTACCTTGGGCGCCTGGCCCACACTTTGGGTCAATTGATTGGGTTTCTGAAGGTTTGGTATGTGGAGGAGGAGAATTCTAGTTGTTTACCCACGAGATCAGTTGTTCCAAATTTGGCAACACATTCTCACTCCCAACTCGTTAAATATGAACGCTTGGTCAGCGCCCCTTGGCGTGTCATACCAACACATACTAAGGCACCATGCCGAGAAAGTCCACGTATGACGGATGGAGTGTGTTTGGGACAAACAAACACAGGACTTTGACACAGGAGACCACTGTTTATGTCCCATGTTTTAAACATGGACAAATGCCAAACACTGTCTAAGCCTCCAATCAATCACAAGGTAGCCACGTCCGAAACAGGTATGTTTTACCCTAAATGGGACCATAACTTACTAAATGAAGATCGCGCTGTATTGAAGTAGACTTTCAAGGAGCAATATGAGACCATAAACTCATGTTTACAATGTTTGAGTTAATAAATCAAGTGAGAACTGGGTAATTTTCTCATACACTTCTACACAATTCTTATTATTTTAGCAACCAGAAGAGTTGCACCAATAAAAAGAACCAAAGTTTAAGGCACACCTGCAATGGCTTTCATTTTCAGAACCGGAGGTATCTGCCTGCTGCCAGCACATACTAGAGCCAATACTGTAACCGACACACAGCCACATGTGAGTTTCATTTTGCCCAACATGCAAGCACATAATACATTATTTTTCTGTGAAGGGTCAAAACGGCAATCGGCAGAGGCGCCGCTGTGGTCACACAGCTTAATGCAGCACAAGACAGGCGCAACCATCTGCTTGCTCATTCAGTGAAGATAAGTCATTGATTAAATCAGAAACTGCCAGATGAGTCCACGTTCATAAGTGACGGCACGTTCAGGCGGGGATATGCCGCTCTGTTCGGACCGTTTAGGAATACGTTACGTTCTCCCTCACAGCATCAGATGCAGTCTGCCACGAGAACATGTTGACTGAGAGACACTGGGTGTACAGTAGTTTTCAATCGCAGAGAAATGTGTCCTCCACGGCGTGACCAGGGTCTGGATCTTACATCTGAAGCTTTCTTTGGATGTTTACTGTTTTCCAGCCCACTACACTTTTGTTTTTCCATGTTGAAATTACAGCTGACACTTGACATTAGCGTTAACTAATTTCTGCACGGCAATCGAAGTAATTACAAAACACCCATACAGGCATATAATTATTTAAACTGTAGGTGACGACCTCTTCCTGTTTAAATGGAGTGATTTTACTCACATTTATATATACTTTAACAGTCCTTAAGGCCAAGTGTCCCCCTGATTGCAGGGACCACTTCAGTCAACGCTAATAATGACATATAATTTGGTGAGTTTGCACAATATTTGCAAGTTTGCAATGATGAACGTGCGCCTTATTTTGACTTTGAACTTCCTAATCAAGCTGCAGAGAAAGTTCAATAACACCACGGTCCTCACATGGCTGTCGTGGTCACACTACACAACTTGCTCTCTTGTTTTTGTGAGTCTTGAAGTTGGTTTTGTTTACACCACATGACCGACGAGCAAAGCTCTTTCACTCCTCGCCAATGAGTGCGTATTGTCTCTAAACTTGTATCGAGATGGCAAATCTTGCGAGACTAGCTGACCGACGGCTATCCTTATACTATTTGAGGTCAATGTCTAACCTAAACCTTTTTTTTTTTTTACAATAGTTTCACAAAACTAGGGTTGCCATATAGACTCTCCAAACTATGTTGAGTCTCATTAACACAAAGGAAATGTAATAAAATGGGTGTTTTATGCTCTAGCAGTCTCCAAACATTCTCTGTAGTCATGCTTGTTGATGTTCTAGCGCACATATTCACAAAATAGTCTATCTCTAGACGTCTTTACTGTTTCAAGCCTGTTTCCTTTGGGGTAAAACAACAATGTTGGTCTACATTAGAGTTCCTATTACAGGACACTGGTCCCACACTGGTTTATCCTCAACTTGTCTCATGTGCTTCAACACAGACTAGACATATTCCATATATTAAATGCCGATTTGCCTCTGATCTGGAGCTTTGATGCAGTTCTTTAATTGTTATTGTGATCTTGTCTCTGCGATATATCTCAGCATGACCCATAACCCCAACCATAACCTTCATGGTGTTTCAGGAGATCGAATGGATTTGTTTTTTTGTTCAGATCTCAGTATTTATAGCTCTTACCCAAATCTCTGCCGTTTGAAATTTAGTTTCACTACTTTGTTCCTGTTTGTAGTTTCAGATATCAGCCTTATTTCACTGTCTCCCGACTGCTGATACAAACTCAACATCTCGTGCTGTCGCTGCTTCACATTAAAAGCATCCCACCGGCAAACTAGCGAGGTGGGAAGGTTGGAATGCAGATTTGACTACTTTGATCTGTTCAGTGCACGGATTTATAGTCACTGACGATGTAGTTTATTCACTTTGTTTTTCTTCAACCAAGTTGTTGCATCGCCATTTCAATGCACTTCTGTATGTCCAGCAGTAAATAAAAGCATCCCTGATGGTGTTTTCAGTTCAGTACAACTAGTCTAGACGAGCACTGTACATAAGGTCAGTAGCTCGGCAGCCTGTTATTCACACGAGAGTTATCAAATTGATTGTTTCTGTGGATCTCGTGGACTTTTAAAAGGGTTTTCACAAGCGGCACGTTGCTGAGCTGACATGTGCACTTACTCACTTTTTAGGAGCTCCACTGGTAGAAACTACTGATTCAGTCAGGGACAGTGATCATTTTGTTAATTCAAACGGACAAAAAATGTGAGCCTTTTTTTCAAGGTCAAAGACTAGGTGTTTTTTTGTGTGTAAAAAGTGCATTTATTTGGGATTTCGACAATCCCATATAATTTATTGGAGGCAAAAGGTTCCGACTCTGGGTGGGCAAACACTGTGGCTAATGTCAAACGTCATTAATGTGTGTTCCATCTGAGCCTGGGTTGCCCATCGTGCTGATCACGATAAAGACTTTCAGGTGCTTGAAAAGGGTTCTTTGAAATATCACCACTCTGTGGCGCCTCAATGCTACGCTGAAGGCCCGTCCTTTACACTGGCGACTCTCCTTACGGCCATCTGACAGCAGCAGGTCTCTGTTCCATCTGCATTCTCTAACTGGGGTGAGGATGCACACCGCCAAGCCACAATTACGGACAACAGATGTGCCGGTTAAATTTTGTTGCAACCGGCATCGAACTGTTAGAAGATAAACAGGGAAGTACTGACAGCTGCTTAGTTTTGAGGAAAGACAAGATGAAACACGATTAGCGTAAGCATCATCAATAAAGAGTTGAATAAAACACAAGACAGTAAGTGATTATCATCGCCATCTTGGATCACGGCCGTCCCCATGTTGACTTTTTTCATCCGATGAGCGCAAGTGACCATATTTGGAATGCGGAGGAGTGACGTAGAGACAGCGTACAGTGTATGGCTTTTTTTGGTTACCTGTCAATCACAATCAGCCCACCCTAAAGCATACCCTGCTGTATGGCTATTCTCTTGCTCGATTTTATTGGCTGCCTGGGACAAGCGTGACATTGACGAGCACTGCAACTCCACGCCCGGTGCTGGAAAGTTGAGAACATTTGAACTTTTTGGCGCGTTTCTACCTCTATGTGATGAGGTCCATAGCCAGCACCGGCCAGGTTGAGTACATAACTATAAGCACCATTGTCATGTCATACATATTCACGTATTTGAAAACAACACCTACGAAGCCATCGACATTGAAAAATAGCTGACAGGTCAGTGGAAATGCAACTATCTTTTGAGGCGCTCTCCAACATGTCGCAGTGATTTTTGGTTGACTCCGTGGGCAGGCCCAGACCCCCAATGCCCGTTCATGTCGCTATGCCTGGGATGGATCTTTTGGATTTACTGACTGGTCTTCGTAAACCTCCTCTGTACTTTTTGTTTCGAGGACGTTGTACTACTCCCTTCGTGACTCGCGAGCCTCACCATCTGGCGGGGGACACATTTCGGCAGCAGCCGGAGAACACACCAAATTAGATTTTGTGTGGATTAAACTGCTGTTCGTGCCGCTACGAGCTGCCATTTTCCTCCCACTGTCGGACTAGCGTTAATCGCCGGTGCTCACGAAGCATGCTGTGGGCTAAAAGCAGTAGTACGTGACGGAACTATGTATCGCATGAATTGTATCAGTTTACTGTGACACGAACCAGACTTCCTATTGGTTTATATGAAGATTACAAGTTGTTGGAAACATTCCAGTACATCCCCACTGCATATGTATGTCATCCGGCCTTTACTGTTCCTCCGCCACAATGTCCCATTTAGAACTCCCAACAGCTGCACCCGCTTTAATTGTCTATGAAAGAATGCACACTATGGCACCAAGGTTACATCAGTACCGCTGGATAAACTTTATCCACCTGCGTTTTGTTTCTCTTCCCTTTTTAAAAAAACCATTTTCACACCATCTTTCTCAGCTCTCCTCATCAGCCGCTGGTATTCTCCTCTGAAAGAGGAGAACAGAGAGGGAAAGAATAAGCGCAGGGATGCAAGGACGCGTGGCGGAGAGAATACTAAGCACCGATGGGTGTTAGAACACAAAGCCACGCTCAGACGCTGGTGCGCACACACACGCACACACACACACAGAGGTGTATGCAAGCACACATTACTAAGCAGACACACTAATACACAAAGACACACTCTGCTGGGTATTACCGGACCCCTTGGTACGGCTTGAATAGAATGTATTTGTACCTCAGGCTTAAACAGTGAGGATTATGGGGGATACGAGGAGAATGCTAAAGCGACGAAGGAGGCCAACGACCTTGGTACGGACTTGGAGGGAGGGGGAAGGAGAAGGAAGTGGTTGTGGGTGGCACGTCGTTAAAAAAAGATTGCCGTGAACACGGGCGCTGACAACAATGACGACCTCGCACGTCCGGCGTCACCACGGCGCTTACAGCGCCATCAAGAATCGACTGTGGAGAGTTTAGTGAGCCGGCGATGATGCAACATGTTTGTGAATGATGGGCCAGTGCTTGTTTGAGGTTTTGCATCAATAATACATTAACGCGTTTTGGAGCGTTCGGTGTGCGCGCAACCACTTTCTCCACGTTGCGCGCGTTTGTGTGCCCAATTGTGTGGAAAAAGGGGGATGTATCATATACTTGTAACGAGTGGCAGGACAAAATGCATAATTCATTTTCATTTGGGCTCCTGTGATAGAGTGTGTGTGTGTGTGTGTTTGAGCGAGTGAAGCAGCCACTGGAAATGTGTTTTTTCTTGGTCTAAATGTTTGAGTGTGTGTGTGTGTGCAAGTGAGAGGGAGAAAGAGAGGGTGGGAGAGAGAGTGGCCCCATCTGTGTAATAACCTGGGATTGGATGTGTCAGGTCATTTCTACAAGTGTTAAAGAAAGCAGGGAGGAGAGACAGGCAATCTGATGAGTGGAGCTGCAACTCAGCTCATCAGTTGGAGAAAAATGGGGAATGGAGAGATGTAGGATGAATGAGGGATGGAGGGTGGAGAGGTAACAAGGTTGTTGGAAGAACAGCAAATGTAGAAGGGGGGGGGCAGAAGAAAATGTTCAGGAAGAAGTGAAAGGAAATAGAGATGGATAAGATGGATAAAGAAGCGAGGGGGAAAGGGGGGGTAAAGGACAGACATTCAGCCTTATCCATTCATTTATCTTCATATTCAATTACATCCATGGCAACATAGGAGACCGACAATGCCAATCCACAAAGGTTATTTGCAAAATTGTGAAAATCCATTCTCAAATTTGCAGGGAGGTAATGCAAAAAATATTAGAGATTGCAAGTAAGTGATCTGTTCCCCTAGTTGTTGAAAGCCAAGCGACAGCTGGAGGTGAGCTATTAGCTTGAGGCCAAAGTGAAGAAAAGTCCAATTAACTCAAATATGGCCTTCTCCAAATCTATATTCTGTATTTTTGCGATGGACCTCAGCTGGATACAGAAAGGCCAATTAAGAGAACTTGAGATTTGGATTGCTGTTCAGCTCTTGAGAGAAGACAAAACAGCTGCGCACTGCATTTGCATGGTCACCAGGTTTAAGGGGAACGATTCTGAATCGTCTGCATAAGCATGAAGATAAATGCCATATTTGGGAAAGAAAAGTCCAGTGGCAGCACGGAAATTGGATGAGATGGAGTGCAGAGAGAGAATAGAGGTCTTGGGGGAAGAGAAGAGGGTGCTCTGAGAGATGAAAAAGGAGAGACAGCGATGAAAAAGTCACAATCTTGTGCCGTTCAGTTAACTTCGGGACAGCATTTCTTTTAATATATTTTGAACAGACCGTAGTGAAACTGTTAAAGGCAGACACTATCTTCCTGCTGAGGACTGAGGCAGCCTTTTGACAACGGGCAACTTTAGAAGTCTGGTTTCATAAAAAGTAATAACAAGCATTTCAAACATGTATATTGCTCCGTGCTGAACTAACAAGTCACAATAGGCAGTACAACTGGAAAACATCAGTCTATGAAAGTACACAAATGCTTCAATTCCTTCAACCTTGGTTACATTTCTACCTATTATCCCAGGGATTTTTGTATGTCGGGTGTGTTTCCATCCACATCCCCTTTAGGTAGAGCAACAAAGACACAACGTCCTCGTCTAATACACAACTCTTTCTCTGTAAATGTTGCTTAAAGCATACAGCAGCAACTTCCTGTATGGAACTCGTACTTGGAAACTTCATGTTCAACTGATATATTGTTTGTTCTCTGTGCGGCTGCCTGTACCGGACCATGACCCCCGCCGTACTGTGACGTTGCGATACAAGAATAGAATGGATCGAAGAAAAGCACACGAAAGGAAGGAAGTTGACAGTAATAATAAAGAAGGAGGATGGAGGAAGGATGGATGCTGAGGAACAGATGAATGGAAGTTATTAAACAGACGAGAGGAGAAAAGGAAAAGGCAGAATAAGATAGAGGGACGGAGCATTGCAGGTGCAGTTGGGAGCGAGGAGGATTGGAACGAGGAAAGGTGCACACGTTTGTCGGCGTGTGTTTGACGTTAAGGTGAGCTGAACATTTGCCGGAAACTCCGCCACACAAACTTCACTTCGGGCTGTTTAAGGTCACTTTGTCCCCGTAGCAACAGGGACGTCAGTGAACCCCCCCCCCCTCCTCTCCCTCCACCCACCTTTCCCCGAAACCTCTGCATGACTCTGACCAAATGCCACCATCTGCGTGTGTGTGCGCGTCTCCTGAACTTCGACAAATGCCACTGACCGGTGACACCGTTGAAAAGGAACAGGGTCTTTCAGATCGCGTTAGGAGCACCGAGGCCACACACACACACACACACACACACACACACACACACGCACCCCAGGTTCTCTGTTCACTTTTCTTATTTTATACTCCTGTTTTTTTTTTTCCCTGAAAGTCTATCTCGGTGTATTTACACAAGAGCGTAGTCGGGCACACGCGCACGTCTGAGCGTTCCACAGGTATTGAACTAATTGGCCCGGGCCGCGCATTCGCTCGACATGCATAAATGTGTGTGTCCCGCCCCTTCCCATTTGCCTGCAGTGACAGGATCGTCTCCCCTTGCTAATGCTAACACGCGGCTGCTTAGCTTCTAATTAAGATGTATGAGTCACCGCGTGTGTGTCGCCATCGCAGTCTGCCACACATGAGCGGCGCTGTCTGCGTCGGTCTTGGCAGGGTTGAGCGGTTTCTGCAGCCAAGGAACGTCGTCTAAATTTAAGATGTCACACATGCTCGGTAGCTCACGTACGTGTAGTGGAAAGGCAACGCGCGGTGGTCCAAAGGGCCACACACACACACACACATATATTTAACCACACTATGCCAAAGAACAGCTTGATGGATAGACAGCTGGGCGAGGGGGTGTTGATGAGAGAGACAAACAAATGTCATCTGTTTGCAAACCCCCACACACACACACAAACACACACAAAAACGAGAAAGTACCACTTTAAAAAAAAAAAAAAAAACAGCAACCACTGTGCTTTCAGTTCCTTGGCAGGGTGATTACTGCTTTTATCGGCATGCTAATCGTCAATCATCATCCCACAAACACACGGCACGCTGACATGTAGACGTGTAAGCCCTCGAACACATGTGTGGTCTGCAACGTCCCTGTTGTACCGTCACATCTCCATGAGCATGTATGAGGGTACGTAATGAAGCGGGAGACTTGAAAGAGCATTCCTTTGTCCGGAAACAAGTGACCAACAGTGGACTCTGTGTTTCCATCTGGATGCTCGCTGCTTAAACACAGTCAACGTTGATGGACAATGTTTACCCAAGGGCAAATTTTTATTGCAAAGACATCGGCCATATTGTGTGCCCAGAAAAGTGTTTTATTTTCTGATTATGATGCATATTTGAAAAATGTGCACTACAGGAATGCACTACTGTTTTAGTTTAGTTTTTCATGTCATTCAATATAAATGTATTCCTACTTTTATCATATTTCTGTGCAAATACTGTTATATATTTTATATTTAATGCCTTATTTTTATTTATTTTTTACCTTAACTTTATTATAATTATGTGTGTTAGGAGGACCCAGCAAAATAAGGTTTTCATTGTACAGAGTAACTGAGTTATTTGGGCATATGACAGTACAAATATCTTGAACCCTGAATCTCTGTGCAGGATGATAATACATGTATACATTTATATATATACATTTTAATCCTGTGAGACCATTTGTAATTCCCATAAAAAAATATATGTATTAAAAAATGAAGTAGTTGGCATCACTGGGTCTTTTAAAACAGCTGAACAAGTGTGCAGTATGTCTGGGCTTGAGCAAAGCCACCAAAACGTCTGGGTCCATGCAAAGAGGATTTCAAAGAGAAACACATTTGGATTCTTTAAGCTACCACAGAAGTAATTTAGCACTTAACACAAAGTACTAAGGCTGATGTCAATGCCAATAGTTTTGCCGGTGTTTGGCCTCAAAGTTTGACCTGATGACAACTCAAGTTCTCCTGTGGGGTACACAATGTGTCCTCCACATACCATGGCAATCTTTCCAATAGTTGTCGGAATATTTCTATTTCAGAAACGCCAGCCTGCAGGTAACATTCAATAAAAAGTCTGACAGAGATTTCAGACCGGCCGTCGACCAACCCCAGAGTGTTTACCACCCAGACTGTCTATCATCCACTGTGGGGGTTTTGTTTCCACTGATGCTGATTTTTTGCCACTGAGGCAGTTGCACGTCACGGCCCGACCGGGAGCCCTTAAACAAGCGCTCCCACACAAACAAAACAAACACACCTCCCTCTCGTTCCATCTGCAGCTACGTAGGCCTGCGTATATTTTGTGATTCCAAACTGCAACACGTGTAGTATATCACTGGAGCTTTATTTAGACATTTGTGCGGATACCCTCTCGTCCGGCCTGGTCTCCCGCCCAGGCCTTCAAGTACCGAAGCTTTGGCAGCGGGCCTCGGTGCCTCGAGACCAGTGTCTGAATGAGACACACACGGCTTTCGCCTAACTCCAAAGTACTCAAACGACCTTTCATTCAGGGGACAGGAGTTTGTTTGCCACATGAAATCAACGGTTGAGTGATTACTATTGACGGTTTTTACAAGTGACAGTACGTCAATCATTTGGTTTAATGCCTATACCTACGGCCCGTTAACCGTTTTTACAACGTTAACCGTTTTTACAACGTTAACCACACGCAAATCATCAGCGTCAAGTTATTACGGGAAATGGCATGGAAGGGGGTAATCCCTCATGTCGGGATTCAGAAGAAAGGATGAGATCATGTTGTGGTGCCCGAAGGGGTTTTAAGTCAATGACCAAGGAAAGGTTCCCTGGAAACATCAAAATGTTAAAACACATTTGTGAAAGGTTACGCTGGGCAGATGGGTAATATTTGGATTGGTGATACAATTTCAAAATATCAAATTCAGCCATTTGTTCAGGTGATACAACCATGAATAAATTACCACAGCTATTTACAAACTTTATTTCACTGCTGTTTCTGAATTATAAAAGAAGTTTGGAGCAAGAGATCAACTGCAGATCGCCTCGTGGTCAGTTAACGAATCCCCTTACACCGTGTGCCGTGTGCAAATGTCTCTCACGCCTGGTACCCTTTGCTAAGTGAGAGTGGTATAGTTTGCCTTGACAAAATCTTTAGCTCTTTTCCCACCTGACGAAAAACAGGAACACACACTTTAACACCTGGCATTGGTCTTCAGCGGGAAAGGTTACAATCGACATTCATTCCTGCGACAAATTACTCAAATTAATAGTCAATTAATACGCTCTCCTGAAAGCCACCAGACTCGAGTCAGACAACCACAATCTAACCTTGTTGATTAAAAACACACGAGACAGACACAAAATAAAACTCACTCAAGTCTGGATTGGTCGAAATAAACCCTTAATTTACTATTAGATGTGACATGAAGCCGCGACTTTAAGCGCTCCTCAAATCCACTGGACTGCATTGACAACTCTGTTATATTATGTCAACTTTGAATGTAGTTTAGGAAAATATAGTTTAGTGTTACGATGATCACCTTAAAGATAACAGACGTAAAGTAAGTCATCCTGATAACGTGTTCCTGGCCCTTGCTGTTTTCTGTTTGCTAAACCCTGACATTCAACGTGACACGGCAGAAGAAGAAAAAAAGAAAGTCATTCCCACCTTTCATTTTGTTTTACCGTGTTCTCCTGTGTTTTCAATTAACAACATAGAAACGTTAATTTTCCTGGAAACTATCCTGTATGCGGTTGTGTGTGGCTGGAGCAGTGCACAGCTGTTCAGTGCCACACTCCAGCGTATTTCCCTGTCTCTCCTGCGTCTCCCTCCTGATTACAACTCCTTCACCTCACCTGTCCAGTCTGCACAGCTGCCTTCAATCAGCTCATCAACTCCACAGTATCTGCTCCGGTTCCCTCCGCACTCATGGCCAGATCACTGATTCAGCTCCTGTGGTTAGGCAGCATGATTGTGGCAAAAAAAAAAATCCAAAAAAAATCATTGGGGTTATTTTGATCAATATTAAGGTCCTGATTCCTTGTGATTATTCATTGATTTCACTGTGGCTGCCAGCCTTGACGTCTTCACCATTTGTTTTCTTCTCAGTGATCTGGTGCAAATGTGAGATCGTCCGTGTTCGTGTGTCTATTGACCTCCAAGTCACCGGTTTCTCCCCTTTTTTTTTCTAGCTTTCCTCTGCGAGCAGCAGGCACTTAGTCCTGGCTGTTCTCATGCAGCGTGTGTAGCTGTACCTACGAGGATGAATGCGCCGTAATTGGTAGATAATTTAAACCCAGGCGGCAACTTCCGGTGATGCAGTGGAGTCTTTGCAAAGGTGTCTTGAAGCTTACATTTCCTCTACCGACCAGCAGGTGGCGACTCCTGGTTCCAAAAAGAAGTCTGATTGCATAGAAGTCTATGTGAAAATGACTCTACTCCACACATTATGTATTACCTCAGCAAACATTGTAAACGTGAGTTTATGGTCTCAACCTCCAGTTTCAAGTCTTCAATTCAGAATAATGTTCATTTAATAAATTATGGTCATTTTTTTAGAGTCAAATATAGTATAAAGCAGAGTATGCTTAAGGGTGGGTTTACTGGGATTGACTGGTACGTCACTACTCCGCATATCAAATATTTTAATTTACGTTCATTGGTAAGAAAAAAGCCAAGATGGCGATGGCCATAATCCAAGATGGCAACGGCAAAATTGCTGACCTCGAGGCTTAAAAACGTTAGTTCACAAACCAATGGGTAACGTCACGATGACTCCGCCCCCTTATTATATACAGTCTTTACTTTAACATTTTTGAACCTGCGGGCGCAGAGCCGTGTTTTGACAACGTTTACGTTCTGTAAATATTCATATCTTTGCGATAATACATTCCAGAAATATCGTTCGACTCGTGGAAACTGAAGAATTCCAGCTTTTGCTGCCTTCCTCCCGGGACATCTTGCGCGACTCACACAGGGTTCCTGCGACAAAGAGGAATATGCAGGCAGAAGGGATCCATTTGAAGATGGGGAAGTTTATTCAGCGACTAAACTTTGTGTTGGCGGCCAAGCGATCTTCAGACCGGCCCCTCTACCAGCCTCACACCGCCCCTTTGCTTTTCTTTTCCTCCGCTGGGTTTAAAAATTCAAATATGCTTAAATTCAGCGGGGAAGCAAGAAAACAAAAACACAAGAACACGATTCTAAACGTATTTGCAATAAACAATAAAACTAAAATACGCGTATAATCAATGTATTTGTGATACGTCAAACACCCACGTAATCCACCAGACACAAGAACAGCTTCTTCCCACTGGCTGTCAGTCAGTCTGTTGAACAGCCAGCGGGTGAAAAAAAGCCGGTGAGCATCTTACCGCGTGAAAGCCACCGGACTTCAGTGTGCAGCAGAAGCTGCCGGTGGTCGCTTCCCAACTCGGCGTATAATATGGCAAACAGGCGCAGTGGAGGACTTTTGATTAAATGTACTGTTCTCACCGCTTCATCCAAAACCGCCTTTAATTCGGCAGGCGTCGTCTTTGTTGCCACTTATTGTTTTATTAGTACCACACAGTATAGGTGCAAACAGAACCCTCGGTTACACCAGTAAAAGAATAACACATCAGTTAAATCATATTTTTATAGTTTAAACTTTTCAAAATTGAAAATTAAAGACGTTTTATTTATTCTGAAAAATGACCTCTCGCGGCCCACACTTTGGGAATCGCTGATCTAGGGGATTTCAAAACGGAGAAAGCAGTTTAAGGTATTCCTCAGCCTAGAGAGGAACATGTAATCCCTTAACTAAGCACAAAAATCCGCGTTTTACATTGCAGGTTTTTACATGACAGCAACAGTATGCCGCGAGGCAGTTTAATCTCCCCGACTGGAATGAAGGAGACGGACTCTCTTGGACCCCGTCCATTCATCCAGCCATTATCTGTACGCGCTAAACCTTTTGCAGCGCTAGCGGGAGCCTGTCACAGCTCGTGCTGAGTGAGAGGGTGCGTATATATATTTTTTTCAGTTTTTCTTTTATAAAATAAACGTAATACTTATGTACAACTAGGATGCTTAGAGCTGTTTACTTTAATATTCTAGTGAAATGAAAATGATACTGTTAAGTTTTACTCTTGTTGGATGCCAAGTAAAAACTAAATGAAACAAGATGTATCTTAACATCAACTTATTGTATTATTTGTTCTGTACAATGATTTCAAATGTTTGAATCTTCCTGCACTCTGGGGGTATTTAATTGTTTTGTTAATTGTGTTCAGCACACCGGTCATAAACAGCTCATATACAGCCCTTCACTGCAGCGTTGAGAGCAACGTAGACTTAGAAAGGACCAGATATCAGAAGACAATAACTTTGTATTCATTTCCATAACAATGTGGCTGAAGTGTTTCAATTGAAACTTCAGAAGAAACCTAACAGTATTTATGTGGATAATTCAACTAGATACACTGCGGAAAATCAAAATTACTGTCAGGATTCCGTCAACTTTTTTTTAAAAAGACACCTCGGAATGTCGTGACACGCTCGGGAAGAGAAAACGGTTTCGGGGTATCAGATTAATTTCCTCCCAGAAAGTCATGACCAAGAGAGATGTGCGGCAGGAATAGTTTGACAGAACTGCAATTACCTCTGATTACTTTTCCTAATCATCATCAGACAGGCTCCATGTTGTCCGTGACAGGGTTGAGCTCATACGGTGTCCTTGTCAGGGAGCAGTGCCTGATAATGATTGCAGTTTTGTGCCTCGGGTGGGAGACGTGTGTTTACTTCCCACGAACAGACGTGGCGATCGGAAAATGAAATTATGAATCTTGTTTTGCTGTCTCGAAATGATACAATTTGCGCGAAGCACCCACATGTTAATTGCCTCCAGCCAGTCTAATACACATGTAAATTTGGTTTTACAGCTCATTTAAAATGATTCCCGGCCATTTAGCTTCCCGTCCGGCCGTCCGGTATTGCAGAACATCTTTAGCACTGTGGTGTTGTTTTTGAGTGCTTTTTAGAGATGTTGTTAAACGGCACAGTGACTCTAATGGATTCTGCCGGAGACCGGTGCATCCGGCCAACTCATCAGCCTCACGAGGTGACTCAAACTATTGCACCCAGTAGATGAGATTTGGATGCAAATGATTTGGAGGGTAACCGCTAATGGTCCATGACGTGAATCCATTCTGCTGAGGATAATAAAGTGGCAATCCTCAGATTATATTATCCAAACCGGGATCTCCCCCCTCGACACATTTATGTGAGACATTTGACTAGAAGTAATGTCTGGGAATAAACGACTTCTCCGTGTAGTTGCAACGCGGAACTTTGCCGGTGACAGATTTCAAAGATGTAGCTACATTTTTTTTAAAAAACAAAATGTCTGACTGGAGAGTAATGCTCAATTTTAATGCGCGTCAGGATATTGTGTTAGTTCGTGTGCATGAGTGTCTGTCTGCCTGTCCTTTGGTCCACAGGTAAACTCAGATAATGTTGAACCCATCAGCCTAATACTTGCGCTTGTGGTGTGTTTGGCTAACAGAGCTAACAGCTAAATGGAACTAAACACACAGCAGAACTGAGTTTTGTTCAGAGGTACAGCGTCAAATAAGCAGCACTGCAGTGGAGTTATGCAGAGACTAAAATAAAATCACATCTTTTACAAGAGACATAAGAGTGAAAAAACGTCTGCTGTGCTTGTATCGCAGGCGGGGGGAACATTGTGGTTTGAGTTCATGAAAAACAAACACCACGGTTCACGTTTCTGGCAGAGATCTGCACTCAAGTGAGTACACTTTTCGATTTTTTTTGGATCGTTTTTATCTTCTTTCCTGGTTAATTAAGCTTGGAATTTAGTTGAAAGAGGAACCTGTTTGTTTTTTTCTTTTTAAGTTTATGTTTCTACATCACAGCTGAATGAGCGATTCATGGCCAAAATACAACATTCCATATCTTCATGTACATATGTCAATTAGCACGACTCTTCCACCCAATATCTTATATACACTGAGATTTCTAATTCATGATTTTATTTTTTTGTATTTTTCTGTCTTGCAAAATGTATACCTTTTTTGTTTTTTTTTTAAAAAGAGAAAAAAAAATCTTTTTTCTCAGACTCAGAAATCTCCACTTCACTAGCTCGTACATACACAATAATGTCTGAATATCTATTCTGAAGGTTGTTACAGAGGGGGTTGTCCATTATAGTCAGATTTATACAACATTTTATCACTAAAGAGGTCTTAAAGTAATTTTAGAAGGTCATTTTGGTATAATTTTACAGTTGTTGGCAGTATTTTCCGATTTACCGAGTGAAGCAAAGAAATTCAAAAAGTCCTCCAGACCCTAAAATGTTAACACATTTTAAACAATAACTTTGAAACTGGCTTTATCCAATGTGCAAGTTTATGTTCTGGAAATGTAGCAAATTAGCACATTTAATGAGAAGATTATGCCTCATTTTTATATAATATATATATATATATATATATATATATATATATATATATATATATATATATGTGTGTGTGTGTGTATATATATATATATATATATATATATATATATATATATATATAAAATTTTATATAATATATAAAATAATTGTCTTCATGGAAGCAATCAACTGGAGAAATGTCATATTGGTCTTAATCACCTGAAGTTTCACCGAAACAGTTATAAAGATAAATCCAAATTTCCCTCTGTAAAAAAACTTGACTATCAACAAGTGTGGATGTTTATTGTCTTTGCTAAAATAATAACCATTATGTTACAGAATGGCCGGCTGCAAGAATTTGCAGCGTTGACAGAAGTGAAAGTTGATTTGAAGTGGTGCTTTGTGAACACATCCACTCTCTCACAATTTGACCGTATCTCCCAACCAGCAACAGTCGAGTGGACTTTGTCACTTAAATGTGAACACGTCACCACTTTGGCCGAGATGATTGATTTAGTTTTTTTTTTCTTGGAAGGTCCGTCTTCTCTCATATGTGTATGTGTATGTATATGTATGCGTGGAATATCGTTAATCTCATAGCTCTGTCGTGGCAAAGCATTCCCTCTTCCGCTGTCAAAAATCAACTCCTGTCACACGTGATGCGCAAAGCTGGAAATAAAAAAAAACAACATTCAAACCCGTATCAGGTGTCACACACACTCGTTATTAAAGGTGCAGCAATGAAAATGGAAACTTCTGGCATCGGAGTGTACACCAAATACAGCCAATTACTCAGTGCCATGAGAACTAATCATCTCTGTCCCTTCCTCCCCTCAGAGAGACAACGGGAGCTGGGGAGCCAGCCGAGCTGTCAGATGAGCTGCAGAGAAACAAACATGTTTTTGTTGTTGTGAGCTGTTGCTGGAATCTTAACACTGCACCTAAACTGACATATTCCCTTTTATTTACCTTGGTATGAGAGCTGAAACTCCCAAAGTCGCCAATGTCTCCTCGCTCACACTCGCTTGTTAAATGTTTGCAGCAACGCGCACCATTTTATAAAGCTGCACTTGTCAGTGTGTCGCCAACGTGACCACTTTCTTGCCGGACTTGGCGACCTTTTGTAGCGACTTGCCGCTCAGAGGGAACTCAGTCAGCGCTTCCTCCGGCAGCACGCAGGCATGAGTGAGTTACTGTGGTTGCGGGCGTCAGTGTCGCCGGGTCATTTTGCCAAGGCTTTGCCCCGACCGCGGCCCCTGAAAATAATTTGAAATGTCAGCCGACGTAAAGGTGAGCTCGAATGTGAGATGGTCCCCGTGACATAATGGACTCCGAGAGGCGGTCTGACCAGTAACGAGTGCTTAATTTATGTTTGTGTCGCAATTAACCCGGAAAGCAAACCGACGGCGCGTGTGAATGCCACGCCCGAACAGGGCCGATGGGGTCAAATGACAGGAAACTTAGAGATGGTCGAACGTCGAGAATGAAAAAGAAACTCTTCAGTTACCTTCGGCTCCTTTGAGCTTGTTGTTTTGGCTTTTTACTGTTCTGGTTCCGTCTCATCCCTGCAGCTCAAACTTTATATGCAGGGTGGGAATTGGTTGACAAACACAACTGAGGGGTTGTGGACAGACATTAGGACAGACATTGTAAAAAGGCTTTTTATTAAAAGAATGACGTGAACTTCATATGCAGGGAAACAAACAAAACTGCCTTATAATCGCCAAGTCTCATTGGAAGATTGTGTACATTGACATGACAATGTACAACCCGGGCCAGTCGCATAAAGACGGCTCCTGACTTATTAATGTATATGTCTGCTCTCTTTTCTCAAGCTCAATAGTCATAATTCTAGCTGTTTTGCAATTTACTGTGAGGATTTCCTGCGGTTTCTTTCAGTGGCTCCTTTGTGTTTGATCATGTTCCCTTTTAACAGACTTACATGACTTAATATACAACAGCTTGTAACGTCACAGGAGCATTTAATCGCTGGCTTGTGTAACGGGGAGGGCAAACTAAATCACGATGCTGCGCTCTGCTAATTAGTTCTCCGAGCTATACTGTTTTTGTGTGCTGCGTTCGAAATTAAATTCGATGATATCGCTCGCAAAGGCCTGTTCGGTGGCACTGGAGTAATTTACCGTCCATTAGGGAAGAAGAGCAGCAGCATTCTGTGAAGATTTGACGACTTGAAGACAATTTTAGTGTCAAGAAGCGAAGAATCGCAAACTCGTGGAAGTCATTTTGTGGACCGCGGGGACTCTCCTGAAGAGGATGCATGGATGGATGAATGCATGGAGGGATGAATGGACGGATGGATTAATGAATGAATGGAGGGATGGATGGATGGATGGATGAATGAATGCATGGATGGATGAATGGAGGGATGGATGAATGCATGGATGGATGGATGGATGAATGCATGGATGGATGGATGAATGCATGGGTAGATGCATGGATGAATGCATGCATAGATGAATGCATGGATGGATGAATGCATGGATAGATGGATGGATGAATGCATGCGTCGATGGATGGATGAATGCATGGATGGATGGATGGATGGATGGATGAATGCATAGATGGATGGATGGATGGATAGATGAATGCATGGATGGATGAATGCATGGATAGATGGATGGATGAATGCATGCGTCGATGGATGGATGGATGGATGGATGAATGCATGGATAGATGAATGCATGGATGGATGAATGCATGGATGGATGGATGGATGAATGCATGGATGGATGGATGAGGCCACGCTGCTGATGACTTTGAGTCGTGCTGTGATGAATTTGACTTTGACTTGAACATTTGAAAAAACTAAGGACGTACCGATTTTTTTTTTTCTTCAAAGGATTACCGTGCACTATAATCGAAGGCGAGGAAATTGAGTTTCGTGGACGGCTATAAATATCTGCTGATAGCAAACGATACGCCTGGAGAAACGCACAGCAGCAATCTGTGCAGACGCTACAGCAACGCTCGTCCCCTCCCACCTCCAGGAAATTATCTCTTTTAATGCGGCTGATAAAAGATGACCTCGCCTCATCAGAAGTTTGTTCAATATGTTTTCACATTGTACGGGCGGCTGAAATGGCACGTTGAATGTTGTATAAATCAGACTAAGAAGGGACACACAGCCCAGGAAAGGTTAACTGGTAATGACACGCTGTCATGTTGACTGCACTCTGTCTTTCTCCTCTTCAGGGGTCGGAGGAAACAAACATTATTGATGCTAGTAGCCCCGTGTCGCTTGCCCACGTAGCCCTGAATCTTGTCTGGGAATGATGGCGTTTTCATTGTTGACCTGAAAGCGTTTAATTGTGTGTTCTGATGCCCATTTAGGTCCGCTTGGCGCACCATTTCCCCCTCTGCACGGATTACTCTTTTAATGTTAACTCCCATCAATGTTAACTCCCATCATTGTTTAATGTTAACTCCCATCAATGTTTAATTTTAACTCCCATCATCCACCAACAGCGCGAACGACGAAAACTAGGGTTTAATTTGACGTCAATCAATTTTTTTCTGTAGATTTAAGGGGGAGGGGGGGGCTTGGAATTTGCCTCTGCGATGGGAAATGTGTGTAGGCAAATGTGTGTGTATCCACAGCCTTTTTTGTTTTGTTGTATATTGCAATAACAATGCATTGTCAAAAAAAATCCCGATGGCGCACTCAGAATGGCCTCATGGCACACCCGCGTGCTGCGGCACGGCGTTGAGGTGCCACCGCTGCGGAAAACACGGATTTACAACATGTGATTTTCACTGCAATCACTCCAGAAATAGTATCACATTTCTGGAAAAAAAAAAAAAGAGGAGAGAAGCAGAAAGAAGGGTCTACAAAATGTTTAAAGAATATATCAAGGATGGCAAACTGATTCATCAGCTGTTCCTGTAAAGCCGGATTGGTCTTCATTCACTGTTATAATCATTAAAAAGCGAAAGCGGCGTGTAGATTTTACAGGAGGAGCCCCTGAACTGCTGGAGAGAAGCCGCAACCAAGAGGAGGTAACCCTGTGACCTGTGTGCGACCTCTCCTCTGATCTGCCCACGCAGCGCACCGGAGCTGCGTCTTGAAACCAAAGACCCCGACCGGGAGGAACCTTTTGTTGAATTTGACCCCATGCCCCATTTCCCGAAGCCTACTTATTAAAGGACACTTTTTGTTTAACTATTTCTGTCTGAGTTTCCTGTTTTATTGGTGAATCTTGCCTCCGAGTCCAATATATGCCACAATACATGTCTGTCTGTCTGATTAATCTGGCAATCCTTTAAAAGGCGTTAACTATTTGATCGTTAACTGCATTTAAAAAAAAAAAAAATGCATTGGGAGGGGCTTATCGCTTTAAATCTCTCCAGACTGCCCGCATAAGGTCAATCAAACATGAAAAATAAATAAGATGCAGCTATTCATGCATTACGGCAACACTGCTTTTACTTTGAAAGTGAGCGAGCGCTTCTGTAGCCTCGCCTTCTGTAGCTTCTGTGCTGCAAAGAGCCGCGAGCCGCTTCACCTGGAAAAAGCACTCGCAGGCGGTCAACCCACCAGCAGGCCCCGCGTCCAGATTGAAAGTTAATCGCGCATGCGCAAAGCTCCTGATCCACTATGCAGGGCACTTTTAGTCGGCATGACTTCTGGATCTTTACTCTTCTCTAAAAGAGAACTTTCCCCACATCACAAGATGTTCAGGTCACTTGTTCAAGACAACACAGACTGGACTTTAATCACTGAGGAAGAAAAACTGAACTGAAAACATGAAAAGCACTTACTGCTTTTGTATGAAGTGAATCAATTGCTGGTCTTTAACATCTTTAAGGTAAGCAACAGACTGAACATGGATAAAAGGAGTGGTTTGTCCCTCACAGGGACCCTTAATACTGAACAGATTTATAAACTATGTATGTATGTATGTTAACTTGTCGTTGCTCCAGAGTGCTGTTATATTGTTCTGATAACATTACTTTAAAATAAAAGCAATACACTAGTTTTTACTTCATTCTTGAATTTGGCGCATATTGCGATTAATCACGATTAATCACAGAAAAATAATGTGATTAATCAGTTTATTTTTTTCAACTTTGCCCAGCCCAAAGCCAGACAGTTGACACTGCTGGCCGATGCTGTTCGAGAGACGGGATTTAGCAACGGGTGGACAACCAAACATTGCCATCCCGAGCGATGTACGTTAGCCACTACTAGCGTGGCTAACTTACTAATAACTCAACTGTAACACAGCACTGCATTAATATACCATTGCTAAGAGCAGCCACAATCTCTAATCGCAAACATTTAGCACTATTTGTTTGGCTCTAAGTTAATGCCTCTAATGTGTTGTGAAATGTTTAACAACTCTTTTAAAGCTTAGCAGTGTTTACTGTCCTCTCTGTCTGTTTAAATTGTGCCAAAACGCTGCCAGTGGCGATAAGGGCTGAACTAAACTACATTAGGGCAGGCTCCTGTGCCGCAACACCATCTGTCTGTCTCTATCGCTCTCACACACATTTCTTTCTCCTGCACAGAGGTGCTGCTGTCTCTTCCTCTTTTCACTAACTCCCCCCCCCCCCCCTCCGCCGAAAGGCAGATGCCCAAAATCAATTGCATTCACTCAATTTATATCAGCTCAAGTCAACACCAGCGGAATGAAATGGAGGGACGTGCGCGGCCAGCTCTAAACAGCTGCAGCGCTCTGCCCATCGATAACACAACTGATAGACATCAAGTACAATGAAAGGGCACAGAAAATAAACATTACTGTTGAATCATAGATAACAGGACGCTCCATTCTCCAGAACGGCATTAAGGCAATTCAAATCAGACCATTATGTATCGTATCACTTCCACAAGCAGCAGCTGCTGTCCTATAAGTGAACCCCACTGCAGTGACAGTATCATTTCAACACACACCCAGGAGGAATTGCATGTGATACCCTGTAAGGAGAGAGGGGGGAGGTGGAGGGGGACTTGTTGTGGAGAACTCAAACTTACTATGAATTTGTTTTCTCCCAGAGAATTTGTCTTTTAACCGAATGTATGTTTCCATTAATACTTTTCATCTTAGCCTTGTATCACGCTTGCAGAAACGTACAATGACCTGTGGTGAACGCCGTGAAAGGCTTGCTTGCACCCGGTTCCTGTTGCATGCTGACCAGCGTGCGTGCATTGTTGCACCCTGTGCGTTTTATTTTGGCGGAACAAGTTGGAACGAATGCCTGTGAGCAGCGTGGCTCCGGCGTGGAGGTCTCATCTATTTCTTTCCATGTACGGAAAGTGGAAAAGATCTTTTGACGGTATATAAATGTTGTGTCTGCAAAATGACTGTTTCATTACGTTCCACATTAAACAAATCTGGGGTTTGCGGTCCCATTAAAAGGCCAACAATGATGTTAGTGCATATCTTTGCATTGGTTTTCAACGAGCCAATGTTGTGGACAGGGATGAAGGTATTATTCATTTAATAAATGATTGCTTTGTCTATCCATAGTAGTATAGTATTCCAAAATCTCTCCAAGAAAAGAGAGAGAGAGATTTCTAAATCAATAACGCACCTGCTCATATAATTAATCATTTGAAAATCAAACACAATATGTTCATCACAGCAAGCCCGGTAACAAAGTGGTGCGAAACAAAGCCGGTTTATGAAGTCAGAACACAGGTTTCCTTTCAAAGTGGTAAGTGTTACAGAAAACAAACTCCAATTTTTGCCTTTTAAAATATTCAGTCATAATGTATTGGCAAACACAAACAGCTGACGCCAGTGTTTGCTCTGGGATATCGGGCTGGAATGGGAGCAGCATCTTCCTCTCCCGGGAGGGAGAAATTCAATTGAAGGATTTGGAGAAAATCCTGTTGGGCGAACTGTATCTGCTCCAGTTGCAAATACAGTGTTCTCCAGCTTCCTATTGTTTCCCTCTGGGCAATGTGTGTGTCAGTGTGAGTGTGTGTCTATTTCTCAGAGACTGTGAGGTGAGGGGGCGGGTTATAAAATCAACTTCCCAAGACCTTCAGAACCGTAAAGAAAACTGAAAGTAGCAACTGCTCCATTGTTCATGGAAATAAAGGCTCATGTTGTTTTTCTCTATTGTTGTGCGCCAATCGATGACCACAAAGCTGTTGTTGGATTTACTGTTAAATATTACCATTTCATTCAAACACGTACTCGCAAGCCTGAGCAAATCCTTTAAGCAGCACGATAGAATTATAATAGAATCTTTGCAAGCCTTTGAATACACTTCAAATCTGCAAAAATAAGGCACAATAAATCCAGCAGTTTAAGTATGCTTGTGACATAACTGATGTTAGTTAAGTTACGTAACAAAAGTAAGGTCAAACAAGCCAACACAGACCAAGAGGACCATTTTCTCCCTAAGCAGACTTTCTTGCTCTTTATTCAACACGGGGATGTCACGGGAACCGATACTTACGGTATCTTTCCATACTAAAATATCAAAACACGGACGATGCCTCATTTTTTTAAAGTATGTAAGTACCGTGAGCGCGGATGCCAGCTGTTGGCCTCTCCTGGAACTGATGGCGGCAGTATGCGCTGCAGTGTTCCAGTTGGTGTTTACGTTCAGACAAACAAAGATGGCAACTACGGCTGCAGCTATCGTCCCACTTGTTGACAAGAAGGGGTCGCGTAATTTGCTTCGACGAGCGCTTTCACATCGCTCCGCGAGCGAAAGTCCCTCTCGCGTGAGCAGAACCCGCTTGTTCTCGAAGCTTTAAACTGCTAAACTAAATCTGAACACGTAAACTTTCAGTGAAGTGTGGTGCAGCAAACGTGTCGGGTGTTTTCAAATATTTTAAAAAAAGAAGTTCATGTTTCGAGGTCAAGTACATGGAATCTTTTTTTTTTTTAATCGTGGTATTGAAATTGGTATCGAGAATCGTGTTATTTTACTGGTATTGGCAGCGACTACTGAATTTGTGGTATTGTGACACTCCTAATTCAACAATTGCTGTAACTACCTGGCTGTAAAAATTGTCATTATGACAGCTGTAGAGTTAAATAGCTGATTGCGCGAGAGACATACAGAAAGACAGAGGTGAGATATGATTGGATAAACAGCGTTAAAGCAGCGTTCTCGGCTAGCAACAGCTGGCTGGCCTGAACAGACAGCAGACAGCAAACCATGAGGAACAGACAGGAGACAGGAGCTGGATTATTATTATAAAATAGCTATAACTTACTGAGAATAAGTAAACCTCAGTCTCTTATTTAATTTCCTCTCTTGTACCGGAAGTTGTTCTGCGTTGCCTTATTAACGGCGGTCCCAAAAGTCTTATTTGTGCTTTTTAAGGAGCGAGGAGGGATGTCTGAGGAGCCGTCACTGGAGTTTCATACCAGACTAAAAGACAGATTAAACTCTGTGTGTTTAATTTGGTTTTACCATCTAGTTAAACTTTATTCATTGTAGGTCTGATTAACAAAAGGACCACAAACAACTTTCTTCATTTACAAAAAGGTTTGTCTTTTACAATTAGTCATTTCCGTTCAGTCGTATGAGGCACAGATGAGAGGGAAACGGGGACGCGATTATGAGACTTGTGTGTGTGTGTGTGTTTGTGTGTGCGTGTGTGTGTGTGTGTGTGTGTGTGTGTGTGTGTGTGTGTGTGTGTGTGTGTGTGTAATGTAAACAATTGTCCTTAAGTACAATATAGTTTATTCATGAAATTCAGGCTGGATAAAAGGATGCTCAACATTTAAACTGAAAAGGCTTAAATGAGGATTAAAAAAATATTTTAAAAAATGGTATTTTGGATAACACCACAATTAGTTGTGAAGGTGTTAAGGTTGAATGAATTTGGGCTTTAACATGAGGGTTATTACCAAATGTTAAAAAAGGATGAGAGTGTACAGTGTTTTGGAAAACGAGTCTGCATTGTGAGGTTGAAAGGATACAGAATATGTTTCCTTCTATTATAAGAAATGGACTTCCATATTGGCTTGCTCCCAAATTAATGAAACATTTTATTTTAATAAATTTCTGAGAAGATTGTTATCCTGTGTTTAGTTGTTTGTCTTTTTCTGTCAACTAAGATTTAATCTTTTTGTAAATAGCATCTTTTTTCATGGTGATTTATCAGTCACATGACTGAGCAATCGATTTTATATAACGAAACCACAAATAACCACAGACATGATGAACGTTTTATTTTTGAAACCCAAGGTTTTTAGAAGCAAAGGTTTTAGTTTTGACCTTACATTTAAGTTTCTCCATGATATTGCAGTGTGTTTGGTAGTTTTTGTTTAATGAGTTTTCCTGAAAAGTTTGCTTTCAAACTGCAGGTTCATATACAATATGTGGATGAAGAATTGTATAGGAATGACCAACAAATATTTGTGTTTAATTACGCGACCCTATAAGCACACCCACACAATACAGCACGCACAAATGCAGTACCAAGTTTGCAACAGTTGGTGCCCTTCTGTGTTAAACACAATGCAAGCTATTCAGCTCAAGTGCTATAGCTGTAATGTTCACAATCCTGCCTACGTAAACGCACCTCTGAATATAACATTTCCCACACTGATGCCATGCAACACGGTCTCGCACACAAGCAGTAAACAACAGGTTTGTGCACATTTCAGCCTCAGATTCTGGAATCAGGAAGTCTCATCCTGCCAGCACCGACATCTAGACGAGATGTGACAGTGTTCTGTCTTCCTCCCCACTCCTACCGCCCGATGCACTGCATGCCGGCAGGGGATTTAGTGCTGTTTTGTGAATAAATATTTTTTACAACTGTTCGAAGCCCCTCAGTGTGACACGCTGAGTGTATGCCGTTGCAGCGCTGTCCGTGGTACTGACACAGACCGCGGGGCGTTACAGACGGACCACCGAACACACCGCGGGTTCCCACTGCAGCAACCCACAGCTGTATCCTGTCCGTCCGCCGTAATCCAGCCACGCATATTGATCCAACCATCGGTCCGAGGGTCCCTTGGTACCGGGCCGCACAGAAAGAATGAATGAACAAAATGCTGATTGATTACCAAGGTTGGAAAGATTTTTTTATTTTGAAAAATGAACGGATACACCCGTCCGCGTCCAAGCTTCTCGCCACATGTCGAGAGGTCACGTGATACGTAACTCCTAAAAAATTAAACCCACAAGCGAGCAAAACTTTGTGACTGACGGTAACTTAAAAAGTCTGTTTGAGACGCCAACTCTGCCGGGGTTCTGGATTAAAATCAATGCAGATTATCTTGAGAGGAAAAGCCTGCTTCCATTTCCAACATCCTGTCTTTGTGAAGCGGGGTTTCTGCAGTCATGGCAACCAAAAGTGTAGACTGGACATTAAGAACACACTGTCTCCCTTTACCCCGAGATAGGACCGGCTCGTTACAGAGAAACAAGCTCAGGGCTCGGTGAGTTGTATTTTTCTGCATTTTATATTTGTATTCATGCCGGTCGTCTCATTATATACGTCTTATACATTTCTTCATATTTATCGCCCACACAGTGAAGGCCGATCCGTAAAAAAATATTGTCTTCCACAAAACTGGTCCGTGGCGCAAAAAAAGGTTGGGGGACCGCTGAAAGAGATGATAAAGCTGGGTATTTCAGGCCGTGGCTACTTTGTGATTAACAGGTTACTACTACTACAACAGTATACAACTAAAAAAAATGTGAGATCGCAAAGATCAAAATGCCAAACTAAAGGCTTCAAAACAGCAGTCCAGAAACAAATGGGTGACATGAAAGCGAATACGTTCACTTCGTCTATGCAGTTTTAGCGGTGCACCGACTTTGCCAATGCTAAACTTGCACTTTTGCCTTTCTTGCTAACGGGAAGTGGAAGTCCATTGACCCAACACAGACTGGCCGGGACCATTGTAACCCTTAACTGACATCTTCAGCATCACAGACTGTAACGGCAGAAAAGATCAAAGTTTTCCTTCGGCTCCGTGAAGCAGACATTCTCGTTTTCAATGCTGGACCTGGAAATGAAAGGTACTCTTTAGATCCTGGAATTGTGTATGTATGGTTTAGCTGCAGAGGTAAGGAGGAGGTACAGTGCCTTTCTTTGTTGTTTGTCTTGGATGAAGTTGAAGAGGAAGATGTGAGGGGGCGATTCAAGGGGTTTAGACAAGGACATGGGGGATTTTGTAGAAATGGATTCCCTCATGTGCACTGTATAAAAGAGTCAGTATTTGATGTTCCTTATGGAAAATTGTATAAGGCTTTTAGCTGCTCCACAGTTGCTTTATTCTTCAGAAAACCACAGAGGGCTTTGACTTGAGGTGTTAGCCCAAATAGGGAAGCGTGGCTGAATACATAGCCTGATCTCGACACAGAGACAACAACATTAGCTCTTTTTACCCTTCATCTGCTCACTAATGCACGTAGTAAAGTTGTGTTGATTGTACCGACATAATGTTACACAATATCTTTTGATACAGTATCCCCTTCATTTAAAATGGAAGAGTTTTACCTATTTGTGGAGGGCCAGGTGCTTTGAATTGAATTCAGTTTGGTTCATATGGCCCAAAATCACAATCACAAAATTTGCTTCGGAGGGCTTTACAATCACACACCATCCCTGTCTCGGGATCTCGTGAGATTAGGAAAAACTCCCCCAAATAAAGATAGTAAAAACCCTTTCGCAGGGGAAAAAGGGAATAAACCTGAGGGAGAGCAACAGAGGAGGATCCCTCTCCTCGGATGGACAGAAGCAATAGATGATACGTGACTGAATAACGTAATGGAGTTACAGCACATTCAATGAATATGACAGAAATTATTCATACAACGAGTAGCAGGCATGAACCACGATCCAAAGAACCGCAGTCCATGTCAGCAGAAGGAAGTGGCGAGGACGGGCATCAGCAGGGCCGTGGCAGGGGGCAGCAGTTCCAGACACAGCCACGATCCTGCTTCTGTACCAAAGGATCCCCTCAAGATTTAAAAAAAAAAAAAAAGACACAACATACAAACTCACTGGAACGTATGATCAAATAAAAAGAAGCTCCTGACATTTGGCTTCCATTGGTGCCATCGTCGTTGCGATTCTTTCTAACTGTCTCAGAGCTGCTCTTCAGGGAACTAAGAGAGCACTCAGGGCTCAACGGCCACAACGACGTCTAAACGACATCATTAGGATGTAGGAAGTGGTGTGTCCTTTGTACTGCGAGCTCCAAAGTCAAGGTGTGGAGGTTGGGTGTGTTGAATAGGCGTGAAGCAACTCCGGCTTTCATTTAAGTGAGTCCATATTCCAACGCAGACCCGACATGTCTCTTTAACTGCACACACAATCATTCCCCAGTCAAATGATAACGCAACAGCATGACGGTACAACCGTATCGACATAAGCAGTGGGAATAAATTACCATTAAATTGCCCTTAGCAGTCTTTCTTAGGTCATGTTATATTACAACATGTCGAAATTTACTTTGGGTTTTACACTTTAACACAAACATCAGTTTCCTGGGTGAAAGTCCTGTTTGTCCCACGCACTCTTAAATCCACCTTTTCTCTGAGAAAACCTTCTATACTTTCTTTATTATACCACGTAGCTCAATATGCGTCACTCGCTCCGACCTATTGCCAACAATTTTGATATTCAACGTATCGGTAATTTAAAGAAAAGTACATTGGCAACATTATTTTCCTAGCAACTGGGGTGATATTATAGAACGTGACCATTTTTAAAACGTGAGCATATGGTGTTAACGTGTCATTGCGGGGAATAAAGGCAGGAACAGCTGCTGGGACTTGGAACGTGCTTGTTAGAACATAATGGTGGTATTTTTGGAAGATACTTGAATTGTGTGACTAAGACTGCTGAACATTCAAAAAAATCTTCAAATATATGAGAAAAAAAATCCAAAAAAGTATGGTGGATGATGTCACTTTAAAAAAAAAAGGCTCTCTTAATGGCTCGTGTGTACAGGAGGAATGACGCCAGCAAGAAAACCATGTGTCAATGTATATTTGGACACCTGGAAAATGTGCAAACCATTCTTTAATCGAACTCGACAAACCCTCAGGAAGCTTTTCTTCAAGTTCAGATTGCATTCCTCATTTTTTAAGAAAAAGCAAGGAGCCAAATTGCTTCAGTTGGGTTTGAGGACTCATCAGATACAAAATACTGCGAGTACTCCAACCGTCAAGTCTGCCCACAGTCCACTGCTGCTACCATCGAAACAGCTTTGTCCCCATCTTCTTCTTGTTCTGGCTGTTATGTCTGCTTGAAAAACATCGACTGGCTTCGGGAGAGACACGCAATGCCAAAAAATGCTCAAAACCTCCTCTTCTCAACAAACAGACAGCGAGGTGCCAACGCGAGGCTTTCACAGTCTGTTTTCTCCTCACACTTGTGTGTTCAAAGTAAAACTGTTTCACAGAAACTCCAAAAAAGGCCTGAGATGTGCAGCCGCATGGAATCAACGCTGCTGGTCTCAGACGCAGCAAAACACAGGGACAGGTGGAGGCTGGCTGCCACCCAGTGGCTCAACCACAGCATCACCTTCACCTCAAACATCTTTACCTTTGGATCTCACTCACTCACTCACTCTCTCACTCTCACACACACACAAACACATGCACGCACGCACACACACTCTGAATGTCTTGAACAGGTTAATTGATACCACCTTGAAATTCATTTTACAAAAGGTCAGCACCTGAGGAAAAATATGCAAATAGGTGAAAGGTTTCATTCTTAATAGCGACAGACTGCAGCTCTGCACTCACCCCTTGTTGGGCCGACGGAGCTCTAGTGACACATCAGGGTCAAACGACGTCCAGGCTGCAGTAAATGTTTTAAAGGAACGTTGATACTTTTTCTCAATAAGTGTGAGCTTTAAAGGTCCTGGTTAGTGGATTTTTTTTCCATCTATAAACATTGATGTTCTCGTCCTACTCTCAGTAAAAAGTGGTACGAAAAGCGATTTCCCTAAATGACAAATGATGCGCTTGCAAAAACACTTGGCCTCTTGTTGTTTCTCACAAAAGGTAGCGTGCCATTCCCAAACAAATCCTTTCTGAATCAAGTTTGAAACTGAAACCACATAGAACAAATGTAAAACCCGCAATAAACAGCTCACTGTGGTTACTGGCCTGCAGTATATACAGATCAATCACTTGGGTTATTGCCCGTCGCAGCTTGAATTAGCTCTGTCAACTCCTCTTCCCAGGGAAGCATGGAGTGTGTAATTTGTGTTGCTAATAAACTCAGTGGCCACTAGTTGACCTCCACCAAGGACCCACCCGACAGCGGCGCACATCACTGCTGACCCTGCATCCACTGATAAACAACCCTATTTCATTAAAACGGCCCTGTGGCACCGCCTGTCAAAACTCTGCGAACCACTCCAGGCTTTGTTTAGTTTTCGATTCTAACTCTGACAAAACTAGATGTGTGGACTTAGCCGGTAGCTACATCATTAATGAGAACATTAGGGTTGTAAATGATTCCCGAGGCTGTTGAAGGTCAATTTAAAATTGCTTGTGGAGCAACAATCCAATATCCGCATGATGTTCAGGCTACTTAGTAATTTAGATGAACATTCGACATCTGCAGAGGAAAGTTTGTGTGCTCATTTAGTGTGATGAGCATCTAGAAGTGTAGAACATAAGGAAGGGGCATCGTTAAGGGACAATTGTAGCATTATCTTTAAGAACCAACAGCCGTTTGCAGGTGTTTGCAGGGTCTAAAAATTCGAACCCGACTCTCCAGATGGTTTGTTACTCTGAACCATCTTAGAAGCCTTTACTGGAAACTGTTTGGAAAAGAGCAGGCACTTTAAAAAGAAACACTTTGGATGAACCACATGTCAAAGTCACAAAAATCAGCCCCAGTCTCCGTGTTGTCTTGAACACACCAGCATCATGCGCTCCCAGTAGCACGGTGGACAAGGGTGCCTTATATGTATTGAATGCAGAGTCCTTACCAAGACACACCGAGTGAGATGCAAGGCAGCGGAAAAACAATGACTTCAACGATCAACTTCACTGGAAATAAAACTCAAGAGGAAAAATAAAGTGACTTAACAAGCTTCAGGAGACAGAAGGTCGTGAAGACACATGTCCATTTACCACAGTTCAGCGGCTGTGAGGGGTTTTAGGAATACAATCAATAGTTAAAAGAAGTGTCTGGATAAGTTAATGCACATAAGATTCTGAGGACTATATGACTTAATTATGACAAAACTATGACTTTGTTCTCATACTGTATTATACCATGGTCTTGATCCTGATTAGTCCTAGGGGGCCTATTAAGTCCTGATAACTGAAACCTACTGAATAGATCTGTCTGTTCACCGTTCTAAATGAATGCTCCGGCTACAATAAATTAAAAGAAATGATAATGATTTGATCATCTTATTTTCAACGAGTGTCGTCCATGCTCTCGTGAACAGCACCGGGTGTTGTGCACTGGCAGCACACTGTCATTTAAAGAGGATGTGTGTACATGTGTTTGCACATGTCCATTAAGCTGTGAGGTTCGAGAGACAGTACTGCATCGTCAATAATGTTCTGCTCACGGCTGTCGTTAGGCCCGACGCATAGCCTTCAGTACCTCATTGCTTTTATAACATGGATGCCCGCGACATTATAAAAAGTAAACAGTGAGCTGCCTTTCACCACAAAATAGTCGTGAGGGAAAGGCACACACAGAGGGAGTAGTCTGGAACAATAACACACACACAACCGCCCAGTTTAAAAACTCTTGTTGAGCCTTGATTCCTTCATTATGTCAGTTTCTTTACCACGGTGAGAATAAACTAAGCTTTAATAGTGCCTCTAAACTTGCTGACACACACGAGCGATCGCATCTCGCAATATTTCCATTTAATAAGAAGCGTAGTCATGATTGTTCAAGGTATTAGCATACACTCAGGATTCCCATGGAAACAGGATGAATGGATTTTGAAACACTTTCGATTTTTGCTTTCAACTGCATGAAAACATAAATTAAAGGTCTTCGGGGGGTTTTGTCTTTTTGAAAGTGAGCATCTTACATGTTGAATAATACCGAACTAATGAACTTTGCTGGAATTAATTAACTTAGCTGAGTTAAACAACATGAATTAATTTGCAGCAATAGACACCAAATCGAGCATTAACTCCTGCATGTTAGAACTTCTTTTGCCGTAATCTTACGACATTTCGTAGTGCATGTTTTGAATGTTCAGAAACAAGAAATTTGAATTAATGTAGATAAAATAATGTATCATTGATGTGATTGAGCATGCATTTCATAGATGTTCGAGGCTCATAATAGCAGGGAAGAGTAAATCGTGCCCACCCATGTGCTGACACAGCAGAGATAACATTAAATGAGAAAAAAAAATGATCTGCAGGAGAATCCATATTTGAAAACAATATTGAAATGTCACCTGGGGCCTGCGTTTAGTGTTCTCCTTTCCATAAATAAATACAATTCCACCATGAATTGATGCATAAAGATTCACCAGAATGCAGGAAACAGTGTTTGCGGCTCCACATTTCCTGGTGCAGGTTGACCACACCCCCGAGCCTAATATGTATCCACCCCCAAAACGAAAACTACGCTCTCGCTTTATATTGAGAACCAATAAGTTTTCCATTTTTGTGGGTTTGCATGTTCGTCGTCGTAATGGGTTGAATAGTTGCTGCCCAAACGCTGTAGAATCATCCACCACATAGAGTAATTGAAATAAACCGGTTAATGCATGAATGAATTGCAGAGTTGCAGTATCTGTTCTGTTGGAGCCGGTGCAAACAGGATTAGAGCTCGTGTGATATCGGGTTTACAACACTGACGCAGTTTTTAGGCATGAAATAAATGATTGCGATGTTTCCAGCAGATGCTACGGATTGTTAGACTCGACAAATTTGTATCAATCACTTTAATCCCAAAGGATGAAACATGGGTTAGTTACACATGCAGATCACATAAACTAACATCACACAAATTACATGGCTTCCCAAATGTAAACACACTGAAGAAAAGAGTTAGAGAGCTTTATTTTTTTTTTTACGAAAAACCTCAGTGACAACTATCAATGAGTGGACTGTAACCCTTAAACACAAGTCAATCTGTTGCCAATCTAACATTTCCTCTTCAATAGGACGGTTTAAAGGATGTCCTACGGAGTGCTCCTCCTATTTCGTGCGGTTTTCATACGAAAGCCAGCAACACACGTTCATTTCTGCTTGTTACACGCGTACGGCCTTTTCAAAATAAACTTCCCTCTTCACAGGAAACTCTAGTTTAGAAATAGATCTTAAAATACTTATTTAGGTTTTGGCAACAAAAGGGAATAAAGGTTTCTGTTTGTTGTTTTCGTGTTGGCGGACTGTTATGTAAGTGCGAGGAGAGGCGTGGCCATGTCACTGAAGCAGCACTCTGTAATCTCGGGTGCCAAGAAGTGCAAATGTGTCTGTCGCGGTCCGCCCGACCGCCTGTCCACAGCGGCTCGACAGCTCAGCGCATTTTGCGTTTCTTTGACACTTTGGTCCCTTAATTTGGTACAAACACACCCACATCAATCTCTCTGAAATCCCCAAAAAAAGCCTGTTACCGATGTTGTGCTTAATACTTTCCATTTTTCACGAGCCGACACGTGATCGGACCGACCGAACAAAGTTGTATTCTGATTACGGTATGAAGACCATTTGGATGAACTTAAATATTGTGGGACATTGTGAGGACATTAATAGGACGAGGGATCAAGCAATCCCTTCCTAGCGGCAGTGCCATTCCAATAATTTATGGCACCTTGAAGATATGATTGCCTCTCCATGTTTCATTAGTGTGTGTGCTGCGGCTGGAGAGTGTCCACACTGCATGTTAATTATCACCGCTTCACATACGCCTGACATTAAAAGGCCAACTCCATTATCCCTTTTAATTGCTAACGTCTGAGGTCTCTTTCACGGCCAGGGCGACGTTCTAATTCACATACATGTTTTGACTATAATCTACAGGATTGGTGAAGGGATCCAAGGTTGCCTCATTTGACAGTCACTTCAACAATAAGCATTATGAATACATCAGCTGCTGCTCTGTATTTGAATTATGTTTCGAGTGAGCAAGATACACACCATTGTATTGGTGTGTTCAGTGCCTTTCATTATTAATGGGAAATAGATTCTAACAGGATGTCTTTTAAACTGTTTACCGAGATCCAGCGGGGACATTTTCTTCCTTTTTATTGGTTGTGGAAAAGCTCTGGGAAGCTACTCTACCCTGCACTTTGACAGAGGAGGGGAAGTGAGTCGTTATTCTTTAAGTTTTTAAGTCCAAACCAAAAAAAGAAAAAACTCTGTTGCTTGCTTGCTTGTACAAGTGAGGTTTCATGTATATCTTTACCTCATTACGGTGCGCCAAGCTGTAGTTGCTCGTTACTCACGGCAGGACGCCAAAAATGTCAAGTAGTACTTGGTGATTGGTGATCCTAAAAAACATAAAGACCTCTTAGCTTTTCTTTTTTGGAGTCACTAACATAGAACCAGATTTTTCTGACCAGCTTGAGGGGCATATCGAGAGGGAAATAGACCTTCTGCAGCGATCAACTATCCAACATGAAGATGTTGGACGCTTGCATCTTTGCCACAATTGTTTTTAATGTTAAAGTGTGGCTTTAGACCGCAGAATGTATAGACGAAGAGCACGTCGTCATCATCACCCATTGGTTTGTGGATTTTGTCGTCGCCATCGTGGCATACGGCCGTCGCCACGTTGTTGTGCATGTTTTGTTTTTTCATGTCAATGAATGGAAGTGACCATACTTAGACGGCGACCTGTCAATCACAGTATGACCGCCCAAAAGCATATTCTGCTTTATGGTCTATCTGAATGGACCATAAAGCAGCAACATTCTGAACATGGACAAAAGAAGGAGTGGATTGTCCCTCACAGGGACCCTTACTACTGAACAGTACCTATTCAGAAAAAAAAGAAAACAGATTTATAAACTATATGTATGTATGTGAACTTGCTGTTGCTCCAGAGTGCTGTTATATTGTTCTGATAACATTACATTAAAATAAAAGCGTGCAATACACTAGTTTTTATTTTATTATTGAATTTGGCACATAATGCGATTAATCAGTTTTAGTTTTTTTACTTTGCCCAGCCCCGTATATATATTATATAAATAAACAAATATAAATTAGATAATAATAAGATGTCCTTGTTATGTCAAAGTGTTGAAATAAATGTTAAATATTCAACTGCAAAGTAGTAATGCGTGATACCTTTTTTAGCATTACAAAAAAATTGCTGCCACTGCTCTCTGGAGACAGTTTCAGTGTACAAATGTTCAATGTTGCTGGGCTCAACAGATCTTGTAAAAGTAAACACTGTCCTCTGCTGGACATCTGGGGGCACGATACATTCGGCCTCCTGTTTTGAAATTCTGAAGTCATGTCTATTGGAAAGACATGGGCTGCGGTCGAACTGTCAAAAAAATATCCTCCTAAAGTTTTCTCCAAATGGCTTTTCTTTAATCTCTGTAGAAAACATCAAGGAAAAGAGGAAAGGAGAATTCATGACGAGTTGGTAAAAGACAACGAGGATCCGACTCACTTTCGCTAAGCTACGTAGTTTGGATGTGACGGCAGGCGGATGTCAGGGTCTGCAGCGGTAAAACTACAGTAGTACTTTGTTAACAAGTGTAAGAGCCATAATAGGATGTGTTTTATTGATTGATGAAACATGTGTTGGACTGCTCCTTTCTGTGGACCAAGACAGTTTTTTTGATCGTTGTGCCAAGCTGAGCACTGAATGATTCTTGGAACTTTGTTTTTGTTGAGTAAATCTTTTCAAATGAAGTTACTGCTTCTCACCTCAAGCTCATTGCCCATACGCAGAGTGTAACGGTGGTGGTAAGAAGGATTACTGGACGGAGACAAGATTGCCGCAACAAGGTTGGAATAGACATAAAGAAGGATTATAAAAGTGAAACCAAGTTGTCGTGCCCCCATTGTCTCTTCAACAGGCACTACTTGGCTGCTCCCTTGAGGTTGTTTTGACGCGTTTAAATGAAAGACAATGTCCAATGTTTAGTCCGTCATTTCAGACTACAAACCAAAATAATCACTTCATCGACATGTCTTCATTGCCGGTATTGAAATCATAAAACAAACCATAACCAATGTTCCTTTCCATTAGTACTGACCCATACAAAGTCCCATGAAAGGGTCCAACAAAACATTCCCATCAAATGCTCTCTTAAACATGTTCCTCTCAAACGTTCCAGTTAAAGAGTCTAAAACTGTTTGCTTTCCCCAATGAGCAACACCTTCCTAGGCAAAATGGACTATTCGACTCGGGGGTCCTGAAAAAAGTGATAATAGGCTTTCACCAATTTAAATAGGAAAACTTCAATGCCACAAAATAATAAAGGGCATAGCGTTTGCTCACACTTCGAGCAACGATGTGCAAAGTCATTTGGGTCCACGTGTGGACCTCTTTTCGTGGTGGTCACTTGCTTTAGGTCTCGTCCTCAAGAGAAATATTTATTACAGACAAGCACTACAGTCATTAAATCCCTACAGAAGATCACTTTCACTCTACTGAACCTGGTTGTGAAGCACTTGAGGCTCTGTTGTCTGTGTTGGATTGCTTTTTATTGATTTTACTTCCACTCGGAGACAAAGACGACTCTCTTTTTGATCAGACCTAATCATTCTTTTAGCTTTTTTCCAATCGGCCGTGACAGGTGAAAGTCAGCTCGCTTCTGTCGGATGGTAGTAAGCAATCCTCTTTGTCTGCTTTGTGTCCAAAAGACTGTGTCAGCTTCCAAACTAATCAGTTGTTGTGAAATGGTTAGATGGCATCGCAAGATGTGCCAGTAACTCTGACGTTAGCCGCTGGGAAGTGGAGGTCAACGTGTTTGTGGGCGGGTGTGGAGACCATCATTCACAACAAGTTGTCCATATTAAACAACAAAGTGGGTTTGGTCATGAGTTGGGTTAAAGTTAGGGAACGAATATGGTCATCCTGTCAACTAAATCATCTCTATCAGGTGGATCGTGCCAATTCGTCTTTCACCATTTCCCATATATTACACTTCTCCTGCACTGATTTACTTCAAAAAGTATGTGTCACACCTACTGATTGCAATTATAACAGCTTGTTGTTGTCAAATTCATGTTGCATCAGTGATTCATCTAGCAGAGATGTGAACTGAGGGATGTCCTTGTTCTCACTAAGGGCCTGGCCACTTGTTTTACATGCGACCTCACAGAGGAAAGGCTGTACCCCTGCGCAGATTAATCACACCGTTTGTACAATTCCCTCGCTGGGAATGTATCTATTCACTGAAAAGATGACAAAGGGATTTTTAGCTGAAAGGTTTTTATCCAACCCCAATGAATGGAGGAATTTGGTTTTAATCATTTTCTTCAGATGTGAAAGCAGAAAGCCTTCCCACAGCAGTGAAACGGCTAGAACACAGGACTGAATGGGACAAAGGATGGATGGCGGATGTCTTTGGGCTTTGTTCAGTTTTTTTCTTTTGTAGTGGGTTGCTTTTTGTTGTTCAAACCCTCCAAATTTTGGGAACTGTTCAAGGGCCGTCCATAGGTGAGTAAATCTGAGAACAATGACGTTTGTATGGCTTCTGGCAATGATTTATGGTGTAGTTTTTGGGCAATTGTTTGAAGAAAACATGCTTTTCAGGTTTTGGGGTTCAGAGGCTTAATCAGTCCTCTTGGACTGACTATGTCAGTCGCTCGGACCCTATTACAACTGTTAGGTTCATTATTATTCTGCTGATCCTTATTTTAGAACTTCGGACTGCTTTTTGGGGGACTTGTCATACTCCAAAACTCACCAAATGTTGAACGCTCGTCAGGACTGGTGAAAATAGATGTATGAAATAGGCGGCAAATTTGCAACAAAAAAATGTCTCTCTCGCGCCCCCTTAGAAGTTGGACCGGCGACGCCCCTCGCCCAGATTGTCTGATTAACTTGAAAAAATTCACTTTTTTCAAGACTTTTCTCACTGAGGAAGAAAAACTGAACTGAAAACATAAAAAACACTTCTTGCTTTTGTATAAAGTGAATCAATTGCTGTTCTTTAACATCTTTAAGGTAAGCAACAGACTGAACATGGACCAAAGAAGGAGTGGCTTGTCCCTCACAGGGACCCTTACTACTGAAGTACCTGTTTAGAAAATATAAAAAAATAAATATTTATAAACTATATATGTATGTGTGTTAACTTACTGTTGTTCCAGAGTGCTGTTATATTGTTCTGATAACATTACTTTCAAATAAAACCCTGCAACTAGTTTTCACTTCATTATTGAATTTGGCGCATAATGCGATGAATTGTGATTAATTGCAGAAAAATCACGCGATTAATCAGTTAATTTTTTAACTGATTAATCCCCCCAACGTGCCGGATAAAGCGAGGACCCGCTCACAGCTGCTTGCAGCTTTAATTATGTGTATGTTGTATGTATGTTGTATGGAAGTGTGTTGTGTTTGTAAATGTGTATGAATATATGGGTGCTTAGTGTGAATAGATGACATATAGATCTATACACATGGTGTACAAATCTCATAATCATATAGATATATACATTTTTATTCATGTACATACTGCTTCCAATCTATTCTGTTAACTGTGAGCACGAATGCTAACAAACTCAAACTCTCCCACACACAACTGCAGCTGCCACACGTCCTCGTAAACGGAGTGGAGCGGCCCAGCAGACGTCCAGAGGACTCTCCTCCCTGACAGTGGACAGTAGTAATTAGCGTCAGCTGGTCTAATTAACGTCAAACGAGGTAGAGCCCTGAGCCAACCACAGTCTGTTGCTTGTGCATCGGCCGGCACACACACACACACACACACACACACACATTTGAGCCGAGAAGGATGCAGTTATTAAATATCCTGCTGTGAGAAAAGAATACGTAACTAATAAAAGCAGCTGCAAATTATTATCAACACCATTCGTGAAGAATTGTTACATAACAGCTATGTCTAGCTAGCTTATGTTCGCAGTGAGAGAAAAAAAAAGGTACGTCTGATGTTTCTCTATAACGCAGGCCCAGGGTCTAACCAATGTAAAGATGAAAAAGCTATCCGGCAAGTCAAATTACCAGAGGCTCAGAGTACAGGGTACAAAATGTAGAGCAGGTTTACATTTGGATTGCAGAAACATGGCTTTTAAAAGGGTTTTTTTTTCATCAAGGTTCCTTTTGAGGTCATTTAAGCAACACTCGCAAAGAAGGGAGAATCAAGCCATTTAATTTTATGATCCTGACCCTCACAAGAGAGTGTAATCGCTGTAAACCTTCAAAGAAACCCCAAAATGTAATTAATGTGATACCAATTGTAGCCTATAGGGGTTGCTAACAGTCATGAGCAACCACCAATATATGCAATGTCATTTCCAGCACTGCAGAGAATCTCTCTCTCTCTCTCTCTCTCTCTCTCTCTCTCTCTCTCTCTCTCTCTCTCTCTCTCTCTCTCTCTCTCACTCTGCAGGGCACAGATAACTATCTGTTCCTGGTGTGCCGTCTGACAGTGGGAAGGGAACATTCCCATAATAAACTCACTTGCAACTGTAATTACAGAAGTTGCACTGACGCTCACCCTGTAGCATCGCTGTCGTTTCGGGCGACTCTTCGACTTTGTTCTCCCTCCCAACTCCTCAAATACAGCAGCTCCTTCGGCGCCTGACGCCGATTCGCCAGGCTTTCAATATACATCATAATAATGAGTGAGATGGTTGGCTTCGGTGGAAGGTCGGGTCAAACTAAAGCAGACTGTCACAGAGAAGACGGCTGTCTTATTTATTTTACCTGGCACTGGAGGGGAACCGAGAGCGTCAATGTTTGAAGCGTAGGCCCAACCAGATTTCACACAGATATATGAAATGACCACATAAGCTGTGAACATGTAATATGATAAAGGTTCTGTCGCCGCCACATAGAGAAGAACATAAGGACCCATTCACGTGGAGGACCCACGTACGTGGATGTCGACAGTGAGAAAGACAACGTTGGACAGGAGAGTCTCAAGACTTTCAACCAGGAGACCAATGTTCATGTCTCAAGGTTTATTTGAGTTATTTAGAAGTTTGTGTTTTTGAACCTAATGTTTGTTTTGTTGCATATTCCTAACATTCTATTTCTGTGGCGCCGAAACTTCATTTTAACACCTAACACATTATATGCTGCCAAAAGGTCGCAGTCAATTTTACGTATGATAGATCACATTGATATTTGACGTAGTCTGTCTGGCTGTCTGTCTTTGCAGCTGGCTTCCCACCTTTTGTCAGATTCTCCCCTCTCATGGACCTGTCAGATTAAACTCCCCAAATGGGAATTAGTATTGCGTTTTTATTTTCATCCCTTTAGCTTCATGTCGTCTGGCGTGGTGACCACGCTTCAAGAACTCATCAAACTACGCCGACAACCAAAACTAGTGAGTGAACTGCATGAATGCGTGGTGTGCTGCGTGGCATTCTTGTCTCTATCTATCGGCCATTAGACATCACTGCAATCGAACTGTTCCCAAACTCAATGAAGTGCAACTGTTACTGTACAGGATGAAAACAGTATTCAACAGTGAAAACAATCCCCTGGCCTTTATTTGGCTATTTATTAAGCAATCTTTTTGCTGTCTCTCTTGTCAGCCATCCGACTGAGTCCCAACACTCGCGTCTTCTTTCATCTCTGTGTCTCTAAACTGCATTATTTATTATAAAAAATGACTTGATATCAATGATGTGGGCTTTCATGCAAACAAACAAAAACAGCCCCAATTAGAGTCATTACAAATCTTTTGTTGAAAGAAAGAGAGCAACATTTGAACAAATAATGAGGACGGTGACCTTTTGGCCCATGCGATAACACAGAATCTAGTATTGATCCAACTATAACATGACACTGATCGCAGCACAGTGACTAGCAAATACATACAATAAATGAACAGCATAAATAACCAATAAAAGTCATCAACATTTTCCCTTGTTAAAGTCTCAGAGAAGCATTACCTGCTTGCCTAATCCCTCCTTGAACATAAATTGTCCGATAGCAACTGTGACTAGCCCGTCGACACTCTGCTTATGCAAACAAACAAGAGGCAAGTGTAAAAAATTGATAGAAAATTGTGTTTGTCTAGTTTAATAAGCCGTTACCTTAAGCATGTACGGCTTTAGTTACAGCAGTAAGCAAGTTCCAAGCACAGACGGTGCATCAAAGTGCCAACAAATCCTAACTCATCCGCGCACACGCACCTACATAACTGATTCCGACACGATATTCTGTTTATGTTAATAACCAAGTTAAATAAATATTAACTTGTGTTTCTAATCTCGTGTTTTTCCTGCATAACAATAGCTCAAGCTATTAAAAATATGCCAGTGACACTTGTGACTTCAGCCAATAAAATGAGAGGTCTGCAAGGTCAGCTATGGATACTCTGATTAACTAACCGGTAGCGGACCTCTACTAGGGTGTACATATCTTTTCATCCCATTTGTATTTTTGTATAGATCCATGTGTGCATAATTTGAAAGTCAGCCAAACCTGTGCGCATGATGTTATTGAAACCTCTCGCTGGTGGCAGGCGGGGTGTTTTTGACTGCCGGTAGTGAATTTTTGGAGATGAACAGGCGGCCGTTCCAAATCTAAGCTGCACATTTGCCACTTTAGTTTATCCGATAGCTCAAGCCGGAGCAGATACCGGAAATGCAGGCGAGAGAGCCGCTGTGACCAGAAATATCCCTGCCGGTCTGTATCGGAGGTGATGCAGCTGTTGTGAGACAATCTAAAGGTCTCAGCAGTGCTGAGAGGCAGGAGGAGGTGAATTGATCCTCCAGCTGAGAGGTAAGCTATCCTGTGGCGCTCCACCGCTCACTGCGCTGCTCCACCGGAGGGGGGAAACTCCCCCATCTGTCTCGCCGCAGGGAAAATCTCATTTGGCCGATCGAGACGGCGTCGGTGATCCTCTAGGCCTGTGAGCTGCTGTGAGATGGTGGTGGGTATATTATGTGCTCTCTCTGTGTGTGTGTGTGTGCGTGCGTGTACGTGTGTGTGTTTGCTCTCTCCACAGTCTCATAGAGATGGTTGTGGAAAAAAACATGAAAGGCACATACTGTGTACAGTAGCCACAGTATGCTGTTAATTATTGAAAAACATTCTGACATCTGCTCGTGTGTGAATTGTGTGCGTTTGTTTGGTGTTGTTAGCTGCCAGTCTCTAAAGGCTGAGGCAGGCAGCTAATAATCCATCTTGTTATTGCCAACGAATCACATTAAAAGACCAAAATAAAAGACACAAAATGAATAATTCTACCAAGTATTTTCGATGTAACCAAAGCTAGATTTGTTGACCTTTTATTGTTTTCCAAAAACTATTGTTGCACATGAAGCACATTGGTCACCGACCACTGAAGGCTGGCGGTTTGATCCACGGCTACTACTGGCCGCACGGCGAGGTGTCCTTGAACGAGAAACTGACCATCCTAAAAATGTTTTTTGCTACTTTAGTTTGTAGCTTTAGTTTCGGCTGCAGATCTCCGGTAGTTCAGTCATCAGGTTTTGTTTGGTTCAGTCTTCATAACTGGTGAGGTTTCAGGGGATGAGCCTGTTGGCCCACTCCAGTACTCACTCAGTGACTTCTCCATCTTCCCTGTTTTTTTCTGGCTGGGATCTCAAACCCCTCTGTTTGTTTTCTTACATTTACTTTCAAGTTATTTTCCTTAAAAATAAAGCTTGTGGGTTTTTTCTCTTCGTAACCGACCTTGGCATCCTTTAATAACGTCTTTCGGTCTCCACTCGAGTCTTTGTCTGTTGAGAGAGGCGATAACAATCTCCACCTACCTGTTTATTAGCGACAGGGCTTCCATTGATAAGAGGTTGAATCTCAGCTCGTCCTTATTAAACACCAACAACCGTTCTTGTGTTGCACTTCCACGTCTTGAAGAAACATACTGTTAGGTCCTCAGATTAAAGACATCCAAGTCATTTTTGACTAGAACACAATCTTCAGTATTAGCCACAAAGGCTTCGATAGGTTGGGTGCATTAATCCATGTGTTGAGGGACTAGTGTTATTAATAACGGGCCCTGCAATTCCTTCCTAGGCCAGTTGTCCCACAGTTGCGTTGGGCAACTGTGGGCTTGCGTTCAGAGGTTCGAAACCCAGCTCTGCTAATCCATATCGAGGTGTCCTTGAGCAAGACACTTACCTCCGAATTGCTCCCCTTTGCTGTGTCTACTGTGTATAGAGCAAAAATGTAAGTTGCTTTGAATAAGAGCGTCAGCTAAACGTAACGTTGGACGTTATGCTTTTTATTTCATCATGTTGTGTTATTTCCTGAGCTTGCGCTGTGATATTTAAGTCAATCAAATCACTTAACACACCGTCACCAACAAAACTATTTACTCCCGCTTGAAGTGATGTTTGCTCAAACCTCAAAGGGTCAGTGTGTGACATCATTGTTGTGTCACCTGATACTTAGAGTTGTGGTGTTTTTTTGTTTTAGCTATCTAGATAAGGAGCGGGTCCTCTTCACGGGGTCCACCATGTTTCTACTGGAACCTAGAAGGTAAAAACCAAACACTGGATTTAGAGAGGGCGATTTGCATTTTTGCGTTACCTAAAGGGCACCATAGTTCTCCAACCTGCTTGTGAATTTGTGTTAACGTGAGCCAAGAAATATTTATAAATTCAACAAGAAGTGGTAGAAACACAAACGACTATATATCACACATTTTGATTCTTAATTGAGAAAGATTTCATCTTTTGTCTGCACAAAAGATGAGTTCCCACAGTTGGTCAACTTCAGAGGCTCCAATCATGAAGCTGATCCCAAAGTGGTCTCCTTCTCGTACTGAGAGCCGCGAGGTTAGTTGGTGTTATTGATTTCACAGTATTCTTCTTCTCGTATCCATACCGCCATTCTTCACCAATCGCATCACCACCACTTTTGCTGCATTGAATAATTAATGTCCGGAATATTTCTTGATCAATTATTTATTGCCGTGGTGTTGAATCTGATGTACACCCTCTAATGATCCGGAACGTTCTTCGATAATTGCGACTTTGGTAACAAACAAAAAAAAAGTCTTAACAGGAACTAGAATTCATTTTTAAACCTTTGTGATATCGCAATAAATAACTTTGAACAAATTTGAAAGAATTAACCAAAAGTGAGAATCTAAGAATATCTGTCCAATTGTCACCGAGCCCGTTATTTGAGTCAGCATCGGCCAGAAATTGGTATTGTTGCATGTTATATACATACATATGTACATACATACATACACATATACAGTAACACAACAACACAACAATGCTTGCAGAAATATTCACCAATCGTTTCTCCAATTTGATGTTAGTTACTTGCTGGTTTTCTGTAAGAATGTCTCATTTTGAAACAGTAATTAGTGGGATCTGTTTCAGAGCAGAAAACTATTCATCTGAGGGCAGTTATGAACCGTTTCTGCTTTCTGACACAATTCCCTTTGATTTCATTTCCATCTTTCATTTGTCAAAAAAGCTTTTGCAGAATAATCGCCAGTGCATTGCATTTTTGAGATTGTGTTTGTCCTGTGCAGTTGTCTTTGGTAAAAAATTTAAAAAAAAAACACAATAGGGATGATGTGATGTTTATTACAGCCATAACTTCAACTGTGAGGGTTCAACCAGCTTTGGACATAAGGAAAAGGAATTAGAGAGGTAAAGAGAGAAAGCTCCATGTTTGTTCATCAAATATGAAACAGCCAGCATCTCCCCGGGATAGATTTCAATTTTTCGGTAATGCTGTGTGTACACACTGTGTCAGAGGGAGGGAGATAGAGAGAGACTCACTCTTCTTCTGTACAAGTGCAATCTAATCACACTGAAGAATGTTCTTGGCCAGGCTGTACCCTGTTCATTGTTGTGTATTAAGTGTGGTGTGTGTGTCTGTGTGTGTGTGTGTGTGTGCGCTTGCTCATTTTGTTGGGACATAGATCTGTTTAGACAGTCACGCTGTGGGGGGCTCGCCTTAGTTTTGTGGAAAGAAAATGCACATCCTCTTGATGTAAATCATTACAATTTAGGGTGAAGACTTGGTTAAAAGGGACGGTTCACCCCAAAATCAAAAATGCATATTATTCCCCTTATTTGAAATGCTAATTGTCAATATATATTGTTTAGGTATGAGTTGCAGATTATGTTTGCAATGTCTGCCTTCCCTCCAATATATTGAAACTATGTGGCATGTGCCAAAACAAAATGCCTTTCCACTTTCCAGAAAGCATGAGCCGGTTATTGAAGATAATTCAAAGACTTTGTTATAAGCAGTTTAATGTAGGAATATGTTTTTTCTTACAAACTATACCGGCCAACCATATGATTTTAAATTTAGATACATGTAAGTATCCAGGAAACACATGTAAGTCAATGTAAAGCCTTTTAATGTGATAGGAACCGTTATTGGTTAAAGAGAAATATGATACATCTCTGGCGATTCAACAACTAATCAGCTACTTTCTCATATTCATCTTCAACCACCTCACCGCTCGCGTCGAGCCTTCATGATGACGGTCTGAACATTCTCACCGCGTTAGCTCTGTTGCCAGTTTGCCCGGCAATCATCTCTCGGGTCAATTCTGAAGGTATTCAAGGTATTCGCTCCTTTCACAATCGCCAGATCTCCACATCTACCTGCACACCTGCTCTCAATACCCTCATCAACTCGGCCTGCTGTGTTTTCAGTGCAAACCCAGCCGGCAGCCTCCAGTTCCAGCACGATGTTTATTTAGTAAATTATAAACCATTTAGAGTCCAATGGACCATTGCTTGTGTGACAGTCCACACATCAATGGGTGACGTGGCATTTATGATCATCTTTGTCTTGCTTGCCTCTGGTAATCAGTTATTAATACTTCAAAGCTGCAGCAAAGTCAGGGTGTTCTGTGTCGGTTACTTTGCGGCAACGTGATGAAATAACTATTGTGGAATTGCACCATGTCAGCATGATCTAAAATAATCTTAAAACTAGATTTTGACTCAGCAGCTCCTCTGTGAGAGCTGCAAGTTAAGGCAACAATGCATGATATGTCCAAGTTGATGTTGTCCTAAGTTTTAAATTAAATTAGGACCAATTGGTCCACCGGGCCCTCTGGGTTTAGGGCCACTGGCGACATGCTTAAACTTATTAGCAGTCTCAACGTAAACCAACCGTGAACCATCGCACAAATCAAAAACAACATGTTCTGCTTTCATGAAAGTAGGATTGTTGTATTCAACTGCATTATTTTGAGCTAATACTAATTAGTACTTAGTGTACTAATAAACTGAGACAGAGTTCAGAAGAACATACTGTAAAAGGTAAAGTCATGCTTACTGTGCTTTTACTCGCCTCCATCATGAATATGTTTTTACTGACATAAGGTTACCATATTTTTAACCTCCTTATGTATTTGTATTTTCATGAAAACAATTATTTCAGTGCTTAGTACTTATACCAAGCGCACCTTTCGACATCATCGACTGCGCCTACAGCAGATGAAAAAACTGTGTATTGTCTCCCAAAAGCCACCAAAATACAGTTTATTTGAAAACTGTATGATAACACGAGTCTGCACCAAATACAAGGATTGCATTGCTCTGCCGTGACATATTTATTGATTGTCATACACCGTTTGTCGGTGTGCAGATTCTAGAAGTGCAGGCGACCAGCTCGATGGCCGATTGAGGCTGCCAGATAATGGGGCGGCAACCGTGAGGGGCTCAAATGTTCATATCCTTTTGCTTTAATACAGCATGAAGTTCATTTAGTAAATTATGGTTCATTTAGAGACAAATAGACCATAAAGCAGGGGATGCTCTAGTGCGTGGCTACCGCTGCAGGCTATTGTATATTGCTATCTGGCCGTCTGAGTATTATATTTTATATTGCCATGTCCAGTGAAGCGTCAACACATTGACATTTCTGTCAAAAAGAACCACAAGCGCCAGAGCGACTACAGAGCCATGACAGTGACACATTGATCAATTCACACACTTGCAGACAAATCAGTAATGAATTATGCGGCATGGTTGTTCGTCTATTAATGGTAGTTATGAGTGATTCAAAACTGCAAAACACAATAATCAAACATGCAAGTATAATATTACAATTTTGGTTCTGTGGGGAACCGGGTCAACCGAGCATTTCGCAGATACTTATCGGGATCGGGACACTCACCTTTGAAACCGAGACAATCCCACATGAACTGTGATATCTGGTTACATTTTTTATTGGCCTGCAGCAAATCCTAAAAATACTAACTGATTGATGGGAACAGCAGCTCTGCCATTGTGACAGCAACACGCATCTGTCCATCAGTGAAGGAGACGTTCTCATCTTATTCAGTATCTACTTTAACAGACCAACATGGCACCTCAATGAAATGCCTAATGTTTGATTCAGCAAACAGATTGAAGTGCTAAATAGCTTTTATTCTTCCCTCCGCGCCCATGCTGCTCTGTAATTCATCAACATATTTTTTTTAAATTGTTTTCAAACTACACAGAGTTGTTTGCGTCAGACAAACACATTTAAATTAAGGGACAAACCAGACATGTTATTCATCTGTAATGGATTGGTGTCCTTGTTTGTTATGGATCACGTGATGGAACAATGCAAGGGAACATACACAAAGCATAACATGTGAATTTACAGCGCATATGCACACACCCATGAGCAATTCAGAGGATGACTATAAGAACCGCATTTCCATAATTTCATGTCGACGAAGATGAAGAGGAGGGAGAAGTGAAACAAGTGAAAAAATGTTGAGCGTAGGCCGCAACAAAGAGCGCCAAAGGGATTTCTCTTAATTCTGTAACACGGCAACTAATCTGTTTAATCTTTATTTCCCCCTTCCTGTTCTCATTCCATGCGTATGCATGTGTGTGCGTGTGTGTGCGTGTGTGTGTGTGAGTGTGACTGTGTATCTCTGTGTGCCGTACAAAACCACAAGAGGGCCTGTGTCCATGTTTCTGCACAACATATTCTTATGTTTGTGCGGCCATTAATCATCACTTTACTGAACACACGTTCAGTGACCCGCCACAACTACTGTTTATGAATTTGAACTGGACCGTGATAGATGACTCACATGCTGCAAGAGGGACTTGAAGACGTTCCCTCTATCTATGAGCTTTGAGTTGAGTCAGTGCAGCCACGACTAACAGAAAAATAACAGTGTTGGAGTTCAAATTTTTTGCTATTATTTCTTTAAAAATCACACGCAACAAAACCATTTAAGTGCAGTTGAAACTCTTCTTTGTTTGACATAATAACCAAGCTGGATGTGAAATTGGCTGCACGTCTTCACACGGTGACTTCAGTATTTCATGCTAATCTCTGTGTATTTTTATGCTCTCGGCAGCTGCTCTTTTTTGCGTCCTGTCACACTGTTGTGCTTGAACTGCTCATGGCGAGACCAACAGGAACGCTCATAGATAAAAAAAAATAATTTTAAAATGTAAAAAGCGCCTGGAGACATGCTTTATTGCTGATAAGAGCACGCAAAAACCAAACACAAACTCGACACTTACGCTGGTGTTTTCGCACATGCCAGCCAACACAGATATGTATCTGCATCCACTCACACAACGCACACCACACGTGCACACGCTTCACACATGCACGCACGAATGCACACACGCCCACGCGCACACGCATGTGCATACATACAAATCTGTAAAGTTTGTATGCGCATGAGCACATGTGTTCAGACTACACACATTCACATTAACACTCGAGCATACATGCTTTCACAAACACAAACATACGCACACACACAAGTTCGTAGTTCTGATGCTGGTGTGTGTGACAATCCTGTCAACAGAGGAGGAGAAGGAGGAGGCGGAGGAGGCTTGTGCCATGCTGAGTGGTGATTGGCTGTTACCATACCAACGAGGGCGGGCTTGGTGAGGGGGAGGAGCCAGGGGCTGATTATAAAACACTTGTGAGCAGCAGTTTTTCCCCTCCTGAGCTGTCTCCACTGTATGCCTCTCTGTGTTTAGTCTTCCCCGTCATCTGGCCGCTGAGGCAGCTCGCAGTGCTTCTAATAAAGAGGACGGAGGACGAGCCGCCGCAGGGACTCCTGGCTAAGGCCGGTCCATTTATTTCAGCCGTCTGTCCAGCACGCTGTCCATCACGTTGACAAGAGGGCTGCCTGCAGTCTTGTGGATTTTACCTCAACGTGAGTGATACCTGGGAAGGAGAGGGAAACCTGAGCGGAGAGGCTCCTCTCCCCTTCCTCCCCTGCGCTCTGTCCCTCCTGGATGACCTGTGCTCCTCTGTAAGTAGCTCTGCTGCAGCAGCCAAATCCACTCACATGTTGTCATGAAGATCTCATGGCTGGATCAGGGGTCAGCACGGAGTCGGAGACAGGGGTTACATTGTGTGATACTTCATTATTTTGTCATTTGCTCATTATTTTCTTCGTCAAGATTCCTGCATAGCTCGGTGGACAGCTCGTCTTCCTGCGCTCCATTGCTTACTTTACTCTCTTTCCTCTGGCCTCAAGCGCTACCTTTTTAAATGGCACTCAGCCTGTAATGACATTCTGATGCTGCGATGCAAAATATCAAACGGGTGTGAATTGCATTGCACTATTGCGTGATAACGGGATAAGCACATGTTGTTCCGTACCAAGCTATTGGCCACATTAGTTCTGTGACTGATGGGAAACACCAATATAAAGTCATGCTGTTGCTCATGAGAATGATGTGATACATCATGAGAATAGATGAAAGCCTCCTCTCTGTCTTGATTTGAATATGTGTGTTGCTGCTGTGTCCACCGCTGCCATAAGAACAGCTTAGGATGTGTGAGAGCAACGCACCCACCGCCTACGACCCCACTCACTCGTCCACCTCGCCCCTCTCGGATGAGCCTCATGTATTAGTACTTGCATGTAAATTGACACTGGACGAGGGCTAATGCAGGTAGAGCCACTCACTGTGTGTGTGTGTGTGCGTGCGTGTGTGTGTGTGTGTGAGTGTGTGTGTGCGTGCGTGTGCATGTGTGTGAAAAACTGGTTCCCTTTTCCATATAATTGTCGTGTGTTGTTGAATCATGCAGAGTTCAGACGGCAGCGTCGCTGACGCCGTCACCAAAATAAACTGCACGTCAGTGAGAAGTTGCTCCGGTGTTGAAAGTGTGACATGTTGAACACACCAAGAAGTCTGAAGTAATGTGTTAAGTCATATAATTATGTTTCAGGGTCTACAAAAAAACATCCAAATGCCCCATTAGAATTGTTTCCCCCATGTTACTACATGTATATTTGTTAAGATTTTATTATTTTATGCAGCTGTGATATTTGTAAGAACGTGATCATTAAACTGATCACATGATTAGGCCTTCTTCCAATCGGCAATCAATCAAAGATGGCGTAGCAACATGTAACAACGTTATCAAGAATGGATTAAACGGTGTTTTATCTGCTCTGGAATAAGCGGTTGCCGTTGGCATGCTTTGCTAACTAGCCTGAAGCCTACAGTATTATGTTCAGATTGACAGAGAATAATATCATTAGCTAATAATTAATAACATGGGAATGTTGCAAAAATATCTATTTAAGAGCAAGACATGTACTGTCTGTTGACTCAGTCTAAAATGAAACAATAGTGTTTTTAATTGTTATCCGTCACAAGTAAAACACGCAGCACTGAATTTAGACCCTAATGACTTTCGAATTATCACAAAATGATGTCAAACCATCATTCCGATAAACATGCCATTATTTCTATCCTTTTTTAGTGTTCTGTCCTTGCCAGCTTGCAGTCTTTAATGTGCTTTTTTTTAAAATTTGGTCTAATTAATAGCAGAACTACCTTTTGGACAGCGTTCGGTCTCTGAGTGGCTGTTGCAATCTTTTGCCTTGACACACTGCCGGCTGAAGCACAATAGTAATATTTACATCAATACGTTACTATCAAGGAGCGGATTCTTCGCACGGCCCTGGACTCACTCAGCCATGCTAATGCAAAGATGGACCCTACCATATTAACAATAGCCCTGGCTCCAGCACTAAGCTCTCTCTCTCTCTCTCTCTCTCTCTCTCTCGCTCACAGATGAACAAACACTTGCAAACATTTGGTCAAACGCAGCAAATGGAAGTCAGTTTGCAGTTTACACAGCGCCCAGTCTGCCGGCGACTGTGATGAAACACTGATAGGTTAAATGCTTCAGGGAGCAAGTGTCTGTTGTGAAAATAAAACCATTTCACAACCTGCGACTCAACGCTTCCTCCCCCGTGTGTCTAAATAACACTGCGATGGCAAGTGGTGGAGCTGGACAATGATCACGAACATAAGACGTCTTCAGTGTTTTTGTTTTCTGAAGAGTGAACTGTGTGGGTGGTGTGCTTTCTGCAGGTCAGTAACACCACATCATTTCTAGGTAAAGCAGCTTACCTCTTATTGTCGCCACTTGGCGATGCCAGCATGCAAAACTGCCAGTAGCACTGAGGAACATTGTGTTCCACTCTCGGCTGATTTATCTGCACGACTTTATTGCTCTATTTAAATTGGACAGTGCTCCTTAAATAAACTGGCGTAAACCGAAAGTGAATGGATAACTGCACACAACTCGCCCCAAAACTACTCTGGAACATTCTTAAAGAAATGCTCTGCTGAGTATTTTAGTAAATATACAATCAATGTGTGTTTATATTCAGTGTCACTCTGCAAAACCAAATGTGTGAATGCCGTTCCTGTCTCCTGAAATACTTGCATGGTTCGGCTCGAGCGACGGCTTATTGCTCGTTGGCGAATAGGAGTTTGGTTTTAACGTCATACATCCAGCATCCGGTAGCAAAAGTGAACCGCAGTCGAAGTTCATTCATATGGAACATGTCCAAACTGCCTCAGCATCGACGCAGCACGGCCCCCCTCACCCCACCGGCAATACATCCACCAAGTGGAAAGCGGATTGGATGAACGGTTCTTGACATGGGAAGCAAACACAGTCAGAGATACGTTTTCAGCTTCCCGCACCGGAACATGATTGGACGCCGTCGTTGAGTGCATGAGTTGTCAGGGTCGCGTTGAATCACTAAAAAAAGCTCGAAGGGAACCAAGTGTTGCTGGGCATGCTTTTCCTCACACACGCCCAATGAGCTTGAAAAGCTCTTCACAGGTGGGCGGGTGGTACATTCACAGCCAAGATATCCAGCTCATTTAAAAATGTCCACCCTTTTCTGTGGCTGCCAACACTTTAGAAAGAACTGTGCCGTTTTCAGGGAACGCTGGACTAACACAGCTATTGTGTTGAGCGTTGTCTGGTGGAGAGACGCTGGGTGAGCGGTCGGGCATCCCGACATCCAGGGATGGCTCCTCCGGGCACGAGGGTATAGCCGGTGTGTCCTTTGCATAATTGCAGCCTCCTACCTCTCAAGTTGCTAGTATCATGCTGCAGCCGTGATGGCTTATTAGAGGTTGGCTTGCACAGCGACAGACAGACGGCACCTTGGGAAATATAAATAATGTGTTGTGTGCGTGTGGTGTGAGGTAAGCTGTGAGTCACTGGCCTGCTCCTGTCACAAGCGGGAAAATAAGCCAGAACCTGAGGGAAAAGTCCCAACAGCCAACAAACCCATCAGAATAATCACACACACACATAATGTGACATAAAGTCATGTGACAGATGGAAAGGTCTAAAACTCTGATGCACGCTTTTGACATTAAACTGAAATAGATTTTTGTTCATCTAAAGTCATGTGTCACTAATTCCAATGGTCATGGTTTATTTGTCTGCTGTGTCATTTACTTTAAAATTTGTTTTTAATTCTTCAACTATGCGAGAGAGCCCTAATAATGTCGCCGAACATGCTTTTAATGCTTTACTGGTCATCATCTCCAAAGACACATTCTACCATCCACGCACGGGTTAGCTTTGTGTCGCAAACGGTGTCCAGATGAACGCTACGTGTTGAGATTAACCTATAAATCTCTATCAATACACAACCACAGATACCTGATTCAAGCCACTCACCTACTAACACAATAACCGCACTGTGAGAAATGGCCCACTCTACTACGTGCATCGCATTTACAGTGGGCAAAGTAACCACACAACCTTCCTCTTCATTTCAGTAGTTCAGGGCTCTCTGATGGTAAAGTTACTGGCAGGAACCTTTCAGTAGGTAATGTATTATAACTATTTAGTATAAAATGCCCCTTTTTATGGAAGAGGCCTTCTCCCTCCCAACTTGTCAAACTCTGTAGGGAGCTTTGACACACAGTTCAGTTTTGGATGTGTCAGGAACAAGTGTCAGTTTTGTTGCCCTTATCGTGTCTTTTCAAAAGAAACGTCCAACTTCTTGGTTTCAAACAGGACTTGAACAATGTCTTTTAGGTGTAAGTATGTTTTTTTGCCCCAACTACCAACCCCAACATCGTCCCTGGATGGACTTTCTTGTTCTTTTTTTGTCAAATGTTCCTGTTCTTCTAATATTGACATGGATGGGTTCAGGTACAGGTCAATTGATTAGTTAGTTAATTAGTGTAGTACACAAATGTGGCTCTAGATCTGAGAAGGAAGGAAACCTGAAACAGTGGATTACACATAAATGTCACGGCAGCAATAAATACCAGGGAGAGAAATTAGTCAGCTCTATTACCACCAGTTGGACACCCATAGACCGCTAAGCCCTTAGTTGTGTCCACAAACACGGACGAGTCCAGAATTTAGTGTTTACCAGGGGGGCGTTGAAACCTTTGCATTTCGATGTTGCATTTAAGAACGCTTCGGCTAAACTTAATATTTCCCAAATATCATTTTAAAGTTTGCACTGCTGACCGCTGCATTAATTGCATGCTTTCAGTCACAAGAGACGACCATGAGACTGAGCCTGTCTGGGGATGACACCTATCTGCGTTTCTGTTATCTCCTCTCGATCTCTTCAATCTCTCGCTAATCTTTGGATTACTTTTCTTCTTTTCTCCTTTTAACCCTAAAAATGTTTTCCCTAACCTGCCATCTTCCTCCGCACAGGCATAATTTGCTGTTTCCAGTTTTATTTTTACGGCTAAATCATCCGCAGAGACTTTTTTTATTCATTTGTTACCGTCTGCATTCCGTCAGACATCCTCGCCTCTGATGCCGGGCTGACATCGGCAATCTGTGTCCCTGTGTTTTGTCCTGGAAGGGTTCAGGTGTAGACGGCACATAGCGGGAGAAGAAACTCTGTGTTTGTGTGTGTGTGTGTGTGTGTGTGTGTGTGCGTGTGCGTTCAACTAAAGCCACGTACGTAAAACTAATCGAGTTGTTTTCGTTGCCTTAACAGCAGCTTCTGCACAGCGGGGGGTTGAAGACTGGCCGTTGTGTTGACGGCCTTACATCCAGAAACACCGACAGTCGGAGGAATGTCCCATTGGACCAAAAGCTCATTTGAGGATTTTGTTTTCTGGATTTGGGTTTCATTCATGTTTCGTTTTTTTTATTTTGATACTCACCTCCTCTTTCGTTGCAGTTTACTTCACTTCCAGCCTTTGCGTGTTTGCCCCGCCCCCGAATTGTTTTCATGTGTCCTTCTTTGGCTCTGCTGTCACCTGTCCCTCGTTATTACCGTTCTATCCTTGTGTATTTCGCAATGTACTTCTTGTGCATCATTGTTCTATATACCCAGTGTTTAGTGTCAGGGTTGTTGTTTTTCTTTTGATTGGCTGCTTTTTCCTGCCTGCTTCTGGACCCTGCGAGTTATCTCCCTTAATAAATCATTAACCTTCACCGGCCGCCTCCATCAATCCATCTGCGTTGTCGATCCAACTTTGGAGTTCCTGATATTTGTATGTCACATACAAATACCTTTGACCCTCCAGACAGAAGAAACCGCCACGACACACTGGTGGCCAGTGATACAACAGCCCAGTCTGATGTTGACCCCCAGCACTGTTGTTGTCCACTCACGGCCACCCAACACAGTAGCCCAACTGTTCCCATGGGGAGAGAGTGGGTGACGTGTAGACAGACACGGAGACGGCAACACAGGGTTTAATTGTTCATTGTTGTTATTTGTATTTATTTTATTTTATGAGCACCTCCGTTATTAGCAGAATCCAGAGAAGTGAGCTTGAGGAGTCAAGAACAGTGAGAGATAAGCAAGTGAAGGAAAAAGATAACGGTGTCAAGCTGAGACATTAAGAATCTATAACGGAGCAAATAAGGCAATGATTGTTGTCGTATGAGGCCCGACTCCACGAAAAGATGGAATGGAAGGAAACAAAAGCTCATCTTTATTACGACTACAGCCCAGACACAAAGAGGACAAGTGGTAATATGCCGTGTTTGACCTTGTGTTTTGCTTAACGTTCATAAAGATGTCAAGCAAAAGTATGCTGGATGTTTGATATTGAAAAGAAGAATATGAACTGAAGGTCTCGGCTTAGTGGTTAAGACTACACAGAGGGATGTCTGCCAGGATTGATTATCACTGTAGGACGGGAAGAAAACCCAATGGTTTTTTTCTTCAATCGCTTTGAAGCATCACCCTTGATTTAAGCCAAATATCTCTGTAAAGTGCCAATTTAAGAACAGCGTTAAGGCTGAAAATGGTGTTTACTGCAGTCTGGGGGGCATGAACGGGAGGAGTTCTAAAATGGCTTTTGTCCATACCAACTTCCTATTTAATCAGACGGTGTTCATTAAGGTAATGATCACACTGTGTTTGGAGTTCATGACAATATAATCTGATGGTGATCTGACCCGGCGACACAAAACTCTGTGTACACTTGATCCTACCTCAGTCAACGCTCAGGCCACCAGAATTCTGTCTAATAAAGAAGAGTATTGCTCCCAGACGAGGAATGCCAATCTACAATGTGAAAAGTATGAGTGCCGTTTCCTTAAGTTCTAGAGATCCTTATCGTGTATTTTAAAATATTCCAACTGTGTTCTGGTCAACTTTGTTTCCAGCAGCAGGCAGCTATTGGCAAGGGGAAAAGCTCTGATGAACCCCCTGTGCACTACAATTATAACACCAAAAACAGCAGACGGAAGCAGTTAGAGATTAGCTGGTCAACACGGGATAGCATTTAAAAAACAGAAACATACACTTTTATTAATCCCCTTGGGGGAATCCTTCTCTGCGTTTGACCCATCCTTGATTAAGGAGCAGTGGGCTGCCCAGTCGGGCGCCCAGGGAGCGGCGAGGGGTGTTGTGCTCAGAAACACTTGGACCCGTGAACTGTGAGGGGACTGGGGATCGAGCCGGCTACCTTGTGGTAATGGGACGACCGCTTATCCCCCTGAGCTACAGCCGCCCCCGAGCAGCTAAAAGAGACTGGAGGTGTTATTCTCAAGGAGGACAAAACCGATCAAAAAGTAGTCTGAACTGATCTGCTGCAAACTTGTCAAATACAGATGATACGGGCATGCACCAAGGCATCCCTGTGTAAGACGCACCCATCTGTATCATTACTTGATGGTCAGAGAAACTGAAGTGGTGTATAAAGAGTGCTGAAGTCTGCGTAGGATGGGTGAAACCAACAGGACCTTCTCCCAGAAGACCTATGTGTGAAATGTTTACTTATTTTAATGGACTTTTATGTGACTAGAAACTTAAGTCAAGCTAGTTACATAACAAACGTAGGCCACTTATTTTATGTAACAAACCTACTTATCTTAACCCAAACCATTATCTTTATCTAAGTCGAACCAAACTCAACCTTTTTACTTTACGACAATAGTTTGTATCTAAGAATTGGACTTAGTCACCGAAAGGTCACCCATTGGTTTATAAAGGCTACCGTTTTGAATGAAGAGTAATTGTGAAAAACAATTAAATCATAATAGATCAAACTTGCTGTATGTATGTGTGTGTGTGTGTGTATATATATATATATATATATATATATATATATATATATATATATATATATATATATATATATATATATATATATATATATATATCTATATCTTTGTTCAGCCCAGCAGAGAAGGCTTAGCAGGCCCTGACGGCCCACCACTAATGAATTTAGGCCGTGTTGATATAAGTTCCTAATATGCAGAGGATTTCAACAAACACTTCTCTTCTGCAAAAACATGCATCATCTCAATTATCTGGGTAGTCGACCGGCTGCATAACGGCACCGCCAATTGGATTAGTTGCATTACGGACTAAACACACCAGCTGTTTAACAGCGATTCTCTTTTACCGCTCTGGTTTCTGTGAGACAACACTCTCAACACCGTTCATTATTGTGTGCGTGTGTGTGTGTGTGTGTGTGTGTGTGTGTGTGCAGTTGTACAAGCAAAGCTGTACTTTCAGTCTGCATGAACTACTGGAGCGCACAGTAATGTCACCTCAGGCGTCAGTTCTAGCTCATGTGACCCAATACACACATACGCAAATCACACAGACAGATGTGCCTTTCCTACACACACACACACACACACACACACACACACACACACACACACTCACACTGTCTATAAGCATGAAAAAAAGCAAGGTATGAGGAGTGAGGAGGAAAAGAACAAAGCAACGGTCAGGGAATTTGCTCACATTATTTTGTGCTATATTCTATTTGAGTGATTGTAACTGAAGCAATGTGTGTGTCCTCAGTCAGGTGTTTCTGTCATGAAGTTCAAAGAAGCTCCTCTTCATTTCTTATTGGAATTCTGAGTGCTTCCATTCAGATACATCGTCTCCACACTTAGTGTGTCTGTGTAGGTACAATGCAGCCTACCCATCTCTCTTGTGAAAATGTTGCTTTATAGTTTGTGTTACATGCTGTGACGCTGGAGGTGTCCTTTCAACACAAGGGTTCACCACTATTTATTGGACTTCGAAAGCAAGGTCGTGGAAGTTGGGTAATCTCGAAAGTCTCGATCTGGCGAATGGCAGTTCAACATTTTTGGACTTTTTTCTTTTTCTTTCTATGACTCTGTCGCTACCTCTCCCCGTCCAACCTCTTGACCCTCCCAGGGATGACAGCTTGTGTTGCCAACAGCCCTGTTGGCTGTCAGAAGCAGGAAGTGGTCGAGCTACTGGTCTGCCCCGACACGGTGCCAGAGCTTCCTTTTTCTTTATCTCTCTCTATGACTGAGAGAGAGAGAGAGAAAGAGAGAGAGAGAGAGAGAGACCAAAAGCCAAATAGCCCAGAGTGAGTCACAGTCGTGCCTCCATGCCTTACATGTAGATAGTGTGTCATATTTTGCTGCTGACGGTGCCCACTGACCTGTATGCAACAATGAAGCCTATGTAAACAAGCCTTGCATCTTTCCCCATCAGCTGGCCCCATTCTAAATGAATGCACACGAGGGGACTTGTGTATATTCATTTAGCTGGAGCGGATGGCTCACTGGACCGCTGACATGCGGCTTCTTCAAACGCAGTCGTCCTCAACTCTCCCCCCCCCCCCAGAGCCAGTGGATTTGATCACTGGCCAAAAGGACAATATCTTGATCGCATAATGCATCTCATTTGTACATATTACTCTTCCTGCAACGACTCTTGTTTACTTGAACTTAAGTCACCTGACTACTGTCGTTTCCCAGCTAGATATCTGCCAGCGAGAGTCGATTTCTTGGCTACGATAAGCAGGCTTATATTCACTGTGCCACACCGAGTCAACAAGCTGTCAAAACTTGACAGGCATATGGTAAATGTACTTTAACTTCTGGCGTGACTCACATATATCGTCAGCCTACAAGTGGTTTCTGTTTGCAATAGAAATCTATATACTGATTACACGTGTAGTCACAGCAGGCATTCAGGCTTAAAGTGTTACACTTCTTATTTTAGCAGCACTGTGAATATCAGGCGTGAAAATTCCTCACCTTTCGGCGAAATTCGCCGTTTTGAAACCAAAATAGGTGACCTACGTGAGGTTTTTTTTGAGGAGGAGCAGCGGGTCGGCGTTTATATTCAGTGAACTGCGAACAGATGCGCGTGCCACAAGGGAGCGCGAGTGCATGGTAATATAATATTTGATGGTATATCTAAGTTAAGTTACCCAGGAGCTCTGTTGACATAGACTTAGCTAACGTTAGCTGCAGCTTAATGAATTGAGTCATTGAACACAGCATGAGAGAACGCGACGTTAGCCAGCTAGCTAACGCTCCGGTTGATGAGGAGGTAGATTCTGAGGTGAGGGGACGAGGGGACGATCACACAGGACGAGACTTTTTCCTCCTTATTCGACAACAGAGGAAGAGCTTAAAGTCTGCATGGATCTTTTTTTGTCATTTAGCCACAGAAGGGGAAATAAACACTTGTTTGTGTTTCTTTAAATCAATCACAATCATCTTGAGCAGCGCTAAGCCGTGGATGCAGCAACGGTGCTCTTGCAAATAGATGTCTGCCCCCGGTCTACATCCGAGTGAGCCAGTCTAGTGTAGAGGCACATAAACGGCTTGGTTCATGTTCGGAAACCATCGCGGTCATGGTTAACGTTCACTGTTGATAGAATACGGGATGATAAGATATCATTATGCTAATGGTGTATATATCATGCTGCTTCTGTTCCTTGGGCATGGGAGGTTCTGAAAATGTGCTTTTCCAAGCATAAATTCTCCTTTTTCTGACAATGTGGCAATCTGTGGCCCTGCTGCTCCATGATCATTATTTAGTGCAGGCAGTCTGTTTGATTCCAATCAACACATCGAATGACTTCTCCCATTTGTAATGTTACAGACTCTGGTTGTCGTCTGAAGGTTATGAGAAAAATAATGAACGCTGCATCCAAAACCACAAGCAGAACATACATAACCCTTATGATGATGCAGGAGTTGGTGTGGTTAGACGGTGCCACACGATCTAAGAACATTCAACATCCTCCATTTGACAGAGTAGCTTTTCGAATGATGCCAAATACTCCTGATTGGCTGCAAGCGTCCTGATTCTAAAACCTTCTCCCAACAGAGGAGTCTGTTGTCTACGAAATAAATGAGGCGCAACTGCCAGTTTGACACAGCGTCCATCGTAATCAGGAATTTTCTCACTTTTGAGAAGCCAAACGAGGAAGCAAAGTGATTTGAAAAGGGGCCACCAATCACAATGCGGGGCAGTTGCATTCATCTGTTGGATAAGAAACCCCTTTTTATTTCAAATATGACTGCACCCTTTTGAGTACATTTCCAGTGATGCTTGACAAGTAGTTGGGAATTAAGCTATTTTAGATATTCACGTAGACCCTCTGTATTTTAGATAGTATTGCACACGTCAAAGGCTGCAAAAAATGCTTTTTTATCCTTATTCACCCATATTTATGGCTCGAGCAAGGAAGTAGGGGGCCCAACCGCATTGAAAGTGCCAGCAACCTGTTTTTGAAGAGATTACTATGAAACTTATTAAACATTTTGTCATTTTGGTCTTCACAATTTTTCTCCTCTATGCATACAATCTTTTCAATGCCGTTGTGCCCTCTCACTGATTTCCGATATAAACATAAGTATAGCACTTTCATAAACCAACATCCAGAATGTTTATTTAAAAGGTACTGCATCGAACTTTGAACCCCAAGCCCGGATAACTTTCCTTTTTACTTTCTGTTGTTCATGAAAAAATAAAACGTGTTTAAGTTTGTTCAACTGTCAACTTACTGTTGGCTTAACTCCGTGGTTCTTAAACTTTTTCTGTCACGCCACACTTTGGAGGAAGCAAAATGTTCGGGCCCCACCGCCCCAACAACATTGGAACAAAATGGTCCAACTTCTTGAAACTCCTCCATCTGTGCTTTTTTAATTAAAAGATTAAAAAAAATTAAATTCTAAGTAAACCAGATTGCTCCATCAGACAAAAACTACTAACATGTGAAATCACGTTTTGTTAAAACAATGCAAATAAAGTTATATATGTGCAAAAAATAACTAATATTTGGCAAAAAGATTACCAAGGAAGCCGGTTGAACCCCTGTTTTCTCCCCATATTTTAATGCTATAGTGTCCTTGAGCAAGACACGGAAGCCCCAGTGCTTCACAGCAGCACAAAGCTTCTAATTACTAAGGGCTGGGTATTTATATATATCGTTTTTTTAAGAATCCTTTATTAATCCCACGGTGGGGGAATTATTTTTCCCCCACCGTGGGGGATTTTCCCCCCACGGTTGAAGACAAAGCTGGATGACATAGAATTGAACTTGGTTGAGGTTGAAGCTCCAATTTATTTCTACCTCAGTTCACTGGAAGAACAAATCAAGTGTGAGCTGAAGGTCAGTGAGGCTCGGCCCTAAATCTGATGGGAAGGTCCTCATGGGAATCCACGAGGACTTGCTGGCTAATATTCCCCAGCTCCAAGAATCAGTCGCAGGGCAACAGTTGCAGCCGTGAGAAGGATCTGATGCAGAGGGAGATATGTGATATTATCTTTCTTTCTGATGCTCAAACTCTTTGTGCTTTCTGCAGCATCAAGCAAATATTTCCAAAGCAGCTTTTTCTTTACAATCTTCATTGTGTGGTGTGTGTGGTATTTGAAAACATGATTCATTGATTCTCTTTAGATTTTGTCCCGCTATCCCTCAAAACCCTGCCATCACACTCAAACAGCCCGTGCTCGCGCTTGAATTTCTGCTCAAACTGTATGCTTGCACTGCGATTGATTGTTGCTTGCAATGATTACCTTCTCTCCAGCGTAAGCCCTTCTCCTCGCACTCGGGCTGCCTTTGTGCTCATGAAACGTCTGCTCACCGATTTCTCTGTTCTCGGATATTTTTGTGCAACATCCCTGTAAAAATCCCCCAACCAATGGAATGGCGGGTGTGGATGATCCTTGCCTTGTTGCAGGAGTGATCCTTTTATTTCGAAAAACCCTAGCTGTGCTTTCCGTACATCTCTTAGAATAAAAATATAGCATACCTGCACCCGTACTTTTTCTATTACGATAAATACCGCCGCGGTTAGCCCCTTCTTAACGCATCCGTGGTCTGCCAACCTTTACCTCCCTGTAGCTAATAGTTCCCTTTCAAGTCTAAACTGAAAATACTTGTGTTGAAAGTGTTGTCTTGTCCGTCTTAGTTAACGTTAGTCCTGTAGAGCTCTGCTTTCTTTCGTGAGTGACAGATTAGTGTCAGTATTGGGTCAGTGGTAGCATACTGCATGTGGTCATAAACCACATGCAACAGCTTGTGTTGCATTGACTGGTGCCCTTCAACAGAATAAACAGATTTTGGGAATTGGATGGGGTTGTTGCACAAAAACAATCCTCGAGCAGACGTTTCACACAGAGGCAGCCAGTGTGGGGAGAAGGGCTGAAGCTGGAGAGAGAGAATTCTATGCAAGCAACAATATACCTGCGGGAAAGAGTTTCAGGGAAATTATTACATCTGAACGTGAAATCAATGTCATGCGCTCAAATTGGAAAAAAACACGCTCTGGAGCACAGATAGGAAAATTGCTTCACAGGACAAATCAGCCTGATGCTGCGAAAAGCACAGAATGGTCTCGGACAAGAGATTTAAAACAAAACTCAAAGACGAGCAAGTCAGGTGGAGCAGATGACGGCAACCCATCAAAACAGGGTGAAGGGAATCGCGCTAAAGGAAAAGGACTCTGGTACAATGGTTATAGACAACCATTCATAACCCAAAGGTGCAACTGAAAGACAGAGCAGAGTTTAAGGCTTGTGTATGAGTCATTAGAGCACTCTAAACTGCAGAATAATTTGGGCAAGATGGTAGAAAGCTCTCCAAAAAACAGGAGATTGAGAATTTACAGGAAAAGTCCCAGGCCTCCCATCAAGCCCAGCTGAGATCGGAGACCAGGAAGGTCTCAGTAACAGCTGGCCTGAAAAAGGCACCACTTTCGGCAGCAGAAAAATATCCCTCCTGGAGGAGACTGAGAAAACAACAGCCTCCTATGGGGCTCAGCTTTATGAGAAAACAACAGACAAACAACACTGATTGAAAGCCGCAAACAGACTCTGCCGAAGCAAAAAAAAAGGAATGGAAGAAGACCAATAGCTCCATACGGTTTGAGGTGGAAGATCTCCAGAGCCATATTATCAACACTCAAGTAGGACGCTCTTCTAAATGCCTGACTCCAGAACTCTTTGCACCAGGATAGGAAAATGCCCACACACACATGCACTGACACAAACACACACATTGGTCATTCTATACGATTAATCAGTCTTAACCCCTAAACAGCACTTTGAAAAGGTTAGTTTTTGCACTTGGTAAGTGGAGGGACCTCACTTTTTTACTAATGCATATGTCCGAGGGGAGGGCATCTTCATTTATTGTGTCATTGCCAAGGTTTATTTCCATGTCAATGTGGTGGCTCTTCTTGGAGAGCTTTGACTGGGTCTGTTAGGCCCATGAAACACATTCATAATCATCTCTTAAAAGAAGATAAATACATACACATTATGTCATCTTTATTGGTCAGGGGTTTAAAGTTGCACTACAGAGTACTATTGTGTACTATTATTGGCTTTATTTGATGTATAAATCAGGGGTCAAGTGCCGTAAATGTCACTTATTTTCTTCATTACATTCTTTAACTGCAGCAAATTTTACATATGGCTGAGAAAAAACTCATCAAAGTTTGAAAAAGAGGCATGGGGATTGGATACAGTGCAGCGGAGACTAAAACTGCCCATGACACTTTCCAACCCGGACCAAACCCCATGAAAGCCGGGTTCGGCCGAGGAAGCTATTTTATTACCCAATCTCCTCCTGGCTAATAGGTAGAAGCTAGCATGGTTAAAGCTGATTGGTCATCGCATCATTAGCAATCGGGTATTTGTACTAATATTGCAACAAGGAAAATACATATCTACTTTTCCACTCTAAATTATTTATTGGGATGAAGCCTGTGAACAATCCCTTAGATGAATGACAAAAAAAACATGTGCAAAGCTCATAGAAAAGCTCGACGAGTGGTCTAATAATCTTTCAAGATACTGAATATAGTTTGCGGAGAGATTAGATGTTTTTGTCCATCAGTCATAGTGCTAATGTGCAATAGTTTCAGATTTTCTTAATTTTTAGGTTGGGTTGGTGGATTTGGAGCTAGTCATGGAACAGGACCTTTACATGAACAGTGTTGTTCCTCACTTTTATTGTATTATGCAAGGAGTGCACTTAGTGATAGTGTGGCCTTTTTGGCTTGATGGAGTAGCAACATGGGGCAGGACTTATCAAACGGTAAATTTCCATTTCTTGTAGCACCCTCTTCTTATGCAATGGCATACTTGTTCTCCAACGACAGAATTGGCACCACCTCCTGCTTATCTTGAACCAACCCCATATGATTGCGTTATGATAGTGGGTGGAAACAAGCATTCATTTGCATATTCTTTTGGTTAAAAGCTCAGATATGTTTGGATGGAAAACTGACTTGTGAACTAGAAGACATAGTGAAGGATGGCACGTTATATTCTGTTTTTTTATTTACTGTGTGAGATGTGTCATTCTTTAGAATGGTGAAAGATTGAAATTGCAAACTCAACAAGCGTCTGTGTCCAAATACAAATAACACGTGTTTGACACAGAGCACTTCATAGATAATACCATAACACCAGTGAAGAGATACTGCAGCAGAAGATCAAAGGTCATGTTCATCCACATCATATCAATACACACAGTCCTCCTCTTCAGAAAGATCACAACAAACCATACTAGTATAAAGACCCACCACTGTTCCTCGGCTTGTGACACAAAGAGGTCTTTGTGCTGTTGTTTTTCAATGCAGATGCCAATTTGCTTGAGTGGCTCGCACGTCTGTATCAGACGACAGTGCCAACTACAGTGTACTTTTGTTCATGTCAACTCTTGTGTGTGTGTGTGTGTGTATACAGTATATATACTGTATCCCTGCCCTGTTGAGACACAGGGGACATCTGCCTCCATAAAGGCCGCCTGACCAATACTTAGAGGAAAAAACGTCAGCCACAACCACGCACACGCCGGCACTTTGGCCAGCCTCGTGCTATTGATTTCTATCTGCACAGTGATCCTCTTTACTCCTTTATTCTTAACCCCTTAATCTAATTCATGTGATCTTTTTTTTATTATACCAATTTCCTTACTTCTGATGTTACGTATTGCATCTGACGGTTAACGGATTGTCAGGTTTTTTATGTTCATCCTGTAGTTATCACGTAGTATCACTGTTAGAATATTCACCGTAGGCTTGAGGAAAACTCCTGCCACCCTGCAGTAAATTACTGCTGCCGGGGGTCAGTTTGAAATTGATGTTAACTACACCTTTACTGTCTTGATTGATGGATTTTTGTGCTACTGGGCCAGAAGTGGTTTCCACCTCGGAGGAGCCACGTGCCCAATTTGATTGATTCCCAACGGCTTCTTCGTCTCAAAATTAGAAATTCTCCTTTTCTCTCTACTGATCTGGGGATTATTTTCTTCCATCGTTGCCTTTTTGAGCTGCTTCCTTCACACGCCGTTCAATTTATAGCTGCCACCCACACTTCTCTGGCTCACACAATGTCTTTGGTATTTCCCCTGAACCCACAGGCCTTTGTGCATTTCTTACACCTTTTATGCTATGTGGCTTTTGTCTCTGAAAATGCAACCCAGTCGGCAATTTCAATTATTTAATTTTTTTACGTTGTATGTTTCTTTAAAAACATCCTGGTTTGGGTAAACATAATAATGTAACACTATCATGTGTCCTATGTGAAACCAAACCCATGTTTAAGAGGGGGAAAAGTTTGTTTCTGTCTTTATTTGGAGTTATGCTGCATCGATGAGATTCACACAAAATTCAAGGATGTGCTTGAGAAACAATGATACAATATACTGCATGAATGAAAACCTTCTCAGTTCAGTACTCAGAAATAAAGCCACTTGGTAAAAAAAAATTCTCAAAAATATAACTGTTTTGAGAAATATGTGTATTCCCCACTAAATATTTTGGAATCGATTTCAAACTTTGACTCCGACCAGTTTCACAAATATATTTTCGACTGAACTGAAGCGTTATATTAGTCTTTATTTTTCTCTTGCATTAAAATAACATCTAAAGCAAGTTAAAGTAAAGAAAAGCCTAAAACGTTAGCCGCCCCGAAAAAACAACTTTTCTTTGAAGACAGCACAACCAAGTACCATGTTTCCATTACAAGACTCACTAGCACCTGCTGGGGCAAACAGGAAGACATGGCTCTTAACATGTTGTGTAGGAAGCCATGAGGAGCGAAAGACTTTACAAAGACTATTGTAACCTATGGAAAATTATCAGCACTGAGGACGTGGTCCATATTTTTTGTTTGCACAAGGAAACTGGTTGAGCCTGTCATCGGTGCTGCTGTTCATCGTCAGATTAGAAACAAACCACGGCAGCGTGTGGCTCGTGTTGTTTTCACATTGTGAGCCTGTGTGTGTTCTGAGGACATCTACTGTTGCGGGAACTACCACGGAAGTCGTTTTGAGTGCTAGGTGTTCATATTTGTAGTGGACACATTTTGTCACAGAGACGGTGTCACTAAAGTGCAAGATGTAGACACGAAACTCTGTTGTTGACATCCGAATGAAAGCAGGGTTTGAATGTGGTTGTGGTCCGAATAACGGGGCTGAAAGTATGGGGGTTACAAAACAGGGAAGAGTCCATTGACCCCCACCACTTACGCCCAATTGCCCGCTCTTTCTTTATGCTGTTCAATTCTTCCACGAGGTAAAACCTTTCCTGCTGAAGTGAAGAGAGCTTAGTGTTTTGACAGTGTTTTTATAGTTAGGAAATACCTCAATGGCCCAGAATTGATGGTAAATTCGATCTCCTATCAATTCAATGATTTTCTATCATTGAATTGATAGTTCATTGGTCATGGTCAGAATGTTTGTAAAACCTAAATACATAGTTTTGTACTGTGAGCTAACAGAAAGGTTTACAATCAATGCATTTGAAGTCACAAAAATAAGCATCTTAAACTCTTTATTGTAGTTTGTGTTGTGTTTTAGCTGTGTTGGGCCGTGGGTCAGAGGTTTAGCTGCTGCTAGATGTACCCAGTCACTTTGTGTATTTGTCATACGTCTTTTTATATGTTCATACTTTAGGTGTGTATGTCATGCTCAAGATAGGAATCAGGTAGCGGGCGGTGGTCATCTGTCAAGACACTGGGATCGGTCGGACGTCGCCGTATCTTGATTGAGGCCTAAAAATAACAGGAGCGAATGCAGAGTCTTGCTGTAATTGAACCCCAGCCTTCACAACACACACCTCTTAGCCTTTTACAGTAATGAACACAAGTCCGTGTCAGTAAGACCCCACGATACCGATCTCTGCAGCACACAGACACAGAGAAAAAGAGGCAAACGCAAACACGAGTCAAGAAAGAAAGAAGAAAAGAAAAAGAGGGGGAATAACTAACCGGTAGGGCTGTCGGTGCTCGTGTAACCCACTGGATGGGAGAGAGTATTGATTAGCTGCTTTCCTGCTGTTTTCTGCCTCATTATCAAATGACTCATACGACTGTCTTTGGTGGAGCTGCACAAAAAGATCCTTCACAGCTGCACGCTCTGTGTCGTGAAGGCAGTGGACAAGGGACTTTTTACACATTGGTTTCTCTGATATATATGCTGTATGTTGTGTACATGGTGTATAAAAAAGAAGCACGTTTTCCCAAAATGTCTGTTGTGTCAGAAAAGTATAAAAGATCATGTTAACGCATGTCCTATCTGGAGTAGTGATTGCACATCTGCTTTCTCTCTCTCTCTCTGTATGTCTATTTCTTCTCCCAGAGTCGAGGGCCCCCCAGCACCATGAACAAGATGAAGAACTTTAAGAGGCGTTTCTCCCTTTCTGTTCCTCGCACCGAGACCATCGAGGAGAACGAGTTCACGGAGCAGATAAACCAGCTCAACATATGCCACACTCAGGGTAAGAAGCGCCCATTTCCTCACTTGTTGCCCCCTTTCCTCTCTTGATAGCTTTCAGGAGGCATTTCATCTAGACATTTACAATTGTGTTGCTGTTGAGCTAGCCAAATCTCTCTACTTTGTGCAGGTGTCATGTTGTTACTCCACTCTTATCTGAGGGATTTCAGACACGCTGGCAACAGTTGGCCGACAAAACCATTTTATAACCAATAAACCAGGTTAATTAAGCGTGTTCAAAGTCCTGGAGCCTGAGCCCCTCCAGTTCATTGTGTCTTTTTGTGTGCAAATGAACAGCTTGTGTCTAATAATAGAGCTCAAACTGCAATCTCACTCTGGTTTTTAATTCCAAATACAAAAGCCTTTACTTCCTCCCCGTGTCTGTAGCAAACCGTCACAGATTAGCCGGATGTGGGGAGGGGGGGGGGGGGTTGTTGAGGGGTCCGGCTATACAACTGGTACCACCGCCGAAGCTTAGCCATGGGAGGATCAGCCGGCTTCAAAGGGGAAGGAGGCTTGTGGTGTGTGTGTGTGTGTGTGTGTGTGTGTGAGTGAGAGTGTGAGTGTGGAGGATGAACGTGTTAACCCCCCTCCTCAAAGTGCTGTTTCTAGCTGTTTGCTTTAGGGATGGCAAATAAGCTCATGGGTTTATTTATATATCTATATTCATGTTCATCTTTAATGCAATAAAGTCTAAGAGGAGAGAAGGGGGTCGTGCCGGATGCAAGATCAATCTCGGTGTGTTGAAATTGCCTCAAGTCACGTGCACGGGCGTAAGACTGTACACATGATGTACTGTGATCAAGCGGTCTCATCAGACCTGATCCCGTACCGAGAAAAAAGCAGCTGGATGTGTAGTCGCTGCCCCCGCCCGATAACATCTGTCTGCATCACTGTCTGCTCCTGAAGGTCAGTGAAGAGGTAACCAGATGGAAAGAAAGAAAAGAGAGACTGAGTGAACAACTGAGTGAAGAAGAAGAAAAAGGACACACGGAGAGAGCAGATGCCTACTCTCTTTTCCAGTTCCCCTCTCTTTTCTATCGTTCTCCCCCCACGTGAGGGATTCTATCGTGCTCCCTCAGCGTGATGTGCAGCACACGCTGGTTCGACATCACCTGACAGGAACACGCTGTAATCTCGGGACGGTGTGATGGTAATGCAGTGTATGTCAAAGGCGTCGTTTGCTGGCAGTCATCAAAAAGCATTGCCCCGCAAGGATGCAATGCCTGAGGAAGTCAGGTGCCGTAGTATGAAGAGCAACATCTGTGAAAAGGATGATGCTGGAGTGCATGGATGGGTCAAAGAAACCCAGTACTCTCACCCAGGAGGCCACTGTTCAAATCCCACGTGAGACCAAAAGTTAACGGGTGGTTTTCTTCAATGTTACGTTTTCGTCACCGTTGCGAGAAAGAGAACTATGGATTTTGAGCTTATGAACAATTCGTTAAAATCAGCCGAAGGAAGACGTCTCTCGTTGACCGCCTCCCTTACCGTGGAGAAATGAAAAGTTTTAACAAAAAAGCACATCTGATATGTAAATTCTTAGTTGGGACGACCCAGTTTAACCAAAAGCAGACTTTGCTTTGATAGGTTTTCAGTCTTGAAAGCCTCTTTTCATGGTAACTATGGAAGGAACAAACTTTTTACATAATTAAATGTGGCTCATGCTATCAGATTATTGGATTCTCTCAAATCATTTAGTATTTAAAAACAAACTGACAGAGAAAGGAAATTAGCCTCAGATCAGTGAGCTCAATGAAGTGATTAGCATCCCCCTGAGGCTGCACAGATACACACATAAGATTTGGCAACACCTGAACACAAAAATACTGAACAAAAACATATTCATACAAACACAGGTATGCTCTTCAGAGCTTCAAAAGTATGCATGTGTATTATCTGTGATATAGTCAGTGTAATAAGTGGTATCCAGAATTTACTGCTTGAGTGTCTACTGAAATTTCACATTAGGCAGAATCCCCTTGTTTACTTTCCATCTATTAGCCCATTAATAGCTGTTTTGCCGAGCTCCCATGCTAACGCGAGAGCATCCACGTAGGCCCCAGCGACGCGTCATCGATCCGATGTGTTCCTGCGGAGAATGAGCCCAAGACCCAAATCTTGAAGCCAGTTGATTTAATAATGGATTTAAATATGCCAAACTAAGACCGGAGTGTTTTTATTCCTATTTAAACATGAACAAATCGTATTTTATCTTTATGTCCACCCCACATGCATCTTAGGTTTCAAAAGAAGAAAAACATAAACCACTGAAAGCAAAGATATATTATGTGAGAACTATAAGAATATGTATTTTAAATGCTGTTGGTGACACACCCAGTGAATAGCTAAGTACTAGGTCTCAGCATGAAACTTGATGTGATAACTGACATTTAGACTATTAGTTTTTTGCATTTTGTTGACATATTGGAGTTAAGTTTTTTATAGAGAGGAACTTACTTTAACGGCTATAAAACGGCTATAAAAAAAAATCAAATTGCACCATGTTTTTAGTAATAAAATGGTGTGTGGACTAACCCATCTGTAAAAACTTCCAGAATATAGATATGAATTAAAGTTTAAAGTTTGGTGGCTGTGCGAGCTACTGAAGTGGAGATATCTGAGAGAAAAACTAATTTGGATGAAACATATCAAACCCTGTTGCAAACAGTTGCACAAAGTCACAGAGCCTTTATTGCCAAGCAGGTGAGCTTTTCTTATCTCGGTCATGTTGACTGGCTGTTGTCCAAAGCACACTGCTGTTGGCTTCTACAGGAAAAGCACCATGAGCCACCATTCCCATCAATCTACCTTATCTAACCTGCTTGACCACATACTAGTTTGAGCTTCAGCTGAAGGAACTGCAGTTTGTTTATTTCTTGGTTTTCTTTATAAATTTGTCAAACGAGTCGGCCTTTTTTACACGCCTGGTTCCTTCTTCTCAAAGCTCTTCGACCCTTTCTTGAAAGGGTGTTTTTCGTTAGATGCCTGAAATAAAGTCTGTGGTAAACATGAGCTTAAGACATCATCACGCTGAACACTAGTTTGCCTTTCCAGTCTTGCTGCGTATACCCGTTCGCATGCGACCCCGTGGTGTGGTTCATTGGCTTCTTACTCATTGCGATTTCATTCGCTCTTGAAATCATAAAGGGGAGTTTTGTCTTGCTAAATAAAAACATCCAAGCATCATAAACTAATAATCCCAAATCCGATGGAAAAATAAAATTTCCTGTGTGTCAAGGTTAATGCGATGCTTTTTTCTGGGGTTGGCATACAACAATACATCATCCCTGCAGCACTATATACCCATCAACCTCTGCTGCTCTGTGTATTTAGTGCTGATTAGCGCAGAATATTACGGCATGTTTTTTTTCCGGAATGGCGTACATATTTCTAAACTTTCGCACGAAGAATAAAGGTATTAACCAATCAAAGTTCAGAGGAACAGGCCATAGTCTGTATGTAAGAAGTAGTCATCGTAACACCCATTGGTATGTGGACTGTTGTCGTTTTAAAGCCTAAAGCTCTGCAATTTAGTCCTCACCATCTTTGATTATGACTGTCGCCATGTTGCTTTTTTTGCTAAATTTGAGGTAATTTGCTAAATGAACATCATGCTGTATTATTGACTTGACACTAGCATTTGAAACCTTAAAACTCATGTTGACTGAGGTTATAAATCAAGAGAGGAATCGGATCATTGTCTCATAGACTTCTATCTGCTTGGTTACAAATATATTTCTGCAACAACAACACAAAGGCTCTGTAGTCCGAACCAAGACAGCAAGCTCTTTTTAGGTGAGTATTTCACGTTTTTGTGTTGTATATTACCCACGCCCCCGTTGTGTAAAGGCCTCCACCCTTTTCAAAACAAAAAGTGTTCTCTCCCGTAGCCTTGGGAATAATTCTGCCATTACTTGTGAGTTTATACCCCCTACACGCTTCCATCATTATCCCTTTCCTCTCTCCTCTGTCCTGCTGGCTGCATCTGCAGTTTCAGATGGAAACGCAACAAAATAATCATGCAGTGTACCATATTTGGATTGTGTTGTCCCGAAGATGTCTGACAGGCATCCATCCGTATCTCTCAGCAATCAGGCACGGTGTGCACACGTTTGTGTGCTCATGTCGGCGTCGCCTTCACTGACTCTAATTAGCATCGAGAGATCAAAGGATTGCTGTAGCTGTGATATTCAAATGACTGGCAAACCGGTTGTCATTTCATCCCCCCAGCCCATTTAGACTGTCAATCAATCTGACAAAGACGTAGTATTGTCGTTGATACGGAAGCAGTTTTATGAGATGTGCGTGAGTTTAATTGATACAACTGTTAAATTTCCTCGAGTATGAGAGAGTAGGTCATGCAGGTTATATAAATGTTTGAATGTATACAGTACATATCAACCTGTGTGCTGAGGAGAAGGATTTCAGGAGGCATATGAGACTTCCTCCTTAACATAAAGAGCTGCTTTCTATGTTAGCCCGTATCATCCCCATGGAAACAAGGGGTTAAAGCGCTTCGTGCCTCGCCCTTGTAGGGAACGGCACACACACACACGGCCAGAAGACGCCCGATAAAATGAAGACATCTGTCCAGTTCACAACCCACACTTGCCACACCGGCGAGGCTGGCAGACGCTCGCTATTGAAACAGCAGATCAAACGGCAGCTGAAACCTCGTAGCGTTCAAAAGACACCGAACGGGCATCAAACGTACATACAACGTTGCGCGAGAGGATCAAAAGGCCATTCTTCCCACCACGGTGGCTGGGTGGCTGTCACACTGCAGTGCTAGCGTGCTCCGAGTACATCGCTTCAGCGGCCTTATCTCCTCTGTCGTCTTGATGATGTTCGTCTCTGAAAACAAGAGGCTTGGAATCCATTTCAACAATTGGTTATCTGAAGCAGAATTTTGGGGACGCAAACACATGCAGCCAACGTTCACAGCTCTCAATTGTCTCAAGTTGCATTTTTTTAGAGAAGGGGCATGCAACGAAGGCTAACCCCCTTAATGCAGAAGTGTACATCTTACTTATTTAAAAATGGTGATACTATTGCACAGACCACCCATCAAGTCACAAGGTCCCACTGCAATTTTTTTAAAATCTATAATATTTGTTTTCTGGCTAAGAGTCAGATGAAATTGGAGCCTATGGCTGGTTACCTTAGCTTATTTTAGCTTAAAGACCGGAAACAGCTGGCTCTTTGCAAAGGTAACACTAACCAGCACCTTTTAAGGTCACTGATTCACATGTTACGTCAAATGAAATATAGAAAGAAACAGATAAAAAAAGAGGGGATTGTATTGAAAAATGTGGTCGACATTATTCACTTTATCACTAATGGGATTTCAGGGTCAGATGTACTGCTTTGAAGCAGCTTGGGTTTGATGACATAACATTTTGCTGCATTTCTATTAAAGCATCATAAGGGTGGTCGCCCATCCTAAAACCATCACTGTGTGGGGTTACTAAACTTGTCGGGGCCTTAGTTCTTCTATTAAATGTAAAGTAAGCACATTAAGCACACTCATATAGCCAGAATGGAATGACCCTTTGTTTCATAACCGGATTTCTCCACCACCACAATGGTTCAACGGTGAGATTGGCTGTCAAAGGAAGCTCCTTAAACCTTAGATTTGAGGTCACTCCTAAATAATAAATCAATTTTTTGCCTTCGCATGTAACCAGTTCTTAACGCAGCTAAATAATCTGTTTATTTCCAGAGACTTGCAGAATGTACATCATTGATCAATGAAGCTGTTCTCAAAGCTGGCAGAGGCCTGACACACCATAGTTTTTCTGTCCTGTGTGAATCCATCTGTACATCTGCAACACACGTGCTTATCTCTCTCCTCCGTCAGGCCTGACTCCCGACAGGCTGGGTCCACCATCTCATGATGCCAGTCCCTTAAGTCCTGAACCATTGACACCGGGCGCCCAGTCTCCGTCACACCTCCACTTCCACGACAAGGCCCAGCACAGACGTTTCTCCATGGAGGTAGGTAGCAGAGGCTCAAAGGGGCCGCTGTAGGTTAATATGGCGGCTGAGGGGTTAACAGCCGAAGTCATCAGTTTGGTTTCCCGTCATGCTGTAGTCACATGCTGCCACAGTGATTCAGGATTCATGTGTTGCCCATCAAACACTAATTGCAAACTGTCAAGGTTGTAGTGCACATCAGAAGCATTCAAAATCAGTGGTGCGTGCAGTTCGTTCTCTGGTTGAAACTCTTCCCCAGGAGCCATTCCTCTATTTCCACCTCTGCCAGCTCAATTGGGATGAGTCACCTCGGACGATTTTATCCCTCCCCAAAGCAGCAGACCTTTTCTTTATTGGAAATTTGTGAGAGCTTACACTTCCACCTTTTCAGAAAAAGTCCCTGTGGAGCGAGTGTGATTCAGTCGGAGTCTGTCTCAGGCTCCACAGCAGAGGGAAGTGATGCCAGAGGGCAGTGAGTGCTCAGGAGGGAGTCATGACAGACAGAAAGGAAGTTACAACAGGAAGGGAGGATCTTCGACCATTTGAATGGCTTCCATCAACAAGCATCAGAAACATACATCATATTACTCGAAGCAAAGGGTTTACTCGTTGGAACTAATGGTGAATTTCATGATTGCCAGGCTGAGTAAAGAATCTCTTGAGCTGGTGTATAATGTACTGTTCTTAGCTGGCCCTTTTGCTAATCGATCAGGATGACCGTTCCAGTGGACAGTTCAACCTCCTTTGGAAAGTAGCTACAGAGCAAAGTTGATTTATTAATGCATTAATGTTTACAAGCCCAGACATGCCTTATCAGTGTAGTGGAAGAGCACCTCATTAATTAATGATGTCTTAGCATTTAAAGGCCTTGCACACCCACACAGGTGATATCATTTTTGCCCGGTTAACCTCTTCTTACGACTAAGTAGGTGAGAACAGACTCCGACATGCAGTTGTCAGCATTGCTCCGCTCACCTTCAACCTAAGCAAAGGTCCAATTAATCAATCGACAGACAACAACTGTTGGGGTATTCCTGGCCTTTATTAGTGCACTCTTGATGGCTTATCCAATAAGAATGTCATGGCACTTTGGCACTTTATAGAAAGCCATCGCGTTTGCGGTTATAGGAAGGGATGAGATGGTCCAAACCCTTCCACAGACCAAAATCTGCACATGGGCTGTCGGAAACCATTGTCGTATGAAGAGAGTTGTATACAGCATTGGAGGTAGCAATCAGTTCAGTTCCTATGAAAAGTGCATAAAGCCGAATGCATTTGTCTTCTAAGTATAACATCCCCTTCTGGCGATCTTGCGCACAGAGCATGCCCGTAGAGCAAGCCCATTCGTGTTTCCTTCTAACCCCCGCCTCCCAGCCCTCAGTCCAACCTCGTTCTCAGGTTCATTCACAGGAAAAAGAGGAATTAAATAACTGGATGAAGTGTATTTTACAACTTTAAGGATCTAATAATTTAAATAAGGGCTATTCAAGTTATGGTACCAGGAAAGACGATTTACCCCAAAAAATAAATGATCCGCTCATTTACAGATTTCTTTGCCAATCCCGGACCTCCATATAAGTCTTTGGGAAGAAGTGTATTTGGACCCAATGGTATTTCGTGACAAAACCGGAAGTTCTGACAAGTCCGCCCAAATTGGACCGTTCACATATTGAGAAAAGTATCTTCTTCCTTCACTACATATGACAATTGTCCTCCTTTCTTCTACGTTTTGTAACTTTTTTGGGGGGGTATACTCTTAAGTCATGTGTGGCATTAATGAAGACATTATTTACAATTAAAACACATTCAATAAAGTTTGCCCATTTTGAATGTGGTCCCATGTACACAAAAGGGTACTCATGATAACAGAAGGTCAGCTTCAGCTCGCTCGCGGTCATATGTCACACGTTCTCAATGTTTGTACTCAAAGATTCATAGTCTGGAGTTGTCGGCTGAACTCCTCCCCTACCATCCTACAGGACGTCAGTAAACGCATGTCTCTGCCCGTGGACATCCGCCTGCCTCCGGAGTTTCTCAAGAAGCTGCAGCTGGAGAGTGAGAACCCACCGATCTGCAAACCGATCAGCCGAATGTCTCGGCGTGCTTCCCTGGTAAGTGCTTTACATCGCTACGTATTTGTGTATCCATCATATGAAATCATATACAAATAACCTCAGGCCCATGGCATGTTGACGGTGGTCATATTTCATCTCATATTTACCTCCGTAAGGCTGGTTTGTTTATCAAATCTTACTGAAAGTAAATCTTGTTGCAGCAACCGTGCTTGCCTTCTTGTTTGTATTTAACAATCTGTTTGATAGATTACTCTTGAACCAGTGAATATCCCGGCTCATATTACAGAGCAAATTTCCTCTTCGCAAATTACGAGTCTTCTTATCTTGCCTTCCTGCTATTATTATATGTTTTTCCTTTCTGCATTAATATTGTAATGAGCCATCAATCAGATTGATGAAGTAGAGGAGGATTTGCTCAATAATCTAATGAAAATACGGATTGATCTGCCTCTTCTCTCCATGTCTCTAGTCCGACATAGGCTTTGGGAAACTGGAGACGTATGTGAAGCTCGGCAAACTGGGTGAGGTACGTCTCTACCGATCACTCACACATTCACCTGTGAACACGCGGTTGATGCCGATGGTAACTTTAAGCTCAAGGCCCTTTCTTCAGGCACGGCTACGGCCTCTCTGGCGCATAATGCCAACCGTATAACGAAGACTTTGTCATACCTATGAGGCTCGTTGTGAGTCGAGCGCCTGACGGGAGACAAGAGTGTTAAAATGGTTTGGGTTTGTTCACATACCAAAACAAGACTAACGACCGTACAGCCATGTGTCTTGCGTTAGTTGGGATGCAACATGAACACAAACGCTGCATTAAAACCGTGTGCTTTAACATGCTGTGCACAAAATAATCGATCCTTCAAGGGCTTGAAGGCTGCACGAAACACCCGTGCACCTAAAAACCCACAGGATTTATCTGAGAACAGCTGTTGCCTCAAGGAGGGAGGAAGGATTAGTGACAGAAGCTGTGTGCCTTAGTCCCAGTCACAAGGCTCAGCAGCAGATAACAGCGGCGGCGAAGGGAAAAATAGAGAGAAAAGAGTTGCTTTTGTAGTCACTAGTTGTCACAAATGCTTTAAAAGGGGAAACCATGATTTTTACACGGAATACCAAAAAAAAGTACCTCGTTTACTATTATTCGCTTTTTCAATATCCGGAAGGTTTTGCTTTTTTTTTTTGCAGTTTTGCAACACCGACAGAGGAACTGCCAGCAGTTCTAAACTAGGATAAATACAGGATCGTTAGGAGCTGTGATAAATCAATAATCCGAAATAATCAGACCCAGAGGAAATAAATAAGCATTGAATGAATGGATTCAAGCCCAAATCCAAGCCGGTTGGAGAAGCTTGCATTATGTAATGTTTTGAGGCTACTCGTGTGCTGTAGCGGTCAAAACTTCAAACCTCATTCTGTCAGCTGGAATTAAATCATCCGTTGGGATTTATGCTTAGGGATTCAAGTAAAATGAACTTGATTATTCTGTGACTATTAACAAAAAAACATACAGAGCTCCTGGTATTTGAGTAACAACTTGTTAGAATATAGCATTCTCAGAATGTCACCTGTGTGTGGGTGTGTGTGTGTGTGTTTGTGTGTGTTCATAGGGGACGTATGCCACAGTGTTCAAAGGGCGAAGCAAGCTAACCGAGAACCTGGTGGCGTTAAAGGAGATTCGGCTGGAGCACGAGGAGGGAGCACCTTGCACCGCTATCAGAGAGGGTACACACACATTAACAAACACACTCTTACACACACAATATAATACATAGCATACATATATCATGCAGCCATTAATCAATCAGATTGTGGCACCTTTATTCCAAAGGTTTATTTAACATAAAGTGTATTTCATTTTATTCAGCCTGTATCGTGGTGCATATTAAAAGCGAGTATTGCCCATGCAATCGTTCATTATAATGTACACGGTGAAAGATTTTACCTTTTTTAAAAATGAATTTACTTGTTAAGATATGTATTACATTAAACATATTGATCCAAAATCCATAACTTTTTTTTTTTTTTTAACACTAGAAAAAAAGTGATTTAGAGTGTGCTGCTGATGGACCCTTTTGTCCCACAATGCAATGCATGAAATGGAAGAATTAATCAGCTGGGAACATTTAGAAGTAATTGTAGACGGTGGTGCAACAGCTCTCAGTGGACCTTTAGAATACAACAGCGAACTATTCAATGTTTTGGAAAATTATTAAGTTGTATAGGCAGTTACAATCACAGTTTAATGGACTTCCAGCAGCGCAAGCGTTGTATAATTTTCTCTTAGTATAACAATGTAAAGGGAAACTTATTGTTATTAGTGTTATAAGCCAGCATTATGGAAAGAACCCCACAGAGAAATAAAACCTTTTTCTGGACCTTTTGTTTGGTCTCGTCTGTTTGTTTAGTCTAATAATTTCTTGCTCAAGGAGAAGTGTTATTCCTAAACATCACAAACACATTGTCGAAATCAGCAAGATATTCAGCCATGACATTGAAAACACAACAATTCCAATTTATAAAAACGGTTGTACCCATTAGTCATCCATGATGAGAAATACAGAAGTTGCTGCTAAGTGTCATGATTGATTGGTTATAAAACTGCAACAGAACATGTCTGCAGTAGGTTGAAGTTCAAGCCCAGAGACAATAACTTCTAAACGCATCTACGGGACTTCCCAACAACGCAGCAGAGTTTAGACTAAACCACAGGCACAGTTTGACATGCAACAACTCATCGCTCCTTCTTCTGTCCATCCAGTGTCCCTACTGAAGAACCTGAAACACGCCAACATCGTCACGCTGCATGACATCATCCACACTGATCGCTGCCTCACTCTGGTGTTCGAGTATCTTGTGAGTACATCGGCAGCTCAGCGCGCGGGTGTTTGGAAAAGGCGTCGACAACACAGAAATGGACTATGGGTAGATTTTGAGCGTGGACACTGTGGCTGTTGTCTTCCAGGATAGTGACCTGAAGCAGTACTTGGACAACTGCGGGAATCTCATGAGCATGCATAATGTCAAGGTGAGCCATATGCATAATTCAGGTGTCAACCACTACTAGTACTGACTATATACCAGAGAGATGAACTAGTTTACATCTCGGCAAACATATCAACCCAACACTTCCTAATACCTAAGGGACAGAACAGGTTGTTTGCCGATGACTCTTAAAAAACGATGTACAGGACCAAATTTATCTAGTTTTGTGAAGCAATCACAGTTTTAAACGAAAGAACTCGGTTGAGTTTACAAAAGAACGTGGTTTGGGTTAAAATATGTATGTTAGATATTTCATGCCACGGCTACATAATAACGTTTTAAAGTAAGCTTTGGTTTCACACTGGATGGGAAGAGCAGTCTGCTGGGTAAAAGTCCTGTGTTTCTTTGACCCATCCTTATACTTCAACCTTCACTTTCTGCGGACACTGTCACTCTTTATACTACGGCATTTAACGTCCTCCTTTGCTCCTGTCATATTTACGACTGTGACAGCAAACATAATGTGTCTGAATAAGCTGTGTGCAGAGATGACGTACACAGTTGTTTTTAGGGTGAAGAGAGGCACATCTGATTCAGTTTGTTATTTAAAAAGGATTTGTTGTGTTTTAGATGGATAGATAGATCTGTGTGTGAATTTGTATATTTTTCAATTACATATTTCATTGTAATCATAAAGATGTTTTTTGATTTTTGTCGGCAGATCTTCATGTTCCAGCTGCTGCGTGGTCTGGCCTACTGTCACAAGAGGAAAATCCTCCACAGAGATCTAAAGCCTCAAAACCTGCTCATCAACGACAAGGGCGAGCTCAAACTGGCCGATTTTGGTAAGACAAATGCACATCCGCATGCAACACACATGAACATCAATAAATGCAAAGGTGGTTGCTCACACTGAGACACTCGGCAATGAGATAGCAGGTGTCATGCAACAATTGCTTTTCAATTATTTTTTGCTGCCACTCGCCAATCTTCCATCCCCACTACTTTAGCACTCTTACTTCCTGTTTCCTAGCAACTGTGACCCTCTCTGAGTTTTCTCAATTTTGAGCTGGAAGTGGGGAGAAAAACCCACTGACATTCCTTAACTAGTTAACTGATCGTGTTGACGAAACACAGCATTTGAGCTGATAGAGGGACTCGACCCCCAAACATGCGGGGCGACTGTTATATTCGCTGTTACCGACCACACCTCGTGGGTGTTATCATGCTGCGTTACCGTTTGACCCCACTTGATGAGAGACATGGAGAAACACACTACTAGTCATTGTGAGGGAATTTTGCTACAAGGACAACGGTGACGGAGTAACAATGGATGTTTGCGGGAAAAGCTGGCTTACGCTAATTTTACGAAAGCCACTCTGCTGTTACTGACGTCTCGCCATAAAAGGTGCTCCGGTAAGATTTGGCCACGCACTTCAAAGAAAGAGGGGGCAGCATTTCACCTTCATCACTAAGTCAATGTAATGAAGGTTTGCAGTCATCCGTTATTAAAAAGAAGAAGAAGAAGAAAAAGCTTCTGCGAACCAACAGCAGGCCAAGAATAAGTCAGATTTCACCAAACTGCAGAAAATGTGTGGCATCTTCCTGTTTAGTGATTTATTTTGCCACTAATCAGCTCACTAATCAGCAGGATCTATGCACTTTTTGATAGTTTGTGTAGACTAAATCCGAAGAAGCAAGAACAATATTTTGGTTTCCCCACTACCGGAAGACCACTTAGCCGCGAGGAGAGCATGCAGCAGCCCGAGGACCTTCAGTCGGTGGGGTCAGCCCACGGTGTTGGGGGGCATGATCCTATTAGACTCCCCTGACTCCCACAACTTCTGCAAACCTTCTGTTGCAGCCTTTACACAAGCTTGTTCTGCTTTGACTCCTGGTACTAGGGTGCTGGTGGTATGCTAGTTGCTACAGAAGCTGCGTCTACTACTATGTTATATCCCGGTGGTGGGGAATGACACACCAATACTAGTTACTTTAATATAGCACTGAGGACGGACAAGACACAACAGTGACTCGCTGTCATCTCTCGAGGTACAAGTGGTATCACTAGACAGGACGGGCCGGGACTAGCTTTGTAGGCATATCCATTTCAATAGCTATCTCTGCAACACAATGCATTAATGTCTATGCCATTGCACTGTCACCTCCTCCCATGCAGCTGACAATTTTCATTTTTGAATGTTTTAAACTAAAGTTCCAATCCTAACCAAGTTGTGTTGTCCAGGTCTGGCGAGGGCCAAATCTGTCCCCACCAAGACCTACTCTAATGAGGTGGTGACTCTATGGTATCGACCCCCTGACGTGTTGTTGGGCTCGACAGAATACTCCACACCCATAGACATGTGGTGAGTAGAGCAATATGGTGTTTAATCATTAGAATTTTAACATGGACTTGCTTACCAACACAGTGTGATTATAACTGAGGCCTTGTGGATGAATATTTATTGGTTAACATCAGGTATCCAACTCTGTAAAATGGAAAGCATCATTTTGAGATTATTACCAAACATATAAGCAGCAGGAAACCCAGGTAGTTGGACTTACAAAGTTAGAACGTATAATATACTGTTCAATGCAATGTAACAGCAAATTGTGCAAAAATAAAGGTATTGACTTAGTAAGAATATTAACCGTTGTTTTGCAAATGTAAAAATCATGTACAATTGTGTAATTTCCTACTCAAAGCGGTTGCTGCCACACCATTTTTTATCTATCTATCCCTGAGCGTGTTATTGAGCAACATTAAAGTCAGGAGGGAGGAAACAGTCTTGCCATCTTTGATGTTACATGGTTTACTTTAATGGAAAAGAGTTTTCTTGTTAGAGCGTATATATTTTTTGAAGTCTGCAGAGTTTATAATTTTAAGATTGAAAAATCTCAAAATCTTATTTTTTCTTGCAGACATGTAAATATGTAGCTAATTGTTTGCGACGTAATGGCTAGATCATGTTTTTGTATTGTGTTGGCCAACCGTGTCATATTGCTGTTTTTGTGCATACATATTAATTTGCAGGTTAAGAACCAATATCTAAAAATCCATGTGTGCAGAAGTTTGACATCTCTGACTACCCTACTTGTAGGTATCCTCTCATATGACCTGAGGAAAAACAGGGTTGAGTTTTACTTTGTAAATCAGATGAATATCTAACAACTTGAGGATTGTCTGGGACTATAATGAATCATTCATGCAAATCTCACAGGTTTTTATCAGGGAGGTGAGTCACTAGTCACTTGTCGTACAATAGAGCGTATCTCATTTGCCACTGAGCGAAAACCCACACAGCTCTGGCGAGCCAGAGAATTAAATGTCCAACTCCAGCATCACGACGGCCCTTTATGAGCCCACCGAGCTACATGTCCTCTTATCAGACCACAGGGTGCCCCTTCAACACGCCGTCCCGCATGGAACAAAAGGCTGCAGTGTGCCCACTCGTGCCACACATGTTTGCACATGTGATCAGCGTTCTTTGAAGTGTGTGTGCGTGTGTGTGAGTGTGTGTCTGTGTGTGTTTGTTTGTTGAGCACGGCCCTCACCTAGAGTTCTTTGCTGGAGGGCTCTTGTCGTTTGCTCCTCGTCCCTGCGTGTTCATCTCCTCCCTCCTTTTCCAGGGGCGTGGGCTGCATCCAGTTCGAGATGGCCACGGGTCGTCCGATGTTTCCTGGCGCCACAGTGAAGGAGGAGCTACATTTAGTTTTTAGGCTTATGGGTAAGATTGCAGCTTTGTATTGTGTGCCCTTCTCCGCACATATAATGATGTATTGTGTATGTTATTTTCTTAGTTTTAACTGTACATAGTCCCTTTTAAATCTCTCTCTCTCTCTCTCTCTCTCTCTCTCTCTCTCTAGATCTCTATAGATATATATATATATCTATAGAGATATATATATATATATATATATATATATATATATATCTATATATATATATATAGATATATATATATATATATATATATAGATATATATATATATATCTATATATATATATATAGATATATATATATATATATATATAGATATATATATATATAGATATATATATATATATATATATATATATATAGATATATATATATATAGATATATATATATATATATATATATATATATATAGAGATATATATATATATATATATATATATATATATATATATATATATATATATATATATATATAGAGATATATATATATATATATATAGAGATATATATATATATATATATATATATATATATATATATATATAGAGATATATATATATATATATATAGAGATATATATATATATATATATATAGAGATATATATATATATATAGAGATATATATATATATATAGAGATATATATAGAGATATATATATAGAGATATATATATATATATAGAGATATATATATATATATATAGATATATATATATATATATATATATATATAGATATATATATATATATATATATATATATATATATATATATAGAGATATATATATATATAGAGATATATATATATAGAGATATATATATATATAGAGAGATATATATATATATATATATATATATATATATATATATATATATATATATATATATATATATATATATATATATATATATATATATATATATATATATATATATATCTCTATATATATATATATATATATATCTCTATATATATATATATATCTCTATATATATATATATCTCTATATATAGATATATATATATATATATAGAGATATATATATAGATATATATAGAGAGATATATATCTCTATATATAGATATATATATATATATATATATAGATATATATATAGATATATAGATATATATATATAGAGAGAGAGAGAGAGAGAGAGAGAGAGAGAGAGAGAGAGAGAGATATATATATATAGCAGCACATTATGATGGTACAGATGAGCCTAAAATGTATATACGTTAGAACAAGTGGTATAAATGACAGTCTCCTGACAATTGAATATTGCTTTGTCTTTCAGGCACTCCTACAGATGACACCTGGCCTGGTATTAGTAATAATGAGGAGTTCAGGTCTTACCTCTTTCCTCAATACAGACCTCAAGCTCTCATCAACCATGTGCCCAGGTAACACGAACCGGTTTTATACCGTGGTCTGGGTGAATACTTGATTCTGATTGGCTGCAGGGTGTCCATTAATTCCTGATAAAGGACACTGTTAGAAAAATTGTTACTTGACATCGGTTGTAAAATCTCCTCATCCTCCCCCACTCCTCATCTTCTTGGTGGGAAATCTGTTGGTACACTAGAGTCTGTCAAACCATCGCTGTAGTAGCCCTCTCACACATGGTATAAGTCAGCACCACAAACAACAAGGAGAGATGCAGCTGCAAAGATTGAAGTCCAATTTTCAGCAAAATGTCTAATGCCATTCGGTTTTGCAAGGCCGTGACACTCGTCTTGTCCAATTGATCCATCTACTGCATCACGGGTGTAATTGATGAACCTCTGTTAGTTATAGGAGATGTAATTTATCCAATCAACAATAAATACTGATTCAAGTCCTGCTGAAACTTGATTTCGAGTTTTGTACTCGTCGGACACTCCTCTAGGGACCCCGATTGCATCTATGTAAACAGATGGGATGAAGCTGCCATGTGGTGAGCTCACTGACCTTTTAATTCTATGGTTGTCTGCTTCCTGGAGGCAAAGCAGGGAGGAACTGCCCATGGGTAATTCATAGAAAGGCATCACCAGCTGTATAAGTAAGTGCCGCTCCACTGCTTAGGAAGTTTGGACAGAAGTCTCTTACCTCCACAGAACCACCAGGTGTCAGCTCTGGGCGTACTTTGCTTTTTGAACCTCGGTTCTTCGTAACCATCAGTTGTTTGCGTGGTGTTGTACGTCACATCACATTACATCAGAGTCCCCTCCGGAATTCCTTTAAAACAAATCTGATTTGCACCATAGAGTGAAAAATAGGGTGGTATTGGGTCAGCATTGTACTGGGAAGGTGGCAACAAATAGTGTAAGACGGCACAACTCTTGTTACTCGGCAGTTCAGTTACAGAACAGTTGCAGTACATATTTGAAGCCTGCATTGTATGGTGAGAGACGGAGTGGAAAAGTTCCCTGCCTCCGTCTAGATAGGGCACAATCTGCACAATCTGATAAGTTTATTTTGTCAGCAGAGTACCACTCAAGCCACACATTTCCATCAGTAAACCCGGCCTCTAGTGTTAGAGCCTCTTTGAATGTAGTTACATTGAGATAAGTTTGTTCCTTTTGTGGAGCATTTGTTTGCATGTATTTTAAGATTTCATCATCTAAGTGTTGAACTTCAAAAGTAAATTGGTCATGTGGCTTTTGTGCAGCCTTCTTTGCATCCTCATCAGCTTTATGGTTTCCTATTGAAACGGCATCAGCACCTGTTGTGTGTGTGCTGTGCACTTACAAACCGTTACTTTTCTACGTAACTACACTGCACCTAGTAGTTGTAAATCATTATTCATACGTAATAGGTTTGTTTGTATATGTCACCATGCCTCTGTTTTTTCCACAGTAGAGCGAATGCACGTATGCAGGAATATGCAGAGTTACTATCTGTGTCGATATTAACAATCCAATCTTTTCCTAATTTGCATGCTTCTGTTAAAGCTATCAGTTCCGCAGCTTGTGCGGAAAAATGTGATGGTAACGGTTCCATATTTGAACATGGTCATATCTGCTTTTTTGAATAGAGTGTCTGTTAGATCAGGTCTTGGTAATACACAACTCTCAGTTTCAGCAGTACTTCATCAGCTGTTGGCCATAGTGTGGGTGGATTAACTGTTGTGCGTCTATCCGTAGTCAAATGAGGTTGTGAAAGCAACACTGCCATGCAGGAAAGGTGTCTTGCAGGTGGCATGTGAGTGATCTTGTTTTGCAGGAGTCGGACTGCCACTGCATGTGTACTTCTGAATACCACTATTGGTGCAGACAAAGTTTGCACAGACAACAAGGCTGCATGCAAACAGGTGGGCATTGGTCTGGCAACAGAATCTAATTGTGAGGACTATAAAGCTACGGGTCTCTGTTTCCCCCCATGTTCCTGTGTTAAAACAGATGTCACAGCCCCCCCCCTCCCCTACGATCCACTGTGTAAAAGAATTTTCCTAATTTGGCAATCCCAGTGCTGATGAGCTTGTTAGCATGTTTTTGAATACCACAAAAGCTTTGGCAGCTTCTGAAGTCTGACTTAAATTATCATGTGCCGCCGTAGATCATAGATCAGTTTAGTTAAAGATTTTGCCAACTTGCCGTAATTAGGGACACAACTTTTGCAGAAATTGGTCATTCCCAAAAATCCCCTCTCTCCTTCAGTCAAACCAGGCCTCTCAATACACTAAACTACTCTCCTGCGGGTGTAGGGCACAGGGCTTTCTGCGAGAGTCTTTGATGACCTCGTGCACGGTTTCAGGAAGGAACTCTGGAGAAAAGATGCAAGTGACGCCTACTAAATAGTTTCGTTGAAATGATTCTTTATACGCTGTAACTCGTAGATATCCCACTAAATGTTGTTGCGTGTCATCCACATAATCTTGAAAGAGGGAGTATAAAGGCTGTTAAAGCACAACCTGAACCTGCTGGATTGGAGATGGATGTTTCAGCCAGAAGACCATGTGACTTGCTTACCTCAGTAACGGCGCTCCCATGGTTATTTTAACAAAAACTAGTCTTTTCCTTTAACCAAATGAAGCAGATTGGTTGTCAAAACTCACAAAACTATTGTGTTAGGTTTAAGATTTAAATTAGGCTACTGAGTGGGAAACACACAAAAGATTTGGAGTAACTTTTCAGAAGACATCATACGGTTGTGTGAGAACACTTTGTGTGCTTTGTTTGGTGGTACTTCTTTTGAATTTTGTTCTGTTTTCATTTGGTGACCTGTAGACAAATTTCTACTCTGGTGGATAATTAAGTCGTATTCTAAAGAGCTGAAAGAACTGTGAGGCTTTTTGTTGCTCCAATTATCTTCATCAGGAAAGTGATGTTGCTTATAATTATGTTGGGAGGGAATTTGCGGCATTTACTTTCCTTATCCGTATCCGCGTGTAATCGTTCCCTAAAAAAAATGATAACCCTGTGCTTTGTCTCCATCAGGTTGGACACAGAGGGGATTGACCTACTGTCTGCTTTGCTGCTGGTATGAGACGAGAGCCCAATGACCTTCACTGCCCCGGATACAGCACTGAACAGGGATTTCAGAGATGGTCTAATCAGCCGCTTTTGTATTGTGATTGCAGTATGACCCCAGAAGGAGAATCTCCTCTGAAGACGCTCTACGACACGCCTACTTCCTGAGTCTGGGGAATAACATACACAATTTGGCTGAAAGTAAGAGAGAGAGAGAGAGACACACACACACACACACACACACACACACACACACACACACACACACACACACACACACACACACACACACACACACACACACACACACACACACACACACACACACACACACACACACACACACACACACACAGAGAGTGAACAAATTTTGAATGCATCTTGGGTATATTTGAAGTCCAAAAGCTTTTGGCAATTCTGGCTGTGAACATCGAACTTTCCTTTTACTGTAACTGTGCTACTTTTGCATTTCAGCTGTTGCCTTTCTGAAAGCCATATTGAACTATGTTTTGTTTGGTCAATTTGCACATTTTGGCCAAAACATTGCTGGCACAGAAAAAAGGGAAATAAAGGTCTGACAGAACAAAAAGCTCTGGGTCATAGTAGGTATACAATGATTTCAATCTATTTTCTCTCTGCAAGGGGTTCCCTGTTATAACACAGGTGAGTCTAAAAATGAATACAGAGGGCAATGTACAAATACAGTATAAAGACAATTTTTTTCCGCAAGTTTTGTTAAAACTCTGCTCTTTATTATTCAACGGCGGTATAGTGGGACATACGGCTTGCAAACGCTATGATAGTAACAAATAAGTAAAAAGGGGTTGACAGAAAATACTTACTTGCTGCACAATGTTCCCCGTACTAACCCTGCCGCCACCACTCTATGCAATTCATTTTTCACTAAATATATACAATGGTAATTACAGCTACAATGCCTAAAATAACCACAATAGAGCATGTAGCATGTAGTTTGGCAAAAACAGAGACGACAAACTAACAATCTGAGCAGGACAGCTTGAACAACAAATGAAGAGTTGGCAGAACCAAACAAAGGCAAATCAATGCAAAACACAATAAAGACCAAACTGCAACTAAAAGCAGGGCAAAAAAGGAAAGAACGAGAGGCAGTCTTATAAGGCAACATCAATTAAAGCAAGACAAAGGTCTTGGCTGACTTCTCACAACTAGTGAAACAGCTAGGAGTATCTCCAATGGCAATCTCCATGCTCGATAGTTCCACATACAACACTTTTTTGGGTGTAATTTAAGAGCAGAGCTACAACATGTTTATCTGAGTTGGAGGAGAGACATGTGAACAACCTCCTCCGGACCAGGGGATGCCACAAACAATTTGATTTTTGGTGATTTTACATAATTGGTAGAAACAGGTTTGGACAAGCTCTTTTATGTATTGTTTTCTGTCCCCTCTTTGTTTTAGCCGCTTCAGTGTTTTCCCTCAGAGAGCTTCAGCTCCAGAAGGACCCAGGCCACCGCAGCTCAGTGTTTCAGCCTCTAGGTAAGGTTGCTGTCAGGCGCTTTCACAACATGTTTTTCCTTATATTCTCATCGTCGGTAGTTTCGTATTACACTTAAAAAGCTTGACTAATTAGACGTCTTGAGTCTAATGATGATTATGGGATACTTGCTTTGTAAGTGTGCTGAATTGCCTGAAATCTAACCGATCTAAACGGAGCTCTGTTTTGTTCTGGACCACAACTTCTGACACGTTAACGTGTCTGCAGATGTACTTTGCTAATTAGCAACGCTCTGCAAGAAGCTGGCATGCTGTTTACTGTGACACAATACCACAGAAAAAAGTCTCAGAGGAACTGAAAACAAAATTAAAACAAACAAGGAGTTGTCTCAATGCAGATTACTGTCATCTACTTTATAAATCTAGCTATGGCTTTATTCTCACCTGGTTAGGCTCAAATAAATCGTTCAGATCAAACCGATCAAGATTACGTGTGGGAAAGGTATTTTAAGATAAAAGCGTGAGTCACTGTTTCCCAGAAAAAAAATATACTGTATCATCTGTTTCAATTGGTGCCTGTTATCACTGAGTACTCATCATTTTAAACAAGTGTTTTAAGCTAAAATTTGCCACTCTGCAGGTCGAGGAAAGAACCGAAGGCAAAGCATCTTCTAGAGGTCCCAGGGGAGGATCGGAGCTGCGCAGAGACGGGAAGCTGCCTTTTCAGACCATGGCACAAAGTCCAACACAGCTCAGCACATTTGCAAGCATGCTCACCTGCATGTACACTCATGTGTACGCACTCATTTCCAAGGCAGCTGACCATGGAGATACACGTGGTTTCTGGAAATATACTTGCACTGCATTTGACTGAGCTGGGATACACTCTCTCCCTCCACACACACACACACACACAGCCTACAGTACACATTTGCACAATCGGTGACACTGAACACGCTGCCATTACTTAGTTGCACACACCAGAAATGAATTCATCTTGCTGACACACGCATACATTTCGGCATACATATCTCAACCATTAGGCGCTAAATAAAGGAGCTCTGCATACATATATCCAGGGATCTAGCCATTTAAGGTAGCTACCACATCTGGAACCATTGTCCAATCTCAGTTGTACAGGTGGATGGGTGGTGGTGCAAGTGGACGTCAGTTCAGTTAAAAGTAAAGACTAACATCTTGTTTCCAAAATTTGCTAAATGTTTGTCTCACTACAGTTTAGCCTTGTTTCTACACAACCCAGTCGTCAGAGAAAGATGTTGGCACTGTACGTTTTTGCAAACCAGCGGATACGTTGAACATTGACATTTGGACCAAGAATGCATTTCATAAATGTGTTTCATATCGGCCTCATTTCATTCGTGCAGAAACACACAATGTCAAGTGGTTCGCGTTCTATAATGATTGTTTAGGTTCAAGCAACACAACTACTAGCTTAAGGATAAAAAAAAAAAATCACGGTTAAAAATAACATTGTAATGACATAACGTAATTATGTAACAACAACAAAGTAACGCAACGACGTAAAGTTATGTAATATAATAACGTAACTTAACAACTAATGTAACGTAAAGGAAATAATAACCGCCCTGAGTGGATACATAACAAGTGTATACTTTTGGTTTCAAACAGGACATAAACAGTGTTCTCCTCAATAAAAGTACTGTGATTGTTATGTAACAATAACATAACAAAATAAGGTGATAACCTTAACACAACTACTGTAAATAAGTAAACAACCTCCCTTAGCAAAATTTCTAACATAACTTTGCTTGTTATTCTAGCTTCATATACTCTGACTTAATGCAAAAAAATATCTGTGGTTTGCAAACACATGCACATTAACGTTTTTTTTTCCTGGCAAATGGGCTGTTCCACCAAAAGATAGCTTACACGCTCTAATTTGGGTTTAGCATCCAGTGGCCTTTCCGAATTGTAACATTTCAAAAGTAGCTATCATAGCCATAAAAATTAAGACCAGAAACCAAAGAGAAGGTTTCTATTACTCATTTGATATATATTTTTTATAGTACACCATTAAATGCATTTATGTCAAGTTTATTGAAAGTCCGAGGATTCAAAGCTTTATCAGAATTGCAAGGGGTGAAATTCTGAAAGAGAAATGCTGGAGATTTAATTTACTATCTTGGCTCACAAGAAGTCAAATTTAAATGTATGGAATCTAAAAATAAAGTTTATAAATGGCCCTAAAGTTACAATCAGGTACAGAAGGAACATGCTTTAGTAGCTAAGGCATTGCACCCTAACAGGCTTTTACTTAATAACAAATATTTTGCTAGCTATAAATGAGCTAACAGGATAACTAAGCAGCAAAATGTTACCATGAGGCTGTGTGCTCCTGAAATGGTGAATAGCATGAACTTCATACAGTACGTTAGCTAATGCTGACGATGGTTAGCAACCAGCATATGCCAGCTAGCTAAGAAGTTAGCATAATTTAAACAATTTATATTTGATCAGATATGACAGCCGTGGCTGTGTTATGTCACCCGGAAGTCTTGACATTGTATACAAGCGCTACAAACACTGAAGTAGGAGTACACTGTTCATTTACATAACACACATTGAACCTACCATGAACTCTGACTTCATTGATATAAAACGTTGTAAAATGGATTCATGTTGACAGACTCGCCTTGCTACAGCGCCCCTGTGTTTCAACTCAGTGTGGGGTTGTTCCATTCAGTGTTAAGCGCTGACATTCACTCCAGTTTTTGAAGTTGCCTTAGTAAACTGTGCATGAAATGTTGGCTTTGTGAAGAATCTATATTTGATCTAGTGTAGCCAATGAGGCATTTGCTTTGTGTGTAAACTACTCACCATAAGTGTGTGTATTTCTTAGTCTCCTATTTGCACAAACCAGAAGTGTCCTCTCCTCCCTTCCTTTTGTGTCTTACCTTACATGCTTTCAAAATATGATCGTACCAAAACCTCTTTAGAACCAGTAAACTGGGAAGTAGGTCTTAATAGGCCTTTGTAGTAGCATATTTCTCTCAGTAGTACTCACCACTACCCTTAATGTTTTGCACATCTCTATAGCACTTATTGCAAGGGAGCATCTTTTGGCTGTAGGACCATAATAAGTAGTGTATAACAGTACATACAGACAGTGTAACTTAGAAAATATTAGAAATTCTTCGTATCTGCAGAAGTGTTCCTTATATAATGTTCTTTGCAGTTCCCTTGTGACCAAGCCCAGAGGTTTTGCATACTGTATTCCAGAGAAGATGAATTGATCTGTAGACACAAATGTCATGGGTGCTTGTGGTTAAGCTATACTCTCCTTTTGCCCTTGCCCCCTCTCCTCCTCCATACGCATTTCAACATCCCCAGTTAGTCAGTCACACGCTGCCAAATGATCGTGTGAATTTAACACTGAATTTGTCAAATGTCCCGACAGAGGTCCAATGCCTGGCACTCACCAACCAGTCAGTCAGCGCTAAGGAAGACTGTATGTCTGCAGTTGCCTTTGATTTGATTGATTGGATCCACATAATTAAACAGAAGAAGTAAGAGCAAATGAATGATTCTCGGGGAAGACGGAGGGAGAGATGCTAACCTGTAACCCAATATGATGTCCTCTCTACATTATGTTATCCTGCTTGGGCAGAAGCACCGGCAGCCTTTTGGCGTTGTATCTTGACACAAAAGGTTTGCATGCAAGACGTTTTTTAAATGTGGTCAACCTTGCAAAACAATCAGTTAGTTTTGATTTTGACAACAATAATATATTTCACGCTGTGAAATGTTTGCGATGAGGTTCAGGCAACTGATATACTTCAAATTGTGTAAAGGACGGTTTAGGTGTGTTTAGGTGTAGGCAACAACACTACCTGGCGAGGTTTAATAATGTCTGTCGCGGAACTAAAGATACAGACGTAACATCCAGTAACATAACATTATTAGTAAAAAATATCTTAACATTCAGTTTTCCGCAGGACACTGATCCCCCGAGTAAAAGTTGTGTGTTTGTTTGACCCATCCAGTACCCGGCTCTTACACCTTCTGGCAGAGTATTCACTCTTAATACGACAAACCGTTGGTCTAACAACCACAAGGATGAGTGTACATTGAAGTTAGTTAGCCTTGTGCGTAATAGAGACGGTAAAGATTTGCTTCATGTTATCAAGATTGCGAGGCCTACCGACTAAGCGACTATATTTGACAATGTGGGCGGGGGACCGGCCAGAGCTGTTTGACCCGCAGAGTGTGTGTTTAATTGAACCCAAAAGCCAAGCTTTGAACCCCTGAAGAATTCCAGAGTTTGTGCAGGTTAATGGATATGTTTGTGTATGAATGAAGAGACACAAGGCTTGAAAGATTTTCCTACCTCTAAGAGTGACTAAAGCTGATGGAAGAATCATGTTTTGACCATCCGAACCTCTGTAAACCAGTCAGTGAGTGCAAGTGAAGGTAAAAGCAACGGTCAGAGAAATTTAGGACAAACCAGCTGGGAACTTTAGAAGGAAGTATAGCTGTGGACTTTACACTTCCAACCTCCCCCTTCCTTCCCTCAGTGGCAAAAGTATTACTGTGTATTTAGTTGTGGTAAATTACGCTATTTTAAATACTGTAATGAATAAGAAAAAAAATATAAATATATATGTATTTTAACAGATGTTTTCATTTTTCTCAGTGAGTTTTATGCCGTAAATATATAGAATATTGTATTTAAGATTAAATTTAGAAAAACAACCTGGAGATGTCTAAATGTTTTATAAAAGATAAGTTTAAATTTTGTATAAGATGTGATATTTTGTGTGATTGTCTACTGTTATGAAATGAGAAATTGAATGTAATGTGACTTCCAGCAGGCATATAATTGATGAATTAATGAATAAATAAACTATTGAAATTATGGCACTTGCCAGGGCGATGTATTGTTTCTTCAGCAGTTGTGCAAAGGCAGATGTACAGTGACATGGATGGACACAAGATGGTGCTATCGGTCGGTACTATGATGTCACCTTGTTTTAAATATTGACGCATGAGCTGGTGATACGAGACCGCAGTACCAACTGTATAGCAACACCTAGTTATACGATGAAGATCCAATGAATTCAATTTGAAAATGACTTTATTTTGTAATCTCATTTAAAAGAGCACAAATAAAGAAGCATATTCTTGTATTTGGGCATTAGAACAGGTACAAATCCTCTAAATTACTATTTTTCAGACACCCATGTACAATAATTGTTCACCCTATTGCTTGGGTTTAGTTTGTACTAATATTGCCCTGATGTCTGCCTTGCACCTGAAAGCATTATGAATATTACAATGTATTTATTATTAATCTAGAGCCTTGTGACTTTTAAATACACAATCAGAAGAAGAAATTTCCAAGACAACTTTATGTTTACGGAAACATGGTGGTATGGCATCAGACCACCAGATGAGTAAGAAGCTGTGTACAGAAAAATAAAGAGGCTGTAGTAAAACAAAATGTGTAGTTAAATCCTTTTTTCGAGTTAATGTGTAACTTTTTCAAACAATCATGATAATACAGCAAATACAAGAACGATATTTGAATATGTGTAAATATTTTTTTACACAAGATTAAACTGGAAGCATAGACCAACTGTCATTGTTGTTCATTAATTTGCAACAGTACCTACAAACAAAATGTTTTACATCAACTGTAGTTCATGAGGAGAGTGATTGTCCTGAAACCGCAAGGTAACAGGTTTGACCTTGGTCTCCGCAAGGTTTACATCTCGGCAAGGGCATAGCTTTGGTCTCAGCATTGGTAGGGACAGCTTATAAAGTTGTATATATAGTCATATTATATATACAAAAAAAATCATAGAACAAGAATAAATACAATTATTTACATTGTATTGCTATTTGACCTGTTATAACTATCAAACTTTTTTAAATACTCTCATGTGTCAATTATGACAGGGTCTAAAGTCCTATCAATATTTAATGGCTTAGGGTGTTCATCCTCGAACTGCAAGGTAGTAGGTTTGATCCAGACGTGAGGTTTTCAATTTAAAACTCATACCTTTTGCTCCGTTTACAGTGAGCGTCACTATACCGGACTTTTAGATCACCGCAAGCAGAGGATGGATATGTTTTTACTGTCTCATCAGCTATAGAATCCCATTGGAGTCACGGCAGTGCAATTAAACAGCTAACAGCTAACTTGCAACTTGATATCCTAAAATCATCTGTACTTCCTGGATGATACTTCATTTTTGGCTATTGTATCAAGTTTCATCACTTACCATAACCATCTAAATAGGAGGTCATTGTCATGATTTGATATGTTTTCCTGTTTTATTTTGTAGTCTTGTGTCCTCTGTGTCTCTGCGCTTCCTGCCGTGGTGATTGTCTAGGATTGGCCCAATCCCAATCCCCACCCTGAACCCTCAAACCCTAAACCCTGAACCCTCAGGGACTCAGCTTCTAACTGGTTGAGTGTGAGAGTCTGTGAGGGCTTGAGCAGGTGTAAACATGAATGGGACAGCACTTTGCTGCAACATCACGTGACTACGGGCGCATCCCAAGTCTCTAAATTGCCGTCTCCTCGCTCCACGACTGAACCGGAAGTGGTTCTGCGCCGCCATGTTGAAGGCCGTCCCAAAGCTCTTATTCGGCTCGGAGGAGCGAGGTACGAGGGGGGAGGAGGGAAATCGGAGGAGTTATGATCGAGGAGCCCCGAGAGCAGACTTCCAGGAAGTGTTTTAACGCTGGACACGCCCCCTCACTGCTCCTCTGTTATTTGATTGGACGCTGCAGCTGATGGACTGACCGCTGGAGTTTCATACCAGAGTGAAGATCATCACAAAATAAACGTTCTATATTTTAGTGTTTTCTTATTTACCATCTGGTTAAAATATGTGTTCATTCATTGTAGGTCTGAACAAAAAAAGGACTACAAACTATTTTCTTCAAAGATTTGATCTGTTGTTTCCCTCAATAACTTGTATTATGTATGTAATTAAAATCAGAGAGCTGGAGAAAGGAAACACGTTTTACAACATGCATGGTTATTTTATAATGTCACAATTAGAATTTCAAAGCATACCGACGTAAATAAGTAATAACAGTGACTCGGGTCGGCATTGTCTAATATCTTCTCGGCACTTTGCAGGCAGCTATTCTCACCAGTTTCACCAATGCTCTGGTGATGTCACTCATGATGTTAAGCCACCTGCTGAAGAACCCGCTTGTCCTAGAACGAGCACATCCCGCGCTTAATTCTGCGTGGATGTATTAATTTCCTTTCACTGCCACCGATGCTGGCTGACGGGTCTGCTGATATGTGGCGAGAAGTTAGCAAACAACACACATGTAATGTTGTAAGACTCTACCAGATAAAAAACACACAGCACCTGATGAACAGAATCAAGCTGCAGATGAACGATTCCTCAACTGCTGCAGCAAACAAAGTAAATGTACTTTCAGGAAGTGGATCACGTCTCCAAACTCCACTCCTGCTGCTGGTTCAGTGGCAGCTCATCACGTGATTAAATGGCTGATTTATACTCGACCTGCACGCCGACGTTCACCGATATCTCCCTCCAGGAATTCACCGCCATCTGCGTGTCCTTATACTCCGTCAGACGGGTTTTATAAATGCTCATATTTGTGGACCTCTTCTGCCAAACGTCCTTCAACTGGATCCATTGTTTGTGTTTCTGCTTTGGCTTTTAAAAACACCGGTATTATACTATGAAACCGGAAATGCGAGACTCAGAAAGGATGTGGCAAGCAGACCAATCACAGCCTTCAGGGCTTGCGTCGCTTTGACGGATACATTTTGGGTGACGCACGCAACAAAATAAACTTTGAATTTGAATGCAGAAGATAATTATATTACTCATTATTGTGAGCTAGCCAAGGTTGTGTGAGCCTTGTTTCCATAAGGCGTGATAGACACTGGGTTTTGTTTATTTGTAAGGCCCCACCTTCATGTTGCTTTGTTGTTGTTTTTTAATGTTGGCCCTTACTGAACTCCTTAATAAATTATTTTATGTGCAGTTTTTCCTGGGGTTTTTTCGTTTTAAAAAAAATCTAATTTTAAAAAAAGACTTTGGAAATGTTTTATTTTAAAATGTTATATATATATATATATATATATATATATATATATATATATATATATATATATATATATATATATATATATATATATATATATATATATATGTGTGTGTATATATATATATGTGTGTATATATATATGTATGTATACATATACATACATATATATATTTGTATATGTATGTATACATATATGTTATATATATATATATATATATATATATATATATGTATATATATATATATATATATATATATATATATATAACATATATATATACACATATATATATTTATATATAACATTTTAAAAACATTTCCAAGGTCTTTTTTACAATTAAATAAAAAACAAACAGGAAAAAATTAATCATTAACTCAAATGTTGCTGATAATACATTGTACTGGGGGAATGAGATGTCTGTAATATTGTTATTTTATTCGTCAAACAAAACATTTGATCAGTTTATAAACCATTAAAGATACACATGTTTACAGATCGCTTTTTGCATTGAAAGGCTGTGTGTGAACTGAATATTTATAAAGTTATATATCTTAAAATATATTAATATGGTTTACAGGCAAAAGCAGATATGCTCTGTGAACGCCTCACATCAGCATGATATGAACCAAGTGATGTCACTATAAAGACAACGTGCTACTTGTGTTCGCGCAGCCGCGTAAAAGCAGCCAGACAGTGGGCGGTAACTTCTGAACATCAGCCAATCAGCGCCACGTCCGTCAATAGCGCAACTGTCGGTAAACTAAAAAGTGCCCTGGGCTGAGGCTCTCGTGGGACTTCCTCTCGTCGTTTGCAGTCTGTGTCGCTCCATCAGATAAGATATAACTCCACGTTACATGAGCAGCTGGCGGCTGTTCGGGAACCCGACCTCCTCTGAAAAAAAGACCGACATGACGCTGCTGGACGAGCGGATCTGGTCGCTGTTCAAGCGCCACTGGCGGCAAACTCTCACCTACTGGAGCGCGTTCTTCAGCTTCGGCCTGTGCATCGCCTTCCTGGGACCCACCGTCCTGGACCTGAGGTGCCAGACCCAGTCCACGCTGCAGCAGATCACATGGGTCTTCTTCTCCCAGCAGTTCTTCCTGGTGGTGGGCAGCAGCCTGGGGGGGCTCTTCAAGAAGACGTGAGTGCGTTTCAGTGAGCTCTCCTCCGGTCTGACAGTGTGCAAACGCTCCACCGTTAATAGACCGCATCAAATTTAAGGGATTGGAATATTCTCATCGTCTTCTTCTCGATAATAATTAATATTAATAATGATAATTCATTTTATTTGGATCAAGAAAGGGACTTATCATGGTGAACACAGAAACAATAAAAGTGAGAAGAGAGATGGCATAATAAACAAAACAAAAACGCACATAAGAGCATCACAGGTTAAAAGCAAATTTGATTAGATGAGTTTTAAGCTCAATTATGAAAATATTCCGTATGCGTCTCAATACATTGGGAAGTATTAGGATTAATTGGGATTGTTGGAGTGTGTGGTATTTAGGGACTTTGTAGTCGTGAGTCGTGAGTATGTCTCTTTACAGTTTGACACTCAAAGACACATACCCACATTGTTTAATCACCTTGATGGTCTACTTATGACTTAACCTCATTTTATGAACATTACTTGTCCAAATGATTCATACTCGGCTGCAGAAAATGAGCCATGACCTCTGTCTTAGTGTCTTAGAGACCTCAGGCGGTTTAATAATATTATTTGATTTGGATTACTGTTATTGGAGTTATTTTTTGGAACTTTAAAACATGTATTACATACCTCTCAGGGAAGAAAAGGTTGTGTGACACTTAAACCATAACATATTAAAAGTCAATCTAATGAAAATCTAATTAGAAACATGACATTTTGTGATTTCAAAAATGGAAAGTCTGGTTAGATACATGAAGAAAGACCTGACCCTGAGGTTGAATACTTGCATTAATTAACTAAATGCATGGATTAGAAGTATTTAAATGACAACGTGGCGCCTTTTAACTTTGAAGGTTAGACTGTATTCTAAATTTGACTGACAAATCTAAAACATTCAAATGACAGACTTGCTGTTCCAGGTCTGTGCCCTGTACCTATACTCCAGTCTAATGTGAGTGTGTGGTGAAGTCGACAGAGATAACTCTCCTTTGTCACACACCAGTTAATTGTTAAATAAACATCGATCTATTTCACATCTACTCCACGTCCATTTTCCCTTTCACACCACGATCAACATGCTCTGTTAGATTGAGTAATCGTCTCTTTATCCTGACCTTGAATTAAAAAAATAATTGTGTGAAGTCAATTTCAAAGCAGTCCAGAGCTGTTGAGACATAATCTCTCCAAAAAAAAAAAAAAGGTTAACCTGCTGATGGCCCTCGAGGAGAAGTTGGAAAGTAAAATGAATCATCTGGGGACCGCGTATAGCGGGACAGACCTTTGTGCAAGTCTGCAGTCTCCAGTAGCATTGACCTAGACCCCGTCTGTAGGATTCACTCTCTGCGAACTATGAATGAATGGACAAGATCTTATAGCAATTTATGTGATGTTGAGATATTCTAGTCTCGGTGGACCAACAGACCTCAGATGATTACTTCCCGCTTCTGACTATTATATATCCACACACGTAAGGTTTGTGTGCTCTAATGTCACCTGGCTCCCGGTGAAGTGTCCTGAACAAACTCAAAGTGCTCTGAGAGACGAGGTCAAAAGCAGAGTATAAAGTTGGCAGGAAAGGTGAACACAAGGTGAAGATTATGTGGAAGTGTGGTAAATAAAAGATAACAGGACAGCACACCATCAAGGTGACTTTACTGTAGCAGCAACAACAACTATTTTTTTTTAAAATTCAACCTGGTTTGAGTGACAGTATTGTAAAACGTAAGCGCTGACAAGGTGCTTCATAAGTTTGTGATCATTCCAACTAAATCTCTGTCTGAATAGTAATGCTGGTGTGAGAGGCGGAATGCCTCGGCAGTCTGAATACTGCCTGCTGCTGACGTCTTCCCTCTATGTCTCCTCCAGACTCCCTTCCTCGCTGCTCGTCCTCTTCTCCTGCACTCTCATCATCTCGGTCGTGTTTGCCGTCATACCGCTGTGCAACCATGTGTTGCTGCTGTCTGTCGCTATGGCGATTGCCGGCTTTGCCATGGGGGTGATCGACACTATTGCCAACCTCCAGCTGGTGAAGCTGTACCAGAAGGACTCCGCCATCTTCCTGCAGGTCAGTGGCGGTGTTTGTGCACGTGTTGCTGTGGTGCTCAATAAAAAGTCTCCGAGGATGTTTGTGTGCGTGCGTGTGTGTGTGTGTGTGTGTGGAGTGATACAAATCTACTCCATTACATATTTGAAGTTCCTTCTGGTTAATTGACTTGATGAAATAAAGAAACTAGAGAATATTTTTATTTGGACAATAGGTCACATGACTGTGTGATGACCTCTAGAGCCTTTTTTTGCACGTTGAGTTAGTTGACCACACTGTTTGGTCCTCATCAGTTTTGTATTCTGTAAACTTTGTTGCAAAGAATTTGCAACAAAGTTTTTTGTCCATGTATAGCAATGGTTGTAATTGTATTCCACTCATGTCTGCGCTGAAAGCACACACTAATTTCTCCATCCATATCTCGCCCATAGGCCTTGCATTTATTCATAGGCCTGGGAGCTCTGGTCAGCCCCCTGGTGGCCGATCCTTTTCTGGCGGAGGACTCCTGTGTCCTGAGTGCCAACTGGACCGCCAACTCGTCCTCTCCCTCCGACCTACAGCACCTCCGCAAAAGCCTGGCCGGGCACGGAGCGGCGATCGGCAACATCTCCAAGTATCCTCTGCACACCGAGGGTATGGTGGTCACCCGAGTGTCGTACGCTTTCTGGGTCATGGCTCTTATCAATGTGAGTTTTTTGTCAGGAATTGTGTCCTGTGTGTGATGACACATACATGTGCACATCAATCTCTAGCATAAGTATAAATTTGCCTCAAATGTGGGTCCCTTGTAAATGTTGTGAAAGACAGTGACGGTGAGTAAAGATTACTCACAACATGTTGCATTGTCCGTAGCCGAATGGTCTATGCTCAGGGCGGAGTTTCAATGTGTCGCAGCCTAGCGGTTACAGGTCAAATTACTATTGGTTTCTCTGTCCACTTTGCACGTTTTGACACTAATGGAAGGTTACAGTCACTCTTATTTGCATTTCTTCAGATGGCCAAAGGCTTTAATGTTGACTCTCAGAAAAAGCAATATGCTCCCACCTCAGTATAAATAACCACTCCGCTCTTCTGTTTGAACTTGATCTGTCTCAGACGACGAGATAAGATGTCGTGTATTCTTCTTTTATGAGGGGAGGGTCACAATTGTAATCTGCTGACAGGAAGTGTCGACTGTTACAATTAGCCTGTGTGTGTGTGTGTGTGTGTGTGTGTGTGTGTGTTTATGTATCCTGCAAGCTCCCAGTGCCAGCAGCAGTGCTCGCTTTAATGTACCACGAGAGACTGCTGCCTTGCTCCAGCAACAGTCCACGGCTGATCGACGGAGAGTCTCTGTCCAGCAGCAGCCCCACCGGTGACAGTGGTCAAGGTAATGTGTGTATATCTGGGCTGGTGATCAACTGCATTTAAATGAAAGGACCAACCTCAGTATCACTCTCTGTCCAGGTCATGGAAGTTGGTTTGGTCTCTGCAATCCTGCCAAACTTAGGGGCCGGCCTGCTTCTTTCTTCATTCTCCACGCACTGGGTGGGGCCATCCTCTTCATCACTGATGGGATTGTAGTGAGACTTCCAGCTTACATTACATTACATGTTATTCATCTGACGCTTTTATCCAAAGCGACTTACAATAAGTGCATTCAAGTACAAACTCAGAACAATAAGAATAAGAAGAATCAATAAAGTACAATTTCTTCAAGAAAGCCAAACTACAAAGTGCTTTAAGTAAGAAAAGATGTGTTTTTAGTTTGCGGTGGAAGATGACTTTCTGCTGTCCTTTCAACTTACACAACACACATGAAAACACAAGCAGTTAACACAATACCAGGGCATGTTGTGAGCACAGAGGGAGAGCAGATACCGTGTGAGGTCAAATGGTGCATGTTCTAAAAACAAGAGCTTGGTAGTTTTTTGTAGTTTGGCTGCTGATTTGACACATTTACCACAACAGCCTGAAGTCGGAATTGCGCGCAATTGCTACAATTTGGATTTCAGAAATTGCACTCCTTCTCTGGCCCACAAAGTAAGACTTGAAAAAACCTCCTGCTTTGTTTGTTCTGCTGCAGGGCTCCTATGCTGGATTTGTCTACACCTATGCAGTCTACCCTCCTCTGCTGATAGGTCATAAGACAGCTGGCTATCTGGACAGTGCATTCTGGGCCTCCATCACAGTAGGAAGACTGGCTTTCATTTACCTGTCCTACAGATTCACAGCACCCAAGCTGCTCACCTTCAGTCTGGTACGAACATATACTTAAAGGACAACTCCACCTGAAAGTGAATACAGTAGTTGATATAACAGGGCTGAAAGAATAGAGTTCAAAACATGAGAAAAGGGTTTTTCTAACAAATAATTGTGTGTCACAAAGTAGGGCTGTTACATAATAATACTACAAACCAAAAATTTGAACTGGGTGTTAGGACCATTGACAGAATGTTTCAGGAGTATTTCAAACAACAGGATCAAACAATGCTGCTTTATTATGCTCCGATAACTCATAGGCACTTGAAGAGCAGCAGCCTAGTAACATCAACAGAGTATTTCTGTCTGTGTTTGAATACATCAATGAGTAAATGTAGTTGTGGCTTATGTCTACTCAATTCCAGCACCAACTCTGCCCTCTAGTGGTCTAAAAGGAAAGGTTTATTGAGATGGTGAAATTAGCAGTTTTGCTGCGACTGTTTGCTTAGTGCATTTTTTTGATGGATTAAGAACAACATTTCAGAAAAGATTGACATTTCAGAGGGCAGATTTGGGTGGCCAGAGAAGCGACATAACCGTGATCTGTGGCACGTTAATAGGATGTCAGCAGTCTGCCAAATTGGAAAAGTGTGCTCGTATCGAATCTTGAGTGGTGGCACCAGTTCAGATTGCATTGAAAATAGGAGGGAAGCAAGTCCCATGACTGCGAAGAGCAACTTAACGGTTCAACGAAAGTGGCTCTTCCATGTTATTTTCAGCCATTGATCACACAAGTGTTTTATTCCAACTGTGTGTCACAAAGGACACTCTGCTTGTGCCGAAATAGCTCAGTTGGGAGAGCGTTAGACTGAAGATCTAAATGTCCCTGGTTCGATCCCGGGTTTCGGCAGCTAAAGGCTGGCTTTTAGGCACAAAGAGCCTTGATGTTTAGAAACGCTGACTCACAGCAGTCTGATGCAATTCACTTGCTTCCCAAACTGCTACCCCTCAGGTTGACGGCTCTACAAAGACTTCAGCGTTGGAGTGTTTTACATTCAAATAATGGACGAAATCTCGTCCCTTCCTCCGAGACGTTGCAAGAGCTACTTTATGGATTACCGAAAGGGCTAATTTCCTAAAATGTATGGCCATCTTTTCATAATGCTTTATATTCTGGCTGTACACCACTTGATTTTTACTCTTTGTGCCGAAATAGCTCAGTTGGGAGAGCGTTAGACTGAAGATCTAAATGTCCCTGGTTCGATCCCGGGTTTCGGCAGCTGGATGCTCTATATTCAATCGCTGACTAGTGTACACCCTCTCAGATTCAATTGAAACTTCGGTTTTGCATTGAAAATAGGAGGGAAGCTAGTCCCATGACTCCGCCAGAGCAACTTAGCGGTTCAACGAAAGTTGCTCTTCCATGCTATTTCCAGCCATTGAGCACACAAGTGTTTTATTCCAACTGTGTGTCACAAAGGACACTCTGCTTGTGCGGAAATAGCTCAGTTGGGAGAGCGTTAGACTGAAGATCTAAATGTCCCTGGTTCGATCCCGGGTTTCGGCAGCTGGATGCTCTATATTCAATCGCTAACCAGTGTACACCCCCTCAGATTCAATTGAGACTTCAGTTTTGTATTGAAAATAGCAGTGAAGCTCGTCCCATGACTGCGCAAGAGCAACTTAGCGGTTCAACGAAAGTGGCTCTTCCATGTTATTTCCAGCCATTGATCACACAAGTGTTTTATTCCAACTGTGTGTCACAAAGGACACTCTGCTTGTGCCGAAATAGCTCAGTTGGGAGAGCGTTAGACTGAAGATCTAAATGTCCCTGGTTCGATCCCGGGTTTCGGCAGCTGGATGCTCTATATTCAATCGCTGACTAGTGTACACCCTCTCAGATTCAATTGAAACTTCGGTTTTGCATTGAAAATAGGAGGGAAGCTAGTCCCATGACTCCGCCAGAGCAACTTAGCGGTTCAACGAAAGTTGCTCTTCCATGCTATTTCCAGCCATTGAGCACACAAGTGTTTTATTCCAACTGTGTGTCACAAAGGACACTCTGCTTGTGCGGAAATAGCTCAGTTGGGAGAGCGTTAGACTGAAGATCTAAATGTCCCTGGTTCGATCCCGGGTTTCGGCAGCTGGATGCTCTATATTCAATCGCTAACCAGTGTACACCCCCTCAGATTCAATTGAGACTTCAGTTTTGTATTGAAAATAGCAGTGAAGCTCGTCCCATGACTGCGCAAGAGCAACTTAGCGGTTCAACGAAAGTGGCTCTTCCATGTTATTTCCAGCCATTGATCACACAAGTGTTTTATTCCAACTGTGTGTCACAAAGGACACTCTGCTTGTGCCGAAATAGCTCAGTTGGGAGAGCGTTAGACTGAAGATCTAAATGTCCCTGGTTCGATCCCGGGTTTCGGCAGCTAAAGGCTGGCTTTTAGGCACAAAGAGCCTTGATGTTTAGAAACGCTGACTCACAGCAGTCTGATGCAATTCACTTGCTTCCCAAACTGCTACCCCTCAGGTTGACGGCTCTACAGAGACTTCAGCGTTGGAGTGTTTTGCATTCAAATACTGGACGAAATCTAGTCCCATCCTCCGAGACATTGCAAGAGCTACTTTATGGATTACAGAAAGGGCCAATTTCCTAAATCTTAAGGCCATTTTTTCATAATGTTTTATATTCTGGGTGTACACCACTTGATTTTCAGTTTTTGTGCCGAAATAGCTCAGTTGGGAGAGCGTTAGACTGAAGATCTAAATGTCCCTGGTTCGATCCCGGGTTTCGGCAGCTGGATGCTCTATATTCAATCGCTGACTAGTGTACACCCTCTCAGATTCAATTGAGACTTCGGTTTTGCATTGAAAATAGGAGGGAAGCTAGTCCCATGACTGCGCAAGAGCAACTTAGCGGTTCAACGAAAGTTGCTCTTCCATGCTATTTCCAGCCATTGAGCACACAAGTGTTTTATTCCAACTGTGTGTCACAAAGGCCACTCTGCTTGTGCCGAAATAGCTCAGTTGGGAGAGCGTTAGACTGAAGATCTAAATGTCCCTGGTTCGATCCCGGGTTTCGGCAGCTGGATGCTCTATATTCAATCGCTAACCAGTGTACACCCCCTCAGATTCAATTGAGACTTCAGTTTTGTATTGAAAATAGCAGTGAAGCTCGTCCCATGACTGCGCAAGAGCAACTTAGCGGTTCAACGAAAGTGGCTCTTCCATGTTATTTCCAGCCATTGATCACACAAGTGTTTTATTCCAACTGTGTGTCACAAAGGACACTCTGCTTGTGCCGAAATAGCTCAGTTGGGAGAGCGTTAGACTGAAGATCTAAATGTCCCTGGTTCGATCCCGGGTTTCGGCAGCTGGATGCTCTATATTCAATCGCTGACTAGTGTACACCCTCTCAGATTCAATTGAGACTTCGGTTTTGCATTGAAAATAGGAGGGAAGCTAGTCCCATGACTGCGCAAGAGCAACTTAGCGGTTCAACGAAAGTTGCTCTTCCATGCTATTTCCAGCCATTGAGCACACAAGTGTTTTATTCCAACTGTGTGTCACAAAGGACACTCTGCTTGTGCCGTAATAGCTCAGTTGGGAGAGCGTTAGACTGAAGATCTAAATGTCCCTGGTTCGATCCCGGGTTTCGGCAGCTGGATGCTCTATATTCAATCGCTGACTAGTGTACACCCTCTCAGATTCAATTGAGACTTTGGTTTTGCATTGAAAATAGGAGGGAAGCTAGTCCCATGACTGCGCAAGAGCAACTTAGCGGTTCAACGAAAGTTGCTCTTCCATGCTATTTCCAGCCATTGAGCACACAAGTATTTTATTCCAACTGTGTGTCACAAAGGACACTCTGCTTGTGCCGAATTAGCTCAGTTGGGAGAGCGTTAGACTGAAGATCTAAATGTCCCTGGTTCGATCCCGGGTTTCGGCAGCTGGATGCTCTATATTCAATCGCTGACTAGTGTACACCCTCTAAGATTCAATTGAGACTTCGGTTTTGCATTGAAAATAGGAGGGAAGCTAGTCCCATGACTGCGCAAGAGCAACTTAGCGGTTCAACGAAAGTTGCTCTTCCATGCTATTTCCAGCCATTGATCACACAAGTGTTTTATTCCAACTGTGTGTCACAAAGGACACTCTGCTTGTGCCGGAATAGCTCAGTTGGGAGAGCGTTAGACTGAAGATCTAAATGTCCCTGGTTCGATCCCGGGTTTCGGCAGCTAAAGGCTGGCTTTTAGGCACAAAGAGCCTTGATGTTTAGAAACGCTGACTCACAGCAGTCTGATGCAATTCACTTGCTTCCCAAACTGCTACCCCTCAGGTTGACGGCTCTACAGAGACTTTAGCGTTGGAGTGTTTTGCATTCAAATACTGGACGAAATCAAGTCCCATCCTCCGAGACGTTGCAAGAGCTACTTTATGGATTACCGAAAGGGCTAATTTCCTAAAATGTATTGCCATTTTTTCATAATGTTTTATATTCTGGCTGTACACCACTTGATTTTTAGTTTTTGTGCCGAAATAGCTCAGTTGGGAGAGCGTTAGACTGAAGATCTAAATGTCCCTGGTTCGATCCCGGGTTTCGGCAGCTGGATGCTCTATATTCAATCGCTGACTAGTGTACACCCTCTCAGATTCAATTGAAACTTCGGTTTTGCATTGAAAATAGGAGGGAAGCTAGTCCCATGACTCCGCCAGAGCAACTTAGTGGTTCAACGAAAGTTGCTCTTCCATGCTATTTCCAGCCATTGAGCACACAAGTGTTTTATTCCAACTGTGTGTCACAAAGGACACTCTGCTTGTGCCGAAATAGCTCAGTTGGGAGAGCGTTAGACTGAAGATCTAAATGTCCCTGGTTCGATCCCGGGTTTCGGCAGCTGGATGCTCTATATTCAATCGCTAACCAGTGTACACCCCCTCAGATTCAATTGAGACTTCAGTTTTGTATTGAAAATAGCAGTGAAGCTCGTCCCATGACTGCGCAAGAGCAACTTAGCGGTTCAACGAAAGTGGCTCTTCCATGTTATTTCCAGCCATTGATCACACAAGTGTTTTATTCCAACTGTGTGTCACAAAGGACACTCTGCTTGTGCCGAAATAGCTCAGTTGGGAGAGCGTTAGACTGAAGATCTAAATGTCCCTGGTTCGATCCCGGGTTTCGGCAGCTAAAGGCTGGCTTTTAGGCACAAAGAGCCTTGATGTTTAGAAACGCTGACTCACAGCAGTCTGATGCAATTCACTTGCTTCCCAAACTGCTACCCCTCAGGTTGACGGCTCTACAGAGACTTCAGCGTTGGAGTGTTTTGCATTCAAATACTGGACGAAATCTAGTCCCATCCTCCGAGACATTGCAAGAGCTACTTTATGGATTACAGAAAGGGCCAATTTCCTAAATCTTAAGGCCATTTTTTCATAATGTTTTATATTCTGGGTGTACACCACTTGATTTTCAGTTTTTGTGCCGAAATAGCTCAGTTGGGAGAGCGTTAGACTGAAGATCTAAATGTCCCTGGTTCGATCCCGGGTTTCGGCAGCTGGATGCTCTATATTCAATCGCTGACTAGTGTACACCCTCTCAGATTCAATTGAGACTTCGGTTTTGCATTGAAAATAGGAGGGAAGCTAGTCCCATGACTGCGCAAGAGCAACTTAGCGGTTCAACGAAAGTTGCTCTTCCATGCTATTTCCAGCCATTGATCACACAAGTGTTTTATTCCAACTGTGTGTCACAAAGGACACTCTGCTTGTGCCGGAATAGCTCAGTTGGGAGAGCGTTAGACTGAAGATCTAAATGTCCCTGGTTCGATCCCGGGTTTCGGCAGCTAAAGGCTGGCTTTTAGGCACAAAGAGCCTTGATGTTTAGAAACGCTGACTCACAGCAGTCTGATGCAATTCACTTGCTTCCCAAACTGCTACCCCTCAGGTTGACGGCTCTACAGAGACTTTAGCGTTGGAGTGTTTTGCATTCAAATACTGGACGAAATCAAGTCCCATCCTCCGAGACGTTGCAAGAGCTACTTTATGGATTACCGAAAGGGCTAATTTCCTAAAATGTATTGCCATTTTTTCATAATGTTTTATATTCTGGCTGTACACCACTTGATTTTTAGTTTTTGTGCCGAAATAGCTCAGTTGGGAGAGCGTTAGACTGAAGATCTAAATGTCCCTGGTTCGATCCCGGGTTTCGGCAGCTGGATGCTCTATATTCAATCGCTGACTAGTGTACACCCTCTCAGATTCAATTGAGACTTCGGTTTTGCATTGAAAATAGGAGGGAAGCTAGTCCCATGACTGCGCAAGAGCAACTTAGCGGTTCAACGAAAGTTGCTCTTCCATGCTATTTCCAGCCATTGAGCACACAAGTGTTTTATTCCAACTGTGTGTCACAAAGGACACTCTGCTTGTGCCGAAATAGCTCAGTTGGGAGAGCGTTAGACTGAAGATCTAAATGTCCCTGGTTCGATCCCGGGTTTCGGCAGCTGGATGCTCTATATTCAATCGCTGACTAGTGTACACCCTCTCAGATTCAATTGAGACTTCGGTTTTGCATTGAAAATAGGAGGGAAGCTAGTCCCATGACTGCGCAAGAGCAACTTAGCGGTTCAACGAAAGTTGCTCTTCCATGCTATTTCCAGCCATTGAGCACACAAGTGTTTTATTCCAACTGTGTGTCACAAAGGACACTCTGCTTGTGCCGAAATAGCTCAGTTGGGAGAGCGTTAGACTGAAGATCTAAATGTCCCTGGTTCGATCCCGGGTTTCGGCAGCTGGATGCTCTATATTCAATCGCTGACTAGTGTACACCCTCTCAGATTCAATTGAGACTTTGGTTTTGCATTGAAAATAGGAGGGAAGCTAGTCCCATGACTGCGCAAGAGCAACTTAGCGGTTCAACGAAAGTTGCTCTTCCATGCTATTTCCAGCCATTGAGCACACAAGTGTTTTATTCCAACTGTGTGTCACAAAGGACACTCTGCTTGTGCCGAAATAGCTCAGTTGGGAGAGCGTTAGACTGAAGATCTAAATGTCCCTGGTTCGATCCCGGGTTTCGGCAGCTGGATGCTCTATATTCAATCGCTGACTAGTGTACACCCTCTAAGATTCAATTGAGACTTCGGTTTTGCATTGAAAATAGGAGGGAAGCTAGTCCCATGACTGCGCAAGAGCAACTTAGCGGTTCAACGAAAGTTGCTCTTCCATGCTATTTCCAGCCATTGATCACACAAGTGTTTTATTCCAACTGTGTGTCACAAAGGACACTCTGCTTGTGCCGGAATAGCTCAGTTGGGAGAGCGTTAGACTGAAGATCTAAATGTCCCTGGTTCGATCCCGGGTTTCGGCAGCTAAAGGCTGGCTTTTAGGCACAAAGAGCCTTGATGTTTAGAAACGCTGACTCACAGCAGTCTGATGCAATTCACTTGCTTCCCAAACTGCTACCCCTCAGGTTGACGGCTCTACAGAGACTTTAGCGTTGGAGTGTTTTGCATTCAAATACTGGACGAAATCAAGTCCCATCCTCCGAGACGTTGCAAGAGCTACTTTATGGATTACCGAAAGGGCTAATTTCCTAAAATGTATTGCCATTTTTTCATAATGTTTTATATTCTGGCTGTACACCACTTGATTTTTAGTTTTTGTGCCGAAATAGCTCAGTTGGGAGAGCGTTAGACTGAAGATCTAAATGTCCCTGGTTCGATCCCGGGTTTCGGCAGCTGGATGCTCTATATTCAATCGCTGACTAGTGTACACCCTCTCAGATTCAATTGAGACTTCGGTTTTGCATTGAAAATAGGAGGGAAGCTAGTCCCATGACTGCGCAAGAGCAACTTAGCGGTTCAACGAAAGTTGCTCTTCCATGCTATTTCCAGCCATTGAGCACACAAGTGTTTTATTCCAACTGTGTGTCACAAAGGACACTCTGCTTGTGCCGAAATAGCTCAGTTGGGAGAGCGTTAGACTGAAGATCTAAATGTCCCTGGTTCGATCCTGGGTTTCGGCAGCTGGATGCTCTATATTCAATCGCTAACCAGTGTACACCCCCTCAGATTCAATTGAGACTTCAGTTTTGTATTGAAAATAGCAGTGAAGCTCGTCCCATGACTGCGCAAGAGCAACTTAGCGGTTCAACGAAAGTGGCTCTTCCATGTTATTTCCAGCCATTGATCACACAAGTGTTTTATTCCAACTGTGTGTCACAAAGGACACTCTGCTTGTGCCGAAATAGCTCAGTTGGGAGAGCGTTAGACTGAAGATCTAAATGTCCCTGGTTCGATCCCGGGTTGCGGCAGCTAAAGGCTGGCTTTTAGGCACAAAGAGCCTTGATGTTTAGAAACGCTGACTCACAGCAGTCTGATGCAATTCACTTGCTTCCCAAACTGCTACCCCTCAGGTTGACGGCTCTACAGAGACTTCAGCGTTGGAGTGTTTTGCATTCAAATACTGGACGAAATCTAGTCCCATCCTCCGAGACATTGCAAGAGCTACTTTATGGATTACAGAAAGGGCCAATTTCCTAAATCTTAAGGCCATTTTTTCATAATGTTTTATATTCTGGGTGTACACCACTTGATTTTCAGTTTTTGTGCCGAAATAGCTCAGTTGGGAGAGCGTTAGACTGAAGATCTAAATGTCCCTGGTTCGATCCCGGGTTTCGGCAGCTGGATGCTCTATATTCAATCGCTGACTAGTGTACACCCTCTCAGATTCAATTGAGACTTCGGTTTTGCATTGAAAATAGGAGGGAAGCTAGTCCCATGACTGCGCAAGAGCAACTTAGCGGTTCAACGAAAGTTGCTCTTCCATGCTATTTCCAGCCATTGAGCACACAAGTGTTTTATTCCAACTGTGTGTCACAAAGGCCACTCTGCTTGTGCCGAAATAGCTCAGTTGGGAGAGCGTTAGACTGAAGATCTAAATGTCCCTGGTTCGATCCCGGGTTTCGGCAGTTAAAGGCTAGCTTTTAGGCACAAAGAGCCTTGATGTTTAGAAACGCTGACTCACAGCAGTCTGATGCAATTCACTTGCTTCCCAAACTGCTACCCCTCAGGTTGACGGCTCTACAGAGACTTCAGCGTTGGAGTGTTTTGCATTCAAATACTGGACGAAATCTAGGCCCATCCTCCGAGACATTGCAAGAGCTACTTTATGGATTACAGAAAGGGCCAATTTCCTAACTCTTAAGGCCATGTTTTCATAATGTTTTATATTCTGGCTGTACACCACTTGATTGTTAGTTTTTGTGCCGAAATAGCTCAGTTGGGAGAGGGTTAGACTGAAGCTCTAAATGTCCCTGGTTCGATCCCGGGTTTCGGCAGCTGGATGCTCTATATTCAATCGCTGGCTAGTGTACACCCTCTCATATTCAATTGAGACTTCAGCTTTGCATTGAGAAGGGAAGTTAGTCCCATGACTGCGCAAGAGCAACTTAGCGGGTTCAACGAAAGTGGCTCTTCCATGTTATGTCAAGCTATTGATCACACAAGTGTTTTATTCCAACTGTGTGTCACAAAGGACACTCTGCTTGTGCCGAAATAGCTCAGTTGGGAGAGCGTTAGACTGAAGATCTAAATGTCCCTGGTTCGATCCCGGGTTTCGGCAGCTGGATGCTCTATATTCAATCGCTGACTAGTGTACACCCTCTAAGATTCAATTGAGACTTTGGTTTTGCATTGAGAAGGGAAGCTAGTCCCATGACTGCGCAAGAGCAACTTAGCGGTTAAACGAAAGTGGCTCTTCCATGTTATAGCCAGCCGTTGATCACACAAGTGTTTTATTCCAACTGTGTGTCACAAAGGACACTCTGCTTGTGCCGAAATAGCTCAGCTGGGAGAGCGTTAGACTGAAGATCTGAATGTCCCTGGTTCGATCCCGGGTTTCGGCAGCTAAAGGCTGGCTTTTAGGCACAAAAAGCCTTGATGTTTAGAAACACTGACTCACAGCAGTCTGATGCAATTCACATGCTTCCCAAACTGCTACCCCTCAGGTTGACGGCTTTACAGAGACTTCAGCGTTGGACTGTTTTGCATTCAAATACTGGACGAAATCTAGTCCCATCCTCCGAGACATTGCAAGAGCTACTTTATGGATTACAGAAAGGGCCAATTTCCTAAATCTTAAGGCCATTTTTTTATAATGTTTTATATTCTGGCTGTACACCACTTGATTTTCAGTTTTTGTGCCGAAATAGCTCAGTTGGGAGAGCGTTAGACTGAAGATCTAAATGTCCCTGGTTCGATCCCGGGTTTCGGCAGCTGGATGCTCTATATTCAATCGCTGACTAGTGTACACCCTCTCAGATTCAATTGAGACTTAAGTTTTGCATTAAAAATAGGAGGGAAGCAAGTCCCATGACTGTGCAAGAGCAACTTAACGGTTCAACGAAAGTGGCCCTTCCATGTTTTGTCAAGCCATTGATCACACAAGTGTTTTATTCCAACTGTGTGTCACAAAGGACACTCTGCTTGTGCCGAAATAGCTCATTTGGGAGAGCATTAGACTGAAGATCTAAATGTCCCTGGTTTGATCCCGGGTTTCGGCAGCCAAAGGCTGGCTTTTAGGCACAAAGAGCCTTGATGTTTAGAAACGCTGACTCACAGCAGTCTGATGCAATTCACTTGCTTCCCAAACTGCTACCCCTCAGGTTGACGGCTCTACAGAGACTTTAGCGTTGGAGTGTTTTGCATTCAAATACTGGACGAAATCAAGTCCCATCCTCCGAGACGTTGCAAGAGCTACTTTATGGATTACCGAAAGGGCTAATTTCCTAAAATGTATGGCCATTTTTTCATAATGTTTTATATTCTGGCTGTACACCACTTGATTTTTAGTTTTTGTGCCGAAATAGCTCAGTTGGGAGAGCGTTAGACTGAAGATCTAAATGTCCCTGGTTCGATCCCGGGTTTCGGCAGCTGGATGCTCTATATTCAATCGCTGACTAGTGTACACCCTCTCAGATTCAATTGAGACCTCGGTTTTGCATTGAAAATAGGAGGGAAGCTAGTCCCATGACTGCGCAAGAGCAACTTAGCGGTTCAACGAAAGTGGCTCTTCCATGTTATATCCAGCCATTGAGCACACAAGTGTTTTATTCCAACTGTGTGTCACAAAGGACACTCTGCTTGTGCCGAAATAACTCAGTTGGGAGAGCGTTAGACTGAAGATCTAAGTTATTTCATAATGTATATGTATATATTCTGTGTATGTATGATTCCGGGTAAAGTTTCTTGCCTAAGGACACACAAGACAAGGACTATCAAAGCTAGGGATTGAACCGCACATCATTTGATTGAAGGACAAGCCTGCTCTGTAAAGAAGTGCTCCCTTTTGACAAATGTTTTGACCTAAAATATATATGGGTACTTTCTGCAAGTACAACTATGTTAGATGTTTGCTGTAGATCATAGACCATAGTTAAGTTAAAGTAAATAATCTCACATACTGCCTTTCGATCTGCTTCTTTCAGGTTGGGGTCATACTTGTGCAGTGCCTGTTATTGATCTTCTACACCAGCTGTGTGTTTCTCTTCATTGGTACCTGCGTTTTGGGACTGTGCATCAGCAGCGTGTTCCCATCCATGTTGGCTTTTACAGAGGACATACTAGACTACAAAGGTAAACTGACTATTCTGACTATTACATAGGTAGGTAGTACTAACCTCACAGTGAAGCACAATTGGTCACAGGATCAATTTCGTTATGTTACTTTTCGAGGGCAGCACTAGAATTTGCTATATTTATTGATGAACAGTCATTTTAGGTCTCCTTAATAATAATGTCTCTCTATTTCTTGTGTTTTTAAGGTTGTGCTACAACTGTTCTGGTGACGAGTGCCAGCACAGGAGAGATGTTACTGCAGCTGATTGTTGGATCGGTCAGACATTTTTCTGTGTCCTGTAGTGGCTACACTGCTTTCCAGCGTTGATTGCAGAGTCCTTCCAGAGTCCCATAATATCCTACTGTGTTTGTGTGTGTGTCTACCTTCAGGTGATCCACAATCAGGGCAGTTATACCTTCATGTTGTGTTGTACAATATTATCCTTCATCAGCTTCTGCCTGTTCCTGCTGCTTCTCTATGTCCGGCACAGCCACGGAAACGGCTGCACAGGTAAACACAAAGAGGGTGGAATGAAAATCCAGTAACACTCTTTGTTTGGAAATAAAAATACAATAGATGCTTTAAAGATATCACGTGTAGGATCTGGCGGCATGTAGTGGTGAGGTTACAGATCGCAAACAACTGAAACTTCTCCTGTGTGCCAAACATCCAGGAGAGCTACTGTGGCTGACGCTAAAATGCAAATGACCCTATCTGGAGCCAGTGTTTGGTTCGTCCTTTGTGAGCTACTGTAGAAATGTTCTATGACAAAGACCCACTTTGTCCCAGCACCAAAGAAAAGCCCACAGCACATCCGCTAAAGGTCATTGTGTGCGGTTCGATCCCCAATCCCGGGCGGTCCTTCTGTGTGGAGTTTGCATGTTCTCCCTGTGGTAGTGTGGTTTCTCTCCAGCTTCCTTCGACAGTCCAAAGACATGCAGCTCAGGTCAATTGGATTCTAAATTACCGCTAGGTGTAAATGTGAGTGTGAATGGTTGTCTGTCTTTCTAAATGTGCTATGTGATAAACTGGCGACCTGTCCAGGTGAACCTAATGTCAGCTGGGATCGTCTCCAGCGCCCCTAAATAGGATAAGCGGTTTGGATAATGGAATAAAAAAAAGTCGCCACCAAAAAAAAAGGTCACACACTAATATTTCGTTAGACCACCTTTAGCTTTGATTATGGTTTTGCATCAATTTCTCACCAAGATCTTGTACTGATGATGGTAAAGTCTGACCGCTGCGCAAAGCCTTCTCCAGCACATCCCAAAGATTCTCAATGGGGTTAAGGTCTGGACTCCATTTGTAAAAATGATGACAATGCCACGATGAATCCTGACATTGTCATCTTGGAATATGCCCGTGCCTTCAGGGAAGAAAAAAATCCATTGATGGAATAACCCGGTGATTGCTGAACCTGGTCGTTGCTGAACGTAGACCTGACCAACCGCAGCAACTCCAGATCATATCACTGCCCCAACGGGCTTGTACAGTAGGCAGTAGTAGTTGTAAAAAAAAAAAAATCATTGTAAAAAAAATAAATTCTAAATACTTGCCACATCAAGAGACAATATGGTTTCAAGGTAAAAGTCACGATGCAAAGGCGCATTGCTTTGGGAGATCAGGATGCTAATGCTTTTGTGTAAATGCCAGCATTCATCATGTCAGTTTCCTTGTATTGATGTCTCTGTTGAGTCAAACTAATCGACTCCGTTTCGTTCTCAGATTCGTCTCCAAATACAGAGATGAAAGAGAGGCCAGAGTCAGGAGGTTCTTGATGCGAAGAGTCCCCGAGAGACTGGGAGGGGAGTCCAGAGGACACCCATGACCAAGCGGCTCTGCTGTGGACGATGTAGAGGGAGCATGGGAAGACCATCTTTTGACATTCCCACTACAGCCTCAGAACAGGAGCTTCATCTTGACCTCCTCCCGCTGAACATTTGTTTGACCTAAAGAAATGTACTTTCAAGCCTGAAAATCAATTCATGACGCAACCCTTGTGCCCCACACACTTTTTGCACATGGCATGAATTTGCAAGGGGAAATTAAGGATTGTGGAAGTTCAGCCTCGGCTGCTATGATAAGTTTCTATTAAAGTATTCCCAAAATACAGACACGCAGGCCCTTAAGGACATAACTGTCCCCATTGGAACCCATTTAAATCATAATGTTTGATCCTACAGCCATTGCAGCATAAAATCATACATTAATTTGATCAAGTTTTCAATCTAGAGCCCTGCCTTTAAAATTTTGTTTTTATGATTTTCTACCTGATTGAGTCATTTTTTTCATCAGTATTGTTGATAACTATTGTTCATATACCAGACTGTGCAAACAATATACACACACATACATACTCTAGAGAGAGAGAGAGAGAGAGAGAGAGAGAGAGAGAGAGAGAGAGAGAGAGAGAGAGAGAGAGAGAGAGAGAGAGAGAGAGAGAGAGAGAGAGAGAGAGAGAGAGAGAGAGAGTTAAAATTCTGAAAATGTATTATTTGGTTGTAATAATCAGGATTACATCATGTATTAATTTCGAAGCTTCTGATGACAGGTTTCTTCTTGTCCTGTCTGGGCATCAGAGCCAGCGGTCACCTCTTGCAGCGCCGTATCTTTTATAAAAGACCCTTTAATGATCAAGTATTGCCTTTTTCAGTGTGAATGCGAGTTGTCTCGTCTGATGTCCGTGATGTCCTGATGCTCCATGTCCAAACATCTGCAGTTGCCACGGATAAGTCGCGACTCATAAATTAATAAAGGATCATCTATCTTATCGCATATCAGCCCTGCGGGAGCGGTGCTGTTGTAACTTCCTGGTGGTAGACATTAATAACACCAGAATATAGAGACATAATTAGTGAAGAGATCTTTTATTGGTCTCACCTATCTCTTTCATTATTAACAACTCTTTTACATCTCTCAAACATCAATATGCCACTTAAGACAAGTAGCTTGTAAACATCTTAAAAAGCATCAAACAAATAGAAAACTGGACAGAACAAAGCAAGAACTTTTTTTTCAAAAGGAGATATTTTTACATTTCTGGGGTAAGTTGATGGGAAAACGTCATTAGAGGGTACAAATGAAGGAATATGCTAATAACAAGACATACTGGAGGGAAGTTTCAAATGGCTTTGAGGCTGTTAAAAGCTGTTATTATTCGCTATTTTATAGTTTTTCATTAAAGTTTCTGTAAAAATGCAATATAAGCTGCCAATTGTATTGGACTTTCGTATAAATTCAAAAACATAAATATTTTGTGGTCGTGCCTAATCATAAATCCTTGTAAGTCCATGGATGTATATTGTAAAGGGTCAGATTTACTGTATAAAATACTAAGTGCATAATTGTATCCTCCCTTTGGGAAATCCCCCCTTTCATCAAAGAGGAAACCAGAGCCATAGAAAAGCGACAGAATCCAATACTTACAGGAACCCCCGAAGTCTAAGTGCAAACGTTCCATCACGACATTTGCATGTACAATATCGACACTATCAAAACACTTTACATAGAAAACATGGATTTAGATGTCTCCCCATAAGGCTTTGATTCCCCAAAAAAAAAAAGCCAATGCCCACACGGGACACCCGCCTCCCAAACACACCCAGAGAGGAACGACACAAGGACACGCACACATGCACAGAGAACCCCGATGTAGCAGACGTAGCAACTATCTGGCCGTTACAAAAATAGAAAACCACCTTATCATTCTACTGGTGTTACAGGAAAAATGTAAGAATACATAAAAATAATGAACAGGTTTTATATCTCTACTAATATACTTTGAGTAAATCTGCAATCACAAACACTTAGAAGCAGTTTGGAAAGAGAAAACACTGCCCGATTAGATATACACGTTGCTCCGCATACTGAGTATTTACAGTTAAGCATCCCCGGAAATTAAAAAACTGCAGCACATCGAAGGTCCGGCGGCACGTTAAGCTGCGGGCGAGCCGCAAGGTGCCAGTGCACAAACATGGTTACCAAACTTTCTGGGGCTCTCGTTTGGTCAAAGATATGGCATAAAGACAATCAGGAGACGCGAGTGTATACTGTGTAAATGATTGAACTTCGCCCACATGTGGGAGCTAAACTTGGGCTCGGCTGTGGTAAGGCACCGTATATCAATGTGACGGACTGCAGGCTGAGAGGGGGGGAGGGTGTGCTGTTAGTTGAGCGCGACCTACACGGTTCGCTGGTCATCCATCCCTGGGTTAGAAAGGGACACTTGGGTAAAGAAACACTTAGCGTGTTCTTTCCAAGCGTCGTGTAAACAAGTGCGATTCTCCACATTAACAGGATAGACATGCGGTGTCTGTGTCTTCGAGTCTGTGTCGCAGACTTATGGCTTCAAAAGTCATTCATAAAACAGGTGTAAACCTTTCATGGCTGATCATCTAGATGGGTTTTAGGGAAAGGAAGGTGCATCAATGCTTCAGAAGCTTCTTCTTTAAACACAGTCTTCTGGATCTGGATTAAAGGTTGACATGTTTCCGATGGCTAAGGCTTGGCAAAGGTTGAGGCTAGACTGTCGAGAGTTTAGCCACATAGATTTGGAGGTCATAAGCGAACAAAAAACAGAGTCCATTAATTTAGAAGAAGAAAAAACATAGCTGAGCTGTGGACAATCAACAAGGTTTCACGGTGGACGTTTTAGGAAACACTTAAAAAGATTGACACCTCTCTCGTGGCATCTTCATCATGATGATGGTATATTAAGACGTAGCTTAACTTAGCAAAATCGAAACAGCTAGTCTGGCTCCACATTAAAACACCTCTTAAACTTACTGATTATCATGTTAAAAATGCATTAAAGTGTAAAAAAAAAAAAAAGAAGAAGAAAAAAAAAACAGTGGTTTTACAGCTGTGCTGGAACTACTTTTTGGCAAAGAGCGGTTGGCAGCCAAGGAGCAGAAAAATCTCTAGGAAGTCACTGCTCACCAGCCAAGTAGTATTCTAGCACAGCTGCCTTTAACAATCTAGTTTGTTAAAAAAAAAAAAAAAGAGGCAACAACAGAGAAGTAACAAATATAGGATTTGGTGCCGTTGCTTGCAGAGCCGATGCACAGAGAGGGGTATGGCTTTGCTTTGCTTTCTTTTGTTGTCGCCTGGAAGCTTATTGGCTGGAGGCAAACCAGGCCGCACTGGCTTTTAGGGCTATTCTTGTGTGCGTGTGTGTGTGTGTGTGTGTATATATATATATAAAGGTTCAAGGTCAGATTATGGGCACATGTCACGAAAAGTAAGTCAAGATGAAAGTCCTCATTTCATACCGAGGTATGTAAGGCGAGGTTGAGTGGGTAAAAGATTAAAAAAAAGTTTGCAGGTACACATGCATATCTTCAGGTTAAAGCGCTACCCTTCAACGAGAGTAAAAGTTAAGGACCGAGCACAAAAAAGGAACAAAAGCAGAAACATGGAGTGTCTATTTTTTTTGGCAGCAACACTGTTGCACGAGACCAGAAGGGAATTCTAAAAAAGAAAAGTCTGGTGTCCGAGTCTATGTATGAAGCAGATTGTCGCTGCTGAGGGGCCAATCCACATCCACCGACCGTGTTGCCATGGAGATTCCTCCCCCCTTTTAAAACCGTTGTGACTTCAGGATCCATACGAGAATGAGCGGCTGTGGAGTGAGTCAGTGTGTGTGTGTGTGTGTGTGTGTGAGTGCAGGATGGTGGATGTCTGGATGCAAAGGTTCTAAAAACAAACCAAATGGGTTACTGTCATCCGTCGACCTGAACTGCCAATGTCTCTCCAGGACCCCTCCTCCTCCTCCTCCTCCTCTTCCTCCTCTCTCTCTCCACCCGTCTGACTGTAGTGTAAATTCGGTAGCATTGAACTTTGAAGCACCAGAGCGATGAGGAATGGCAATGAGCCCCCACATATTTGTCCTTGACGCGGGGCAGCAGAAGATGGGGACGGTGTCTGGCTGTCTGAGTTACTCCTATGTCCTCTGAGGGTCTGGCGTGATGGGGCCGGGCGTGTTGGTCCCGTCCATGCTGAACACAGGGATCTGGAACTGAGGGGTGAGGACCGACGGGAACTGTAACAGAGCAGTGCGCCTGTGTTAGGACGCTTTGGACAAATGCAGGCACACAATACAAACGCACGAGGCACGAATAGAGACTCTTAGGTACTAACTTGGAACAGGTGGGCTCCTTGGCGCCGCGTGGCCGGGCTGAGGGGAGCAACCGGACTGAGCGTGCTCCAGAAGTGGATGTTGGACAGCAGCGGGCTGGGAGTGAGCAACAGAGTGGGAGTCTGAGGAGAGAGACAAACGAGGCCGACTCAGTGTTGTTGCATTGAGGCCCGACGGCGGATTTTAGATGCAGCGCTGACTGAGCAGTTCTTTTAACTCTATTAGCGGGTTGCCCCCCCTGAAGAAACCTTCCGCCGCCCTGTAATTTTATCCATAGCGGCGTATCACAAAACAAGTCATTTAAGGTTCTCTTTCCTATAAAACAGAACCTTGTTCTTTTATTAAACAAACTCAACGACCGTATATTATTGATTGTATCTACATGTCATTTCTGTCTTTACAGGAACACTTCTCCTCTGATCTCTGTATCAGTAGAAGCCATTAATAACCCAGCAATATGTCTGTACTTTTGTGGAAATGTTTACGGTACGCCGTTAACAGGTTAGGCTTGCGCATGCGCGACCCGCCGCTTCTCGCCGTTTTGACAAAAGCCAATCTTCGCGAAATCTTTTCTGCTGTTCCGTCTCTCAAAACAGAATACAGATCTATTAGCTCAACATTGAGCATGAATTGAGGGCGGCCGAATCAAATCTATAACCCTGTTTTAAAAATATGTGTGAAATATTTGAAGAGGAAAGCAGCTCACTACAGCCACTAATACTAATACAACTTGAAGGCTCAACAAAACTAAAATGTTGGTTTCTGTTAAGAAAAAGAATATTTTATAAGTAACCACTGTTAGCCATGTTACAGACCTCAAAATTAGCGCTTACATTTGCAATTTATTAAGCAACTCAAATAGAGGTCTTGTGGTGTTGCTCGACCAATCTGACGTTTAGTAAGGGGGCTTAAGAGCGGGGACGACGTCTTCCCACAAAGCTAATTGGACACATCCATGGGAAAAAAAAAATAATAATAATAAAATAATTAGTTTGTACCTGGTCTGGTCAATAATTAGTATTCACATGCGGGAGAAGAGTGTCCCATATGAGTTAGGTTATCTATGAATTGTGTAAATGAACTGTTTGGACGAAATTGAAGATACTGGACACAAGATGCCAGCAGATTTTCTCCACGTTAATCTCGTGCCTGAGGCCAATCCGAGACGGACCAAAAAGAGAAACTCATTGTTATGCGAGCTGACTGGCAGTCTGAAGCTAGATCTTTTATCAAACCTGACCCCGTGGATCAAACCGGATCAAATGTCATCACCGGGGACAAAAAAAAAGAGCCCAAAACCAGGACTGCTGCAGTGCTGCCACCTGCTGGTCAGCGTTAGTAGCTGTTGGAGGTTCTCTGTGTAATGTCAATTCTGGGTTCTGTCCAGTTCGACAAATAACTGCAAAGTAAACATCTGGTACCGGTCCTATTCAGCCCATTTCCTCTGCATATTCTTTTATACGCCCATGACTTAGTTTTGATGTTCAAAGTGATCAGTTTTAAGAGATTATATCTGGTGGGAGCCTGGAGTAAATTAAAAACTAAACAAGACTATTGCAAACACTGCATCACACAAGGATCATCTCTAGGGTGTTTAAAAAGATTGCATCCAGCTAGCATGGGAATACAACATTTATTTTACTAATACCATGAAGTATTATTATTTACTCTTCAAACTCTGTATGTAGGTTCTGATTTGCATTTCTCTTTATCTTGAGACATGTTTTGCTTCAGTAAGCGTTTGTTTGCTTCAACAAAATGTCCGCCGCGACAACAGCTGGATGGCGAGCCCAGCGCTCTCACCTGCAGCATTGCTGGTGTGAGGGAGGCCGTCGGGAGAGACGGGCTGCAGAGGTTCATGGGGGAGAAGTCGGAGGCGGTGACCAGCAGAGTCGGCGGGCTGATCTGCAGGATTTTCGGCGGCTTGCGTGACTTCGCTGAGCTCAGTGTGCTGAGTGTGGTGCTGCTGCTCAGGGACGACGAACTGGTTTCGGCATCCAGGAAACTGGTCTCGTCCCCAGACAAAGCTGCGCCACTGTCCACCTGGTGGACAACAGACGATTTTCTTTACATTACTTCTGCTTTACACTTAGTCCTACATGAATATCTATTAAAATAAGAATGTGTGTTTTAGGTAGTATACACATTTTAACAGCATCAGAAAGAAAAACAGTAATCTGGATGATTCTGATGTAATCTGGAAGATGTTGCACACACGGGAAGTGGAGATTTAGCTGATGCTTTTATCCAAAGCGACTGACATTTTCTTTTTTTTCTATACACCGTGAACACAGCAACGGTGAGCAATAAGGGGTTAAGTGTCTCAAGGACACATCAACATGGGCTAGCGGAGCCAGGGATCAAACCACAATCCTCTGATGCATGTATACTTGCCTTCTCAGGCGCCTGGTGTTGAGAAGAACCTGACTCCATGTCGCTGTCAATCACCAGCTCCTGGGACGAGTCGGGCACGAGGCTCGCGGACGGGCTGATCGAGATTAGGTCCGGCAGGTTGAACGCCGGCTCCGCTGGGCGGATGTGTTCAAACGAGTAAACGGACTGGGGCGGCATGGAGTTTGAGCGGATGTCCTCAGCCTTCGCGGGAGGAGCTTGCATGTGATCCACGTGGTTGGACACCAGGGCCGCCTCCACAACGACCTGAGCGGACTGTGCTGGTGCTGGCTTCGGAGGGGCGTTTCCAAACTTGATGACGGATGGCAAAGCAGCCGGTTGCTGCTGCGGCTGAGGCGACTGCTCCCGGCTCTGGGCGGCGGCGGTGAGGCCTCTTTTGTCGGCCAACTTCTCTCCCGGGTTCTCTATTTTGATGGACTTAAACAGCTGGCGTCCATTTTGCAGCGAGTTGAGGGTGAAGGAGGTGTACAGGCCGGAGTGGATGTAGTCGTTGCGGTTCGACTGCTTGATGCTGGAGCCCAGAGCTGCTGTGCTACTGCGGTCACCCGACTCACCCTCTCGCGAGGTGCTGTCAGCCCTCTTTAATAGGTGAGGGGGGCCCCCAGCACCCACATCCACACCCTCCGTTCGTGGAAGGCCCTCTCCTTTTAGGATGTCAGGATAGGACACGAAGCGATAGACAAACTTCTGACCGTTCACCTTCTTTATGATATTCTTTAAAAACACAAAAAAGCAGAAATGTTAGTTTATACTCTCGGGAAACCAAATATAAGAAGACATTTTGTTTTATTCAGCCAGAAAACTCATAGCAAGAGCATAGACAAGACATTCTCTCACGCAGTCTGCCTCTACCACAGAGTCACTAACGGTAAAAAAAAAAAAAAATAGAAGCGGGAGACCACATAAAAAAGGCCTTGTACGTGGGACAGCTCTGTCTGGACCAAACTAGCAGCCACTCGCGATGCAGCCAAACATACCAGCGCAGCCGTGCCTAGAACGCCCACGAGGTCAGGCCGCTGCCAAACCGCGAGCAGAGTGGGAGACAGACAGCCCTCTGCCTGTATTGCAAATGTCACTGAGCAGTGGACTTTACGACTCAGAGACGCAGTTTACTTGTGCTCTGCCGGCTTAAAAAAAATATATGATAGCATAATTATGCGCATGACAAATCATCTGCTAGCTTCATTTTAAAAAAAAATCTTTTTAACACCGGGAGTGGGGCACAATATTAGGTTACAGCTGTCTTTATCCAGACATTCAGAAACACATTTGTTGATAGTGACCACATGGATTATTACCATTTCAGTATTCTAATCATTACATTTCAAGAGGTATCATTATATAAAGTATATGTAGTTGTAATATGTAGTTGTCTTCTTTTGGGCAACAAAGGCAAACATCTGGTGAGTTGTGTGTCTGAAGATATCAGCTATCAGCCACACTTGTGGTTCTCAGTTGCTGAGCTAACATTACCAAACGCATTAAATTCACAAAGCAGTAGAACAAGCCGCATGTTCGGTGCTAAATGATTCCTAACTAAGCTTGTGATCTTTTCAGACTGTAACTGAGGAATTGGGACTTTAATTTACTGTCGGCTAACAGCTGTTGGTCGGTGCATTGACTGCTGTCGAGCTACGACGTTCCAGGCTCATGTATTACACGCTCCGTCATACAATCATGTCCGAGCTGGATTATGACATGTGCAATCAGGCGACAACTTTTCAAATTATGGTGTCTTTTCTCTTTCTCTAATGCTCTTTGTCCGAGTATAAAAATGTCCGTTTGCGATCCGCGTTCGAAATTAAATCTGTAGTTTGGCTCACTCGTGAAATAACTGCTGATGCAGCTGAAAAATTTAAATTAAGAGAAGCCTGCTGATGGGTTTGGTCATCATTGCCGTGGTGGGTTCTGGCACGAACCCTTCAAATATAGCGGTTTAAATCAAGGTACACCATTTTTAAATCTTCGCCTGTTTCAGTTATTTAACAGTGACAGACTTAAGAATAACTGTGTATTATGTTTCCATGCTGGGGTGCTATTAAAACCATACTGTAGAGCTGAGATTATAAAAGCTCTGCAGCGGTTGCCTGTGCACCCCCACTTATTTGATAAACACTCAGATTTTTTACCTGTGCTTTCAGTGCCTCATCTGTATTTATGTCGCACTCGAGTCTCCGTTGGTCTCCAACGTCAAACAAAACCAACAGAAATGTATCTTTATGTTGAAGTTTATGCTAGGCAAGGTTATTATTGGGGTTGTGTGTCCAATCAGGGTTTCTGTAGGAATGACAAGGCTGGGACATGGAATGAAACCGTAATGTGTGCAGCACAGGCAACAGCTGACGAGATCACCTCCAACCAACTGCTGTGCATCCGACAGGGGAGAAGGCCTGAGGCCTTTACCTTGTCGTAGTAGTATCGGAGAGCCCTGCTGAGTTTGTCGTAGTTCATGTTGGGCTTGTTCTTGCGGGCACCCCATAGCCGGGCCACCTCCTCGGCCTGCAGCAGTTTAAACTCCCCTTCCTCATTGGTCCAGCAGATCAGCTGGTCATTACTGGAATCCAATAGGAGCTGGAGAAGGAACTGCCACAAGGTGACAGAGTTGTCCATGTCTCTCACTGTAAAAACAAACAAACGCAAAATGTTATAGAGCAGAAAAATCCTCAGACTCATGGATTTACAGCTCATTTTGGATTAAAATGATATATTTGATATATATATCTATATCTATCTATATAGATATAGATATATATATAAATGATGGTATATATGAGCACAAAGTCCAATTGCTCCTCAATGAAAAGACTTGATCGTAGTCATCCTCGCCTGTATCTTGAAAAAAGCTGAAGAAACCTCCATAAACCTCAAAAGGCTGGTGGATGCCTTAACGTACAGGCAGAAATGTGGCGTAATTGCTGTAAATGGTTATTCAACAGCCAAAAAACCAGAGGCTGCTTTACAAGCCCAGGTGCTGCATCTGGTTCAAACGTTTTCCCCTCATGATAATAATGCTACCAAACACCCTGCTGAACAAAAAGAGCCTTTTCATTAACAGCTGGATGAAGTCAAACACCTTGCCAGAGCGTAAATTCAAATTACACCTTTTTTTTTTTTTTGTTAATACCTTGATGAGCTAGAGTGGATATTATGAGAAAATGTCGCTGCACAAATCAGGTTTTCAGCTTTCAAACGCTTGCAATTCTTGTTCGGTCACATGACTCACGTTAAGCCATGTATTCAGAAAGAACAAAATGACACCTAATCACAAATGCTCGCTTTTTCTTTTCTCTTCCATCAAGGACGCCTACAAAGTGTGGCACTGATGTGGCTACTGACTAGGCCGGGTCGAGGCCAAACATCTTGCTCACATCTGGCTTCTAAAGCGCAGCGAAACACCCGTGGCCATCAAAATGAAATGCCCCTCACAGCGAGAGGCCGAGAATAACATTCATGGAGAAGTTAATTCAAACCACAGGGGGTCGAGGAAAGCTACTTACAAAACATCCTGCGAAGATTGTTAGTCTCGCATGAGGGTATAGTTAAAATAAAAAATGTAAATTCATTTTTTAATACTGTATTATCATTACCCAATAATTTCAGAAAGAATATTACATGACTATGTGCCATAGAAGGCTTTATACATGAAATGAACTGGCTGAATACTGCAGACCTGTTTACAATCAGTAACTTTTACTGTAGAAATATCAGAAGTATGACTATAACCTATGTAATACATCATGTAGCCTTACTTGGACAATGGAGAAGAACAAGAATTAGATTACTCTGACAGCTAACCATCTTTTATTTGGACTGCTGTAAAAGTTACGTAAATTGTGGGTTGCGGACAAGCCAATGAAAAATAAAAGATAAAAATAAAAAACAACCGTATTATACTCATGCTTATGTTTCACTGTACTGCCTTCAGTGTTACTCTCATTTATACTCATTAAGCATTTTCTTTGAAATTTACCAGTGGCTATACTGCACCCTTTACAGTCATTTACATTTTTTGTATGACATCCTAAACTGAGGTCAAAGTCTATAAACGCTGTAACGCACACACTCGGGTGTTTTTCCTTATGCTGATTAGACCTCCTCTCAGGAGGGCGTGTACAGAACAGGCTTGATTGACATGTCCCTCGCTTATGTGCGAGTCCATTTGATTCTTAGGGCGTGTGCGAGATGTTTTGTGGCTTCAAGAGTCGACTCCCTGGTCCGTGCTGCGCCTGGAATAAGCCACCATATGGCAACCGGTGCATCCCACTTTGAGTGCCTCAATCTCAACCCTTGAATTAATTGCAATTGCAAAACTCAGCTGGGAGCACCTCTGAATGGAGGGGAGGAGGGGAGAAGGGGTTCACATGATTACATGCTGTCCAGCAGAACGGGGACAGGCTGCTCTTTTCCCCAAAGGAAAGGCATCCCAGCAGATAAAAGAACGGAGGATGGTTGGGTTGGGTTCACGCTGTGAGCGACAAAGAGAGTTAACCCAAATGTGGGGGACAGGGTCATATTTATGTAGGCCATTGGTATGGGTAGATATTTTTAGAAACATCAAGTAGTACATAACTATTAAGTGTCTCAGGGAGAGCGAGGCCGGCCTTTTGTCTTCGGAGCATCTTCAGTGCTGCTCGTCCTGCTGCCTCTCTGCATCCTGACAGCTCGCAGTTGCTGGAGAGATGACAGAGGAGGAAACCTACATCCCGTGACTGTTCGGTGGTGTTTAGATCTGGAGAATGGGAAGGCAATGAACAAAGTGGTCCCGTTTTCTCACGCCGATAACATTAATGGCTCAGCGTTCACGAAGCAAAACAACGCAGACTTACAAGCTGATCCACAAAAGGCAACACAGACCTAATGTAATGACACTTCAGCTTGGCTTTGAACAATGAAGATAACCGCATGTTCATGATTTACAACATGTACTCCATTGTATGTTAGTTGAATGCACTTCCCCCATTAGTGTGTACACTTATTATCGAGAACAATAGATCTTATTTTGACCACATTCCTTCACTAAGGTAGGAAGCACGAGCCTTTCAGCTTCAGCAGTGGTCATCTATGAGGAGCTGCCTCCCTCATGGAAAACGTTCTCATGCATCTCGTGTTGCGATACAGTTATTGTCCATATTTAACCCAGCATTTCCACTTAGCGTGGTGATGTAAAAAATAAAAAAATAAAAGGTCCCTTCTGTCATCCGGATTAGAGCCCATTCTCGACAATCTGTTCACATGCAACGCAAGCATGTAAACAGAAGTTGCACGGGCAAGATTTTGTGTAATAACTCTCAGAAACGTCACACTTCTTTCCAGAAGGGAAGAATGTCTTTATTCCATGCGCATCAGTCTTCATTTTTTATTTTAGTCTCCCTTTGCAGGTTTGGTGCACAATATGTCTTGCAAGACACATCCCAAGTCCTGAGGAGTCCTCCCGTTGCCAAGAAGAGCCACACAATACGTTATTGTGACGTCACCAATACTGACAGAAATGTGTTGCTGGATTTTGCATATGGCATTCTTGCCATTTTGCTAGTACAGGCCGAATGTGTTCTACTTGTCAATATCTGTCAACAAGTGTGTGTGTGTGTGTGTGTGTGTGTGTGTGTGTGTGTGTGTGTGTGTGTTTAAGCTTCTTATGGGGCCGAGTAAATCTGCCCTGACTCATCCAGACCTGCTGGGTTGGACACACGCGCGCGCGCGCGCGCACACACACACACACACACACACACACACACACACACACACACACACACACACACACACACACACTGTCCCAAACTGTCATGTTAAAACCGCGGATATCGGGACAAAAATAGGGCAGCGTCAAAACTGCTGCCAGGGGAGAAGATTACTAATGAACGTTATGTAACGCCTGACATTGACAGCAAATGTTCCCCACGGAGCGCGGAGATAACGGCGGCTCGGTCGCAGCAGTCACATAACACGCGTTATCAAGCGCTAATGACGCTGGGACCCGGAGCGACTGGTTCCTCCTGTCAGTTAACCCGGCACTACCGCAGTGCAAAATCAACACACACACACACACACACAAAAGAGGGGGAAAAGACCACTTGTTGACGGTAACGTTAGTTTCGTTACCGTCAACACAGACTCCCGGGTTCTCTCCTGACAGTGGAAAGTCGCGGCGTCGTTTCTCATAACGCCGCAGTAGTGTTCTGCACGCCGAGAAGACAAACAAATCAAGTCATTCCTGTGAGTCAGCTGGCCTAGTTAACAGTTAGTTGGTAAGTTAGTTAGTTAGCTGCAAGTGTAAGTTAGCTGCTCGCTAGCTTCCCATTAGCTTCGACTGCTAACATTACCTCGCTCGTGCCGCCCGCTGAATTCCCGAGGCGTGGAGCCGCGTCAAAATACTCCCAAAACATTGCCGGTAAACTTGCTATCGTGCCAGAGATCAGGAAACAAGTTCCAAGCTGAGTGTCAAGGAAATGCCTCAACATAAAATACATTAAAGTGCCTTTGGCTTGTGCTGTCGCTATATCCTTTAAACAGGAAATAATGTTGCGTTCAGTGTGCCTCGTACACCTCACGATTGACATCTGTCGCGCCTCCAAGTGGCTCTAAGCGCGTTTGCTCGGAAGCTGAATTGGTATTTTGCGTGAAGGGAGCCGACAAGTTGTTGTTTTTTAGTGTAGAATTATGCAGCTTTTTGAAATTGACTTGCAATGCAAAATTAAACGTAATTAAAGCATTTATGGTTATTATTGTTATCATCCTGTTACATTTAAAAACAGTAACACCTCCAAGAAAAATATAACATTTAAAGTGAAGTTCTCACGTGACATTACATGTTATTGCATATAAGTGCATTTAACCTGCACTGTTTCACTCGTTGATGCGGCTCGCATGGTCTCTCAGCAACCCCCTGTGGGAGAAAATTACAACCTGTTGGCTTGTTTGTGTATGTCATTCAAAATTCCGACGTTTCCGAGTGTTAGAAATGTGTCATCAAACTCACGTTGAGATCACTTCCTGTCTTATTTCTTTGTTTTGTCTGGTATGTTTATAATGTTGTTGTTACTTTGTAATACTAAACAAATACACATGTTAAATTTAGCCTAGTTTATTTCGCCAGAGCAGGCTTGTGGTTTATGGCTTGTTGCTACAATATTTGTTGCCAACAATCTTTTTGTTTTACTTTTTATAATTTGATAAGAAATCAAAACTACAATTTTAGAGCATCTCGTTAATGAAAAAAGGATTCAGCAAAATATTAGAACTAATGATGATTTTCTTAATATTGCTACAAGATGAATAAATGCACTGTCAAATAATTTGATCTGGTCAATAAAGTAGGGAGCGACTCATGGTCGTGCTATTTAGCGCTTTCCAAGCAGATCCATTGTGGGAACATCTTGTTGGCACCTGTTTATAATTACATTTTGCAGAGAATGAGAGCAAAGAGGTGAGTGTGGGGGAAGCAGTTTATTGCCTGAGCAGCATATTCCACTTACTGCATTTCCTTCTTCTCACTCTCTCTGTGATTTTGTTCAGCTTATTCCAGCTTGCATTGGGCCAAAAGCGTCACAGGGCTATCACACACATGAGGCAAATTCCTTTTTTTCTATATTTCATGCAAATCATTTAATGGAATTTTGCTGTAAATCAACGACTCACTCTTTCAACCTTAGGATGCAGATTTTCCACATGGGAGAGCTGCTTGGTTACTTCAGAACAACCTCCACCATGAAGAAAGTGAAGAATGGCTGCAGCAGAGATGATTACCTTAATGTCACCATCTACAGGCAGTGTAAATAGTAAATAATTTCTCCAATGTTTTGACTTTGACCACCCCCAGGCAATACGCATTACTGTTACTTTCATGTAGTGCATATGTGGTACACATTTAAAACGTGTACCACATGTAAGATCTACAATTCTGATAAACAGCCTTAACAAGGTAAAACAACAGTATTGTAATGCTCTCTATGCTGGTTTACCCACACAAACAATAGGAAAGCTTCACCCACTCACTTGCAAATTTTGAAAACGTATTACTGGCGGAGAGCAAAACGTCATTTCATTGGCTCAAGGATTCAAGGTTCATTTATTATCCTTCAACAACACTGTTTTGCAGCAGCACAATGCTAGTTGTAGTCCCTTTATGCTACACAAGAAGAAGAAAATAACTGTCTTTATTTAATGGTGGAGTACGGATGACGAGGTGGAACAGGTCGAGGCTGGGGTTGGCATTGTCTTATAAGTATCCTTTAGGCTCCGCGCAGGCGCTCCACCTCACCGATGTGTCACCGACGCTTGGTAGGTGGTTGCAGAATGACGTTCTTTCATCCTCCTGGGCTCTTCACAAACCATGCCACTTCGTTATGTTTTCAGTCAGGACACTGTCGTCGAGAACATGGCAATTAAGAGGATTTTGCTTAGGTTTCCTGGTCCCTATGTATACCTTAAACCAGGGTGGAGATGTGAGACGACCTTGAAAGCTTCTGCGTGAAGCTCAAGCTGATACTGACACCATCGGTCGTTGAATAGTTTCCTAGTTACTTTTGTGTGACGCTCTCTGGAACAAAATGCCCAGTGTCCTGAGATCTCTTTCTGATCACATTCAAATGCAAACTAGAAACCTTTCTCATATTATTAGGTACTGTATGTATGTGGTTTATTTTTTTGTATCAGTAAATGTTTCCCATTCTAATTCAGAACCTATTTTTGGAGGCAGTCTGGCCAAGACAGCTGCATAAAAGATTTCACATAAAAGAAACAAACAGCAGGCTCAACACAAAACAAAATCACACAAAAGAACCAAGCAACAAATTTAAATCAAACAGCAAATTGCATCCAACGATAAATAGGCAGTTCACACCAAGGTAAGGGTGCAGACATCTTTGGAAGGACTTTCACAAGTTTGAGAAATGACGTATACACAATTTGCCCACACGACCAGATGTTGCAGTAATTGATAGTTTTATAAGTCAGTATAGAACATTAAAAAATATATATATATTTGTGCGATACAGCCTAATAAAGCAAATGTACCAGTGGTATATTCAACATTCATATACGGAGGACAAACTCTATTGTACAAACTGCAATGATCGTTATTGTGACGATCTTGTATGATACTGAATCTAACTTTTTCAAAAATGCTGAACCTGCCTGCGTTTATGAAATATCACCATTTGTGCGGTGGATGTAATTTCCTGCCTGTCTTCGAGTGACCGGGTTTTTAAACATGCATTTTTAATACATTTATTAGTTTAGCGCTCAAGCCACTTAATGCAAAACACTTTAAGTGTACTGTATAACGAAACATGCTATATAAATAACATGACCTGATCATTTGGTTTCCCCCCTTTTTTCTTCCCAATTGGGAATCGTACAGCATTATGGATCTCATTGTAGTGATTCAAGCAATCTATGTCATTAGCAAAATAACATATTATTATTATTATTGTTATTATTATGATCAACTACGATCAAACGTTTGTGTTCAGGTTAACCACTAAGTGGCAGCATATCACAGCAGTGTCTCACAACGATGAAACAAGCCCTCAGCAATGCACAGTCTGATTGTGTTATCATCTGGAGCGCACACACATCGCTAAACTCATCTGAACCATTTTTTGATACCAGAGATTAAATGAAAGACAAAATCCATACAAGTTCAGTATGTTTGGTGACTTGCTATATATATATATATATATATATATATATATATATATATATATATATATAATAAGAACAACACCAAGATCAGTAGGAAAAAAACGGTATAACTGAGAAGCATTTAAAGCAGATTTAGCTGCAGCAGGAAAAGCTGTGAACATCTTTGGCTGCACTTCAGCAGCCAATCAGAAAGTAGCATTCCTATTAGGATTAAGCCAAAAAAACATGAGAACTATTTAGCTCTGAACATGATGAAAACTGGATTTACTTGCTGGTTAAGTCATCACAGCAGAGTGAAAGCTCTACCTCCTGCTTTTAGGTCTTTTTGTACAGCACAACTCGTTCATAATCACTTTTTTACTCGACGTGAAAGTAACAAGTGTAAAAAGAAGTAAAAAGACATCATGAAATATCATTCAGTGACCAACCCTCAAACCGGGGGCTGTAAAATCATTTTTGAGACATTTTCAGCCTTATATGAACACTTTCCACATTCCTGCAGACTCTGCCTGAGGGAATTGCCCACAATTCATAGCAACGTGACATTAAACACTGGGTTACCAGTGGAAGACTGGGACGCAAAAAAAGATCAACCAAGAGGACGTCTACACGGGTGTTCAGCCTGGTAGATTACATTTACACTGAAACATTAAAGATCAGACATAAAAACACATGAAATCAAAGGAATGCAAGCAGAGATCATATCTCACAGATTTGTTCCTCAAACATTTTATTTTGTCATTGAAGCTGGTTTGACAACAACAAGTAAATTATTTGACAATGACCTCTCATTGCACGGGAAACAGAATGCAGGTTTATTCCAACAGACAGTATGAGAAAAAAAATGTGTTCAAGTAAAAAAAAAACGAAAATGAGCATGATCCGTCCCCTTTAAAGCAACATGAAGGTATTTTAGTTTGGCCACCATTCACACATCTTGCAGATGCAGAACAACATGAGTGTGTTTGGCTCAGTTTGAGCTCTTTGGCTGCTAAATGCTCCTCTATGTTCACCAGTTAGTTGCTAACTGTGTCAGTCTGCTGAAGGGGAACAGCAGTTCGGCTGTAATTCTTCGTTGGTTTATTACAAGCGGTTTCTTTTAAGTTGCACATAGTCCTTGGATCCAGCTTTAAGCTTTTCTTAGGCTGCCTTTCAGATTCCTAAATTAATTCAGTTTAGTTTCCAACTAGGCCAGAGAAAAGAACCCCAAATAAATTGGGAAAGAATGGGCTCTAAAGTTACCCATTAGAATAAAATGACAATGCCCCTCTCTGTTCTTTCGAAGGGACACGTCCTTGCCAGGATCAAAGGACCGATTTGTAAAGGCAGTAACGTTCCTCTCGTAAAGACAGTACAGTTCTCTGTCCGACAGTAACCTCTGGTCACAACTGTTGTCAGCTCCTGTTATTACACTGCAAGCCTGTGGCCACGTTTTCATTTCTAACAGGACCCCCCCCCACTCCCTCTCCCCCTCCTCCACCACCACCACTTCTCTGCCCTCCTGACCCGGCCCACTTTCTCTTCAGACGTCGGCCTCGGTGACAGTTTAAGAATCAAAACAGCGCGGGATGAATCAGACGAGAGGCCTTCTCTGACACCGCTCCAAGCCCTCGGATTAGCGGCAGTGTGAGAGAGCGTAGCAGGAAAGGAGGCAAACGCAGATTTCTTTGCTTTGAAGCCGGCCCCAGTTTCCTCTGGGTGCTAAGCACAACTGGGAAGCACCCACAGCCAGAAATTCCAGCCTGATAAGCGCGCATATTGAGCTCCAACTTCCCATTCGCCATCCGTATCGAGCGGAGAGATACTTCACCGCACTGCAGCAGTCAGATCAGTATTGGAATGTGGTTGCAGGATTGAAAGCTGCCTGCAGCATTTCATTTTTTCTTTTGTGGGTTTGTGATTTAGTGACTCACTGGCGTGGCCTTGATGTGGTTATCCTGCCACCCACTCTGTGCTGTGATTCTTGCTTTCGATAAGCGCTGCAGGTAATCCACATTGCCGTCATGCCAACGAGAGTCACTGGGTGAGTTAGTAGTGCGGACAGGTGGCTGTCGGCCATGGTTTAGGGTTCATTTAAAACACATTTAAACTACTTTAAGTCGTGCCTGTTAGCAGTCGTGCCGTACCATATACAGTTCAATGAAAAGAGGACAATCCAGCCCTATAAGGACATATTTATCGTTGTTTAACTGGTTGTTTAAGGGTATTCATTTCCAGCTCCAAAGACCCTTGGCATAAACGTTCTGAAAAGTAAACATCTGTGAATTAAAGTCAAATAGACACTCTTTTTAGCTGTTTTGATCACCACCAGCTCTTTTACATTTTGTATTATCTCTCTCTAATTTTATTTTTTATTTTATAGTTAAATGTTCATTGTTATTGTTGTTGGGAAATGTTGCGCACCTTCTGCCAGGACAAATTCCTTGTTTGTGCAAACTCACTTGGCAATAAATGGTTCCGATTCTGATTCTTGGGGAAATGATCTGACTTTTCTTCGGAGCACGGCATTTATACCATTTGGAGCCCTTGAAACCTCTCGCTCAACAATTTACCAGCTGCAAGGCCTCTTGGGGGACTTTGAGATTGGGCCAGTTTAGTGCAACCTCTCACACACCGAGCCATTTGATCCATTGTCAATAGCACCATAACAATGGCCTGGGCGGTAAGCTTCACTACTTACTGGGGTGAAGCCTAACTCATGTTGACCATACTCTCACTGGCAGATGCCTAAACTGTCATTCCCCACAATTATGTCATTATAGCACTATATAAAATGGCAGCGAGTGTTATATAAAACACCTTTTCCACTTTCTCACATTTGCGTATGAACCCGGGAAATTAAAGCAACTCCCATTTTGCTCAAGTAATCAGAGTAACTGTTCCCTTCACCGAGCATCCCACCAATGACAACAAAGCTAAGCATTTTATTTGTTTGTTTATTTACGCAAATAGGAAAATAGCATATCTGGTATTCCAAAAACAAAACAAACAAAACAGCCCGTGTCATACACAGGCAGAACTGAGAGAGAAGCAGAAGAGAGAGAGCATTGGATGATGATTAGGGAATACAGGTCTGGATGTAGGTCAGTAGAAGCAGCCTGGGGAGGCTCAGACACAAAGACAGTTACCGGTTCAGACAGATCAACACTGCTGCCCGTCTGTCTGCTTTGAACAAGGTTCTACGTCGCTAAGCATGATTATTGTTGTTTTATTACAAAAAGAGTAAACCTAATGTATCCATAATACAAAGGGACAGATATGTGAGGCTGAATGCAGTGTGCTACATGCGGAAGTGCTCTACTTTTGGGTTGAATGCAAAAATAAAAAAGAACCGATATTGCTCGGGCTAAGTTAAGGTTGCCGGTGGCCTAAATGGTTCTGCGTTTGCTGGTTCGACAGAGACAGTTTGGTCATGTTAATGTGTGACACTTCCGTTTAAGTGTGAAGCTCTAGGTCAACAATCACCAATGTGTTGAGATCAACACTGACTGGCTAGCTAACTAACCTTCCCTCAAACATTTCTTTTAATTTTTTTTTGGCATTTTATGGTTCCAAAACACGTTATGGAACAGCCATAAGAGCACGACGACTTGTTTCTCGCCTTCCACTAATGCAAGTGCACTTGAGACCAGCAGACTTAGCTTAATTAATGGTTTGTGAATGGATAGAGTGGGATTTCAAATCCCAGACTGTAATCAGTCTGACATTCCACAGATTGATCACACTACAATCAAAACTTACATCGGACCAAAAAAGAAAAGAAGAAAACCTCCAGAAACACGACTCAATAGCTTAATGCACTGATTGAAAAGTCCTCACGGAAACAAAAAACATCTATATAAAAAGCGACAAGCTGTACATGTTATCTTTGTCCTTTATGTCCAGTACACAGTATAATAACTATGCTAATACAGATGATTGAATAGATGTCAGCTGCCTTCCCAGCTGTTTAAAACGATGAGCTTTTCTTGCTGCGATATCCAACGTTTTACAGTAAGTGCTACTGTAAATGAAAAAGAGCAATGTTTTCACATCGTTTCTGCACCGTCGTGACAAAGTAAAATGTATAGGCCGAGTACTTTTCTAGGCCACGCGAGTCGGCCGCACAATGATTCAGACAACAAAGAGCTTATAAATCTGCTACGCACCGTGGGTGTCGTTTGTCGAGCTCTCGAAAGGTGCCAAAACAAGGTTTTCTGGTTTGGCGGCCCCCAGTCCAGGAATCACAGTTAAATAAGAGCAGTCACATGATAACAGCAGGATCAAGTGAGGTTGGTTTCGTGATATGGACAAAGGCATCAATAGAGATTAGTGCGTACTGGGGCTGTGAAAAAAGGCATAGGGGTCAGAAACCGTGGTGGATTACGATTGGACAAATGCAACGAAGGCCTGGGTCGGGTGCATAAAAATGTCGGACGTCCATGCCCAGCTTGGCCAAATTGTGAGCCCACAATTTTCATTCCGACAAAAAACAAGGCCTCTGCAATTGCGCCAAAACATCGAAGAGTCACACCTTTCGTTTGGAGTGAACTGTTAACTCCGAAATATAAGTATTTAGAGGTGATTCTGCCGCTTTGATGACAATTTCATACTTACAGCGATTGGCTGTCGAACTCCGCCACGTAAAGGCGCCCCTTCGGTAAAAACACATTAAATAAATGTGATTTTTCTTTTTTTACTTTCATAATGTAAAAAAAAAAAAAACGCTGGGAAGCTCCGTGTGTCGACCCTGAAGTTTGGCTTTGAGGAAGAAGGGCAATCACACAGAATTACAGACGCTCCTATTGCTGTTCGCCACCATACTTCCAACAGCACCTGGTAGCTTGGTAACATTAGTGCAAGTAGTGGTTGCAAGAGGGGCCTCAGTAAGACAGTAAGAGTGTGTGGATGTCTATGTATGTGTGCGCCCAAAAGCCAGGAAATCCACTTTCAGCTGATTTTTCCTGAGGTGGCTGCTCAGTATGCGACAAGCTGCTCAGAAGGAACAGCGAAAGATAAACGGCGGGAGGGCGGGAGATACGTGTGGAAGAAACCGCCATCTCTCAAGATTCTTCTAAAAGTTCTGCTAGTGAAAGCACCAAAAGTCCTGAGGGAGACCTGGACCCCAATCCCCCATTTGGTCAAAGTCAGGCCCGGGTGTGGCGCGCAGGACATGGCGTGGTCGAGGGCCAGCGGCAGGCGTCTCAAACCGTGGCTCTGATAATCCTGCTGGGTCTGGAGCTGCGGTGGACCTTCGTGTGTTTGGATAGGTGGTCGCTGCGGGCAAACTTCTTCTCGCACAGTGAGCACGCGTAGGGCTTGATGCCGGAGTGGGAGCGGCGGTGGCGGGACAGCTCGTCGGATCGGGAGAACCTGGCGACACAAGAGCAGGGGAGTGTGGGTTGAGAAGCGCGGTGACAAGGAGCGATAGCCACATTAGCTAGTTTGGCTAACAACGATGAAAAAAATACCAACACCTGCGGGAGCTAACCTGGTTTCCAAGGGTATTGCTAGGAGTTCTAGACCCACAAAGTGAATACTGCTTTGGACACCGGTTCAATAATACTCACATAGGAGACTTTTTGAAGACGCCTACGCTGAGGTCGAATAGTCTTTTTACTTCACAAGGTCCAGGTGTATAACTTAGCGTAGGGGTCCATTTCTTGCTGCAGGAACATTGAAAGCGACGCACCAATAACATCCCCCCGTTTAATTGTACACTAGTCCTCATGTACTCTCCATCCCATCTTTCTGCTGACATTTTTCGTGAAGGTCAAGGAAAAGTAGTGAGTGCATTTCTTTTTTCCCCACTATTAGACCACAGCCCAGGAATCCTAACACGAGTGATGGTTTCACTAAGTAGTTTTTTCTCTTGTTCCCTGACTGGAATTAATACAAATGTATTTAATGCACACAACTAAAAGTTAAGTTTGCCATTTTCTTCTTATAACTAATAGTGACATTCATTGAAAACCAAGTTTATGCCGCTCATCCAAAGTTTAGGACATAACTTTAGCTGATGTATACAGACACTCAATATTGCTTTAGTTAGCATGAGGCACAAGAGTCAACAATGAGAAACATTTAGCTTCTATGTTTTTACGACTTACTGGGAATGCAAGTTATTTTATTTTATTTTTTATGAGCCCGTTAGTGCAGAGGGTTGAACTGGCAAAACAATGTCTGGTAAAAAAAAACTAGTTTAACCCGTCTCAACTTCTGGTGTGACTTGCAACATTGCCAAAGAAGATATATCATTACATCAGTAACAGTTGTGCAGAGCGTTGGTATCTGATAACCCATCATATTCGCAGATCTATTACTCCAACTGGACTTTCTGAAACGAGTTTCATGAGCTCACTGGTACATGAAAAACCCTCCCCTCCCATGTAGCCTCTTGCATCCACCAGTGGGGGAAAACTCAAGACGTGGTGTACTCCTTTAATCTTAAACTAGGTATTTAATGTTAAACCTGGTACAGCGCACATACCTCCAGCCGCACTCAGGCCAGCTACATGTGTAAGGTTTCTCTCCCGTATGCCGGCGGAAGTGAGCTTTCAGGTGGCTGCTTTTGGTGTACATCTTCCCGCAGCCGGGGTGGGAGCACTTGTGGACTCTCTCCGTTGGCGGCAGTCTGGTCGCCCGGGGAGCCACGGCCTTCAACAAGCCATTGCCATGGCCCCCGATCCCACTCACGCCTGTGATCTCTAGAGTCCTCATAGTGATGGGCAGCGGGGCGATCTTCACGTACTTCTGGTCAGTCAACTTGGGATCCCCGCTGTAAAGGGATAACAAGGTGGTGGGGGTGGAAGACGCCTGCGGGGCCAGCAGGGTGAGATTTTGTCCGGTTGTGCCCTGGAGCCCCATGACCAGATGAGTGAGCCAAATGCCCCTCTGGGCCCCGGGTGGGGAGCCTGAAGGGGTCGGAGGCTGGGCCACAGGCAGGGGCTGCAGCTGGAGGACCAGTGGGCCGCCCAAGAGCATTGGCGGGGTTAAGGTGGAGGGCGAGGAGTTAGCTCGGGCAGAGGGGGAACCGTTGTCCGGGCTGGGGGTCTTTTGCTCGTTCTGTGGGGTGTTTGAAGCGCAAGGAGAGGCACAAGTCCCGGGGTCCCGACAAATGTCTGAAGAAGCAGCCACCGACGCAACGGAGGATGGGGAGCTACTGCACGGCTGAGGGCTGACCTCCTCTTTTGGGGCCAGTAGCTCCTCTTTGACCTGTTCCATCTTTTCCCTTAAGAACTCATCGATGTCCTCCAGGGTTGGGGAGAACGGGGAGGAGGGCTGGAAAGGGAAGTCCGGTAGCTTAGACTCCTGGCTCACTGGCTCCCCTTCTCCCTCCGCCCCTAGAAAAATATGCAGACGTCCCCCTTCGTCATCATCTTCGTCCTCCTCCTCCTCTTCGTCGTCTTCATCCTCTCTGGGGCTGAAGCTGTGCAAAGTCCCCAGCTCCACGGCCTCGGGGCTGTCGCAGGAAGCCGAGCTGCCCCCCTCGCTGCGAGCTCCGTCTCCCAGGCCAAGGGAGAACAGGCTGCTGCTGCTGCTGCTGCTGTCCCTGAACAGGGCATTCTCCAAGCTCAGCGGTCTGCTGCCAAGAGACACCATTGATCCGGGCCGAATGCAGAGGTGAGGGTGTTGAGGAAACACTATCCAGAGGCGGGATCAGTCAAAAAACCTGCAAGGGCAACATTGAGATTGGATTTTATTACCCAGCAGAAAGTGAGTGCAGCTAGTCATTGAGCAGCTAGTGCAGCTCAATGACTGGACTTCAACCTTTACGGGTACCTGTGGCAGTAAAGAACATATTTAACAAGTAAACTCACTCCACAGGTAGTTGGTTCACTAAATTTCCAAATGAACCCAATTTCAATAGTTTTTGTCCTAATTCTGGGCCAAAGACAATTTTCCACTTTGGCACAAAATATTTTCTTTTTTTTTAACCATGAAGGTTGATGTGGGGTGATGTGATTGTAATCACAACACTGACAAGAAAATGTAACATTGTAGACATAATACAATGTAATATAGCAAATGTTGGCAATCACATACAAAATAGTCATGTACAATGTGTCGTCATCTCACAATGGAAAAAAAAAACCTTTGACTATTTGCATTTAGTTTTGGGGAAATTTGATCAAATGCAACTTCCTTTGGAAATAAAAAAGTTGGCAGCTATAAACTAAACTATTTCGGTTCTAAAACTTTATTTTGACACTTGGTAATCATTCACCAAAGTCTAGAGGCAGTAGTGTACTTTAGTGGTGCGTATATCTTTAACATGTTTGCAATAATTCCAAAACCAATTGACATATCAAGGACATGGGGCTTTTGTGGCCCCAAGAGGCTAGGTCCTCAGGCCAGTTGTCCAATCTTCTCACACTGCTCTGGTACTATTTAGTGCCAGTGGTTATCTAACTAAATATACACATGTAGCTTGTACAAAGAAGAAGAAATATTTTATTTATTCCCTTGGGGAAATTCTTCTCTGTGTTCAACCCATCCTTAATTATTAGGGAGCAGTGGGCTGCCGGGGGGGCAATTAGAGGTTCAGTGTCTAGCTCAAGGGCACTTTGACATGTGAGGAGATCAGGGATCGAACCGGCTACCTTGTGGTTACGGGACAACCACTCATTTCCACACTGCTCTGGTACTATTCAGTGCCAGTGGTTAGCAAACTAAATATACACATGTAGCTTGTATAAAGTGAGGAAGTGGTGAGACAAAAAGGGCAACTGTGACTAAGTGGTGAGCAGCTTCGTCCTTCAATCAGAGGATCGGCGGTTTGATCCCCGACTCCCCTAGCCATGTCCATATGTCCTTGAGCAAGACACTTAACCCTAAATTGTTTCCGTAGCTGCGCCTACGGTGTATGAATGGTTGCTGATGCTGATGTGGCACCTTGCTTGGTAGCTCCTCCCATCAGCGTGTGAATGGATGTGAATGGGTGAATGATGTCACGTGGTGTTAAAGTGCTTTGAGTGGTCGGAAGACTAAAAAAAAGCGCTTTACAAGTACAGGTCCATTTACAAAAATAAGATTAAAAAAGTTATTGAAATTAAATTCTAATTAAAGGAGTAACTGCAAATGATTTAAATTATTATATGTATGTAAATGTCAAACCCAGGGGTGTCAAATGTACGACCGGGTCCGGCCCGACCAGCCGGATTTTGTTAAAAATAAAAAAATGTTTTTAAAATTTCTTAAGTGACAGGCTTTTGCCAACATTCACCTAACAAGGAATACTCTTTCAGCAGATTTTGAGAAGCTTAAAGTAAAGTCATTTGGAGCATTTTCAGTTGCGATCAACGATAGCACTGACATTACTGAAGATGTTGCTCATCAGGCCATATACATTCGTGGTGTTGATGAGATTTTGGCGGTCACCGAGGAGTTCCTTGAGTTGATACCTATGACAGACACCAATACAGCGAATTACATTTCCAGCGCTCTCGTTGAAGCACAGGACCGTGACATGGTGGACTGCTTCTGTGCAAGCTGTACATGGATGATAAAGCTTTTAGACATTTTACTGTATCTTTCACCGCGAGGCGTGTTGCAAGTAGTTAAAAATGGATCACACGCCACAAAGCGAGGGAATCTGCAGAGGAGAGCTCAGGCAGATAAACTGTGAACATTTGGGGTCTTTATGTTTCTAGTTTATTGTAGAAAGACCTTAAAATAGGATTCATCATCCAAAAAACCTTCGCCAATGATGTAAACAGAGAAATATTGTCGTTCTGTATGCATTATTATGCAATAATTATACTGGTCTGGCCTGCTTAAGATCAAAATGGGCACTATGTGGCCCCTTCACTAGAATGAGTTCGACATCCTTAGTCTCAGTGAATTTAAAGTTAATCTGCAGTTGGTTGGGCGACCCTTGTGGCAGCGTGACCTCAAATTGGAAGAAAGGAAAGAAGAAAAAAAAGAAGAAAAAAAAAAAAAAACGAGTCCACACAGGTCTGACACCGTGAGGGAGTCCTCGTTCGCTAATGTACAAAGGGAGGTGTGTTGCTGCTGTCAGACCGTCGGGCACATGTTGCAGCAGGGCCTCGTGCTGCTCGCTGCGTGCACGGTAAACACGGCCCGCTCGCGGACGCGCCCCACGGAGCTTGCCGAGGCGGCGACGAGCGAACACGAGCCGTGTGTCTGCGCGAGGCTGAACGGGCTCGGTGGCGGGGTGAAAAAAAGTAAGTAGAAACGACGACGCGGAGAAGCCGTCGGAAGCGTGGCGGTTATCCGCCGCAAACGCAACTGCGCCCGCACAGCAATGCACGAGTCTCAAGTTCGGCTGGGTCACAAACACACACAAAAATGTTCTATTTATACTCCTCCGTGCCTGTGACGAGCCGAGCAGTAGCAGTCCGGGCATTTGGCTCGACCTACCGTGTGTAGTTCGGGAGAGGCTCGGTCGGAGAGGAAGCTGCGCCGTCGACGGGCTCTTTGTGAATATATATCTCTATATCAATACTTCCTGCTTTCCTTCCTTTTTTTTTTTTTTACTCTCCGTCGTGTTATTGTCGTAGCACGCTCACATCCCGTCCTTGCCACGGGTCCATGTTGGCATTCCTCTTTTTTTTCCCAGCGTCACGTGACGGCATTGCTGCACAACTCGGAGGCACGGGTCCTGTTCCGCGCGTCCGATTGGTCGCGCGCGGCGGAGGCTCGCCCTAATAGGGGCGCTCCAATTGGTTGCCGCTCGATAAATTCTGACTGCCATGTGTCGACGGAGGGGATCGCTTCAAGACGAGGCTGGACAAAATAATGGAAACATCATGTAAATGTAACAGCTTTCCCCGTTTTCTCTCAGGACAGCGCCAGGGCTGTTCTTCCTGCATCCTGCAAACCTGCAGTTGTTGTCCTGAGAAGAAAGGGGGCGGAACTCTGCACAAGGTGACGAAACTAGACTTGAATGTACTAGACTTCTTTTCAACTTCCGTTATATATCTGCACTCAAGGTAGGCATGCTCCTCCAAACATACATACGCAATAAAAACTGCTAGACGTGTGCGTGTGTGTGTGTGTGTACGTTTGTCTGCTGGCCATTATAATTTACACCTTTTTGACCTTTTTTTAATTTTTTCTTGACTGAGTCATTCAGGACGTGTCCCAAGCATTGGATGTAGAAAAAAAAATGTCGACAAGAATATCAAAAGTAGTATTTAAGTCTACAAGAGAGATAATTGTGCGAAACAACACAGATAACAAGGCCCTTACATTTCTGATCCGTCTCACTCTACTCAGAAGATGCAAGCAGTCCAACTCATCCCACAAAACATGATAACAATGGATCATGCATCCACACGCTGCTATGCTGGTTAATTGCGTCAACTCCCTTTACCTGGACATGGCTGTAGACATGATCGCTGTTTGATAGAGAGCTTGTTGCCTTGACTTTTGCCATGGAAGGTCAATGGCTGAAGCTAATGAGGCCCTGAGGAAAAAGTCCAGCGAGACCTGTCCATTGAATTTGATGCTATTTAGTGCTTCTTCAGTCCAACTATCGAATGCTTCTAAAACTCGCACAATCTTTTTTTCTCTCCATTCATATCATTCACAGAAAAGAAGAGCAGTACCAGGATTTTGGATTGGTCCATTTGAATTCATGTGTATTCATTTCACAGGCATTTGCACGCCAGGCCTGTGTTTGATGAAATGCAACCTAGTTTATTGTAAGTGTGGAAACAAATTTAGAAACTCTAGGAAGACATCAGTCTTAAGAGAATTGTTTCTCAGTCCCGTGTTCCAAGTTATGAGTTACTAATCTCACATCTGAGATGTCCCTTGTTGTTGGCTTCTTTAAGACTCGGATGAAGGCCACTCAACGCCCCGCTCGCTTTGCCAATGACAACAGGAAAAACAGCGTCACGGTAATTCATGTTGGGACAAATGATGTCAGGATGAAAGATTGCCATTGTGTAGTGCCTGGAGCAAGTAATGTAATCCCTATTCTCAAAGGTTCTGCCAATGTTCTATTAGAAACAGATAATATTATTAGAGCTAAATGCTTTGCAGTTTAAAAAAAAAAAAAAAAAAAAGTGCAACATGAATCCCTATAACTGGGACACAGAATGGTTGTAGTGAACAGTGAAAATAATGAAGAAGGTGAAGAACAGTTTAGTAAAAGTACAAAAAAATATATTACAGATGTCAATCTCCTCAAAGTACAGTACATGGAAACTGCAGCAGATGCGGTGGCAAAAGCAGCAGTACAACATCTTCTTTTGGGAGAACTTCTGTTATTCCTACAACCACAATTAACTTTCTAAAGTACGAAGGCGCAGCCTCTGACTTTGACGTGCTGCCGACCCGTTGTGCAGAGGGGCCCTCTGGTGGTTCAGCACAGCCTCTCTAAACAGTGAACCTCAACACCAACAGCAGATGGATGAAATTGATTCAAAAATCACACACGCATTAGATGTGTCGGTCATCTTAAACTACATGAACTTTTATTTCACAACCACTATTATTCCTTTTAACGAGGCTACTCCTTCATTCTGTAATACAATGTGGGGAAGGTTCTGCAAAACCAGAATCAGAAACGTTTAATTGCCAAGTAAGTTAGTACAAACGAGGAATTTGTTCTGGTGGAAGGTGCATCATGACAACATAAGAACAACATTACTATACAAGTGAAAGTATAAAAATTTGGATAAAAACAAGTAAATAGTAGATGCAGTAAATATGCAGTAAAGATAAGATAAAACGATCAATAATAATAAGAGTAGAGTAAAGTGCACGTAATGAGGTTATGATTTTTGAAAGTGTCAGGTGAAGGTAAAGAGGCGAGTGACTTTAAATGTGCAGTGTGGAGAGATGTACTGGAGAGAGAAGGGAGAGACAGAGTCAGTCAGTGGAATACAGAACAAAGTGCTTATTATTGTCATGCATTACAAAATATGTTATGTAAGTACTTCAGTCAGACATATCCAAATAGACGTGTGCCTCATGGCACTGAATGGCTTGGCAGAAGCTGGGACGCTCTATATATGACGCTCTACGTGCCGTAGTCACGGCAAGAGGGAGTCAGATGAGGTGATACTAATATTTCGGATCATCACCCAGGAGACTCGCGTCAAATCAACATGACTATGTTTTGTTATCATATTACTTCAAAAGGTAATTGAAGTATTATTTTTTTTTTAAATGGAAAAAAAGAAGCTGTACCACTTGAAGCCAATTTGCAAATCCTGTCCTGATATACATGCCAGTTTATTTTCATTTCAGTATCTTTTTATTTTATTAATTTCCTTTTATATATCATTTCCTTTTTCATTAAATTGTAATTAATTTAGCTATTCAGTCCTCCCCTCTCTCCTCATTGAACCCTTAGTGGAGTGTGTAAAAGTATATGCATGTGGGAAGGTCGAAATAGAAAGCAAACATTTGTATTATTCCAACACCTTAACCACGTAGTTATGTTGCCTTAAGCCTCAACCAGCTGTTTTCTGTAAACCTGGAGATTTCTTTTGAAAAGACGGCGTATTTATGTAACAAACTAAATAACTGACACATGCCCAATCTGATGCTAGAGGGTCACATAGAGCGCCGTAGCTTGAAGGACTGAGCAAGCCGAGTCGTGACGAGTGAGATAGTGTTGCCGTGGAAGACAAGCCGGCAAGTCGAGTTGATGTAACATGATGCCAGAGGTGGCACATTAATATAGGTGGGGGGAGATTAATTTTAAAGGACATCTAAGTCATCGACCTACATACAAGTAATAGAATAACTAGTAGAGCACCAAACCAGTGGGTCACCTGGCTGGAAAGTTGTCTTTTCCCCCCCAACGGTTGACTTTTATCGGGTACTGAGCGTCATTCAGTCACAACATGCTGATCCAACTGAGCCAAAGTGAGCAGACAGGTGAGAGGACTATCAGCATAATGCACCACAGAAGGAGTGTCTCCAGTGTGGTTTCTTAGCAACAGGACACAGCAGGATGTTGCTCCCTATCATGCGAGAATAAAAAAGAGAAGAGAGAAAAAAAAAGCTCACTTCATACATAAACATGGCTTACCAGTAAATAGTTTGGACTGCGACAAAGGCGGCGCATTCATCCGCATCTCATTGCTGAGCCTTGCCGTGTCTTAAACCGACGCCACGTTTGATGCGTGGCATCGGGTCTTGACCTTTGCCCGAATAAGACTCTCAGAGTGAGAAGAAGATGGGAGTAACTGTAACTAGTTCAGCCCCAAAGGGTATTTACTAGTGTATATTTATACATACACTTCCTCTGCTGGTGGTGTTGTTGATGATGATGATGGAGAGGTGGGTCAGTGTTGGAGGTCAGCGTGGCTGTCGGCTGAAGCTGCAGACGAAGGTCATGCGAGCCCCCACACTCTGAGCCAGGTGCACTATAGAGCATCACCAGCAACACCAGCAGGAAATACAGAATTACAATTTCAAATGGCTGATTGCGACAATGTTTTTGTGTTTAAAGGTCTAATTGTCCGTCTGTTTCGCAATATGTCCGTGACCAGAAAAATGTGGAGGTATGTGCCAGGAGTAGGGATAAATAAAAGAAAAGCTGATAAAAATGAAATTACAATCGTATATACACATGCAAACACGTATAAAACACATACACAAATGTGTCTCAAATCATCGCAATTGAAACAAGACACTGTCTTGAACCAAAATAACTGATCTGGTGAATTGTTAATGATTTCACGCTTGACGTTCTAGCAATAGCTGTCCGTTGTATTAGTGTGGACTGAGTACTGTTTATTTAGCGACATGAGCCACTGTTGAGCCGCCTCAGTACGGTGGAGGCAACAGAGCCGCTGACGTACACCCCCCTGGCTCCCAGCAGAGCGACCCAGGAGTCCATGAGCACCGATACCTCACTCTGCAGGAAGAGACTCAAACTGGCCAAGTGCATTCATTTGTAATCTTCAATGTCTTGTATGAGTTGAAAATGTCCATCTTTAACAACCCCAGTGTTTGTCACAAAAAGACCCCAAAACAGAGCGGCCCCCTTTTTAACTCTCGATATGCGCTGTGGCTTGTGACTACATACCAAAGACTCAATGTACGAAGCGGACGGAGCCACCATGACGTCACTGGTGGGTTCGAGGACCACGATTTTGAAGCCTTGAGTTTGTCATTTTGGCCATCGCCATCTTGGCTTTTGGCCGCCACCTTAGTTTTAAAAAAACTCCCATAAAGGACGTGGTGGCGACCTGTCAATCACAAGGTAACAATCAGAACCATGGGAAAAGACTGCTGCCCGAGTCATTGCGGGAGTTTGAATGTACTATTCCATTGACATAACATTTACCCGTAAGATCGTAGCAGCCTATAGTTATGAATAGAAGTAGGAATGAAATCTGGTTTTCATTCAGGTGCAATCAACAAGGGTAAAAAAGGACCTGGAAGCAGCTAAAAATGAAATATAAAAACATACTTCAAAAAGGTAAGGCATATTTTGCTAGGCTATGATTGCGCCTGACTTTAATTTTAATTCATTTTTTGATAATTGACTTAGGCTATTAAACAAAGTAAATATTAATTCAGTGGCTACTTGAACTAGTAAATGAATCCCCTAATAAAATGTTGTTTTTACACGTCTTCTTACTTAATACCCCACATAGAAGACACTTACACATTTTTATTTCATATTGAAGTCATTTAAAGTGTGACGCTGTAGCCGACACCGACACACATTAAAATACTAATTAAAGTATTCAGGGTACTTTTCCTCTCAGCTCTACAAAATGTTGCCTTTCCGAAGTGCTCTGCATCCCCGATGTTGTAAAGAAAACTACCGTTTGCTTTCTGGAATACCCCCCACAGGGCATTTCCTTACCTCAACTGATCCTGGACAAGGTTTGTATAACTCAAAGAACAACAGAACAAGTACTTTACCTGTTGCTGGTTTCAATCACTTGGGTGAAAGCAGAGTCAAGGCTCAAAAGTACAGAAAAAAACAAAAACAGTAAAGACTAACAATCAAGCAGACCTAATACAGCAGATACAATAGTAATATCGCAGGTAAACCTCTTTAAAGAATGTCCTCAGGCAGGATCCAGGTAGTCCAACAATCAGAGGTCTCACAGGAAGAGTGTGTACACTGAACTAAAAACCTGAATAGAAACCAGGATGTAGACGTTTCCCACAGTGAAGCACACCTCCACACCACATGATAGTGACCAGACCTTGCAACGGATTCTCCACATGTATCTTCACTTTGTCTTCTGTTGGCATTCCTGTGTTTTTACTGTCTTGTTCCAATGTAACATCTTTACTATTCACTGTATTTGGTCCCAATTTGAAATGCAACAAAACTGTATATTCAATCAAATTTTGAACGTACTATAAATGACCTATTTCTAACCTTTACTATGACTTTGATTCACTTTTTTACTATTCAACATTCTTCGGGACTCCGTCCATGTAGCATTGCTCGCCAAAAACATTGTTGTGACTCATAGACAGTAATAATAAAAGGATGAAAATTGATTACAGTATCAGAGGTATCTTTTTTTATTTTATTGACCGGTTCTTTTATCCTTAAGGAAACCTAGTGCATACATTGCCCACAACGTAACTTGACTTGATTCTGGGTGTGTAATGCTAACAGTGGCTAATGTAGCATGGAGCTAAAGGCAAAGATGAGTGGCTGCAGAGGTCTAGTGAGCTCACATCTTTCTAACTCCACACCTTCAGATGTCTCATTTTCAAGCGTCGTCCTCTGGCCCGCTCGGTGAACGTTGGCTTTATACAACTTCTTTCACATCTGTAGTCGCACTCTGTCTACCCTTTTAAATGTAGCAGTTTTTTTTTTAACATCTGCACTTTTCTCTTTGTCTCTCTCCATCGTATCATATAGTTTCCTTTCCTTATTTAATTTGTTCGCCCGCGGATGTGCGGAGGCGTCTGCAGGTTTGTCAATCTGTGGGTTTTAAAATAAATTCACCAAAACGAGCATTCAGGTGGCAGCATGGAGCATATCAGCAGTCTGTTCAGCAGATCAGAAAACCACTCTGAAAAACAGCGCCACTGGGTGGCAGATATGAAATACTGCAGATCACTAGAAAAAGCAAAAGGCACATTACAGACCTCAATGTCACAAAACAAGTAGTTAAATCCATATAAAATGTAGGTTGCATTTATTAGAAGCTGGGAAACCAAAACATTACCAACATTGTCGTTAATACTTGTTTTTCTTTCTTTTTTTTTTGTCAGACCACAATATTGCCATTACCACTTTTCCCACAAAACATGCAAAAGATTCGAGTTCAGCGTTCCCATTCCACACTACTGACAAAAGCTTCTCCTCGTGGTCTCCTGTAGGAATCACAACTTTTCTTACATTAACATCGCCAAAACTACTGAAAGTAGAAAAAAAGAACCAAAAAAAAAAACAAAACATCAAAAGCAGTACAACAGAAGAAATCTTTGAATGGATGAAAAGAGGATATTCACAGCCTTACGTCATGTCCTGTGGGATGATGGAGGGGAACCACAAGGCAGCCTCTGATCCTACTGCCAACAGAGTTCTCTGAGTTTTAGATTGGTATAAACAACTTTGTTTGTCCTTATTTATATCCAATTGTCTTAAAATGACATTAAGGATTTGGTGACAATTCAGGACCGTGATGTAGAAAAACACACTAAAGCGGCTGAGGACAGTTAAAGAATTGAATGTGCATCTGAACCCGGGACAAGGTCCAGGACTCATTTGTATTGCAGCCATGGGACCAATCAGAATTCCTCCTGACTGACGCTGAATGCATTTATTACGTTCCCACAGTCACAATAGCAGCTTTTTCTTATCTTTTTTTTGTACATCAAAACACTTATCAAGAAAGAACAAAAAAGGACAATCTCACAAGTTCTGCGCCGAGTCACTAGTTTTAAGATCGTTTATGGCTTTGGATGGTCTGTTGATCAGAGGAGTCGCTGACTTGTTTTAAGCCTAAATTTGCCACTTGGAGCCTAAAACAAGAGGACAGATTACATTCACAGGCCTCCAACAATATCAGAGCCACTATGGAAAACTAGATTCAATGAAAATTAAGGCATTAATAGACAAACAAATGCCGGATATATATATACTTAGCTGCCCACTTTAATTTCAATCATCTCTGAGTCTCAGTACTGTTACATTTTAAAAAAGGATTTGCTTTGAAATATTAAATGAGTGAGTGAGCGAGCGAGTGAGAGAGCAGAGGTAAATCAGGGAGGGCTGGCCCGACCAACGGGCAGAACAGATTAGATAGGGTCAACTTTTTTCTTTAAAATCAAGATACATTTTATTTCTTTTCTTAAAAAACAAACATTACAAAAAAAATCTGAATAGAGAATTAAAACAATGAACCGACAGAAGAAAAAACAACATTCAATTTTTTTTTTAAACTAAAAAGAAAAGAAACATCTCTTCTTGCATTTCATAAAAATAAAAAAAAAATAAAAACAGATTTAGGGGTGCCTGGCACAAGGGGTTGAATTCTGAGAAGATGCTATGGCCATGCAGGGAGGTGGGGGCGGGGATCATGTGATCTGAAAAGGGGCGGAGTTTGTGTCACGTAGCAATGGCGCATCGTTAAGAAAAGCCCGACATACAGCAACCGAAACAGTTTAACATAGGCAGCAGACGGGCTGCGATAGAGAGAAAAATAAAGCCGACCCTCTTACAAGCATACAAATTCAAACAAGTACATGAAAACACACACGCCGGCTTGGAACGTGCGATAGTGGCAGTCCGGCGTGCGGCGAACACTCAGCGGCGATCCACCACTTCGCCCAGACCACACAGCGCACCTTTTAACGGTTTGAACTGATCTACAAAGCAGCAGCAGGAGTTCAGTACCAATACAGTCTGAAACCAACAGGGTGACCTAACAATAACCATTAGAAAAGGAAAAAGCTGCTTCAACTGACAGGACAGGGGTTTTCAGAAGAACTAGCTAGCTAACGCTGCCCTGTTAAACATGCTCCTGGTTTAAAGGCTCATGGACCAAAGAGAGGGCGAAGGCTTTTAGCCCCGTGTGTGTTGACTTAAGCGTCGCTTTGTAAATACGGCGCTTCAGCAACCTGATACTGAGAAGCCCCAGACAATACTCCCAGTAGTCGCACATATTGGTAAAGTAAACTGGACAGCGCGCGTTGCCAGTCACGTCAGATCATGGGGAGGAGGGGAGAGGGCACAGACGTGGGAAGTGGTTTTGTTCACTCAGGACGGATGCCCACTAGCACTGAGCTCTGGGGAAAGGCAAGACACTTTGACACTAGAACGCAGAATGTAAGCGATAATGACAGGAGGGCTGTGAATCCTTACATACGCCGCATGAGAATCAGCACAATGTCTTGGTTAGAGGGGATGGTGAAAAAAAAAAGAAAGGAAAAAAAAAGCACACCAAGTCCAAACCATTGAGCCAGGCCACCAGGAGACGGAAAGAAAACGAAATGATTCTAATCGCAGGGCAACGAAAAAAAAAAAAAAAAAAACTTTTGAGAAGAGACAGAGAAAGAGACATGGGAGGATGGGCTTCAGCGGGTACCATCTTCTAGTCTTCTCCAGAGGGCGCCTCTTCTTCTGAGCCGTCCTCCTCCTCCTCGTCCTCCTCTTCCTCGTCTCCTCCCTTGGCCTCCTTCTTCGTCTTGGGGGTAGGGGAGGACTCTTTCTTCTCGACCTCCTCCTCCTCCTCCTCTTCCTCCAAGGGACTCTCAGGGTCCTCCTCTTCCTCTTCTTTGGGTGAGCTCTTCTCTGGGGCCTTGGCGCTAGGGCGTCCCTTCCCCTTCCCTTTCATCGGGCTGGGGGTCACTGGGAAGCAAACAATTAAAATTGGTTATTAATCATTAGATTTGGTTTTATACGACCCCCCTGACTACAAATTCGGTGTTTCAAAAGTAAAGATGATTTTGTCATGAGAAAACTATGGAGGTGGCTCAATACAATTTCAGCATTTGAATAAGAAGAAAGCATCAAAGTGTGTACTTTTATGTAAAAGTACTTTTGTAAAGCATAAAAATATACGAAAAGGGGAATGCTCATCATTTTCATATTTCAGCTGGTAAAGGTGGAGCTAATTAAAACTACTTTAATTAGGATATATAAGATTCATGAATAAAATCATAGATTGAGTTAATTTATATTTTATATTAAAAATCTGAATCTACAAAACAGCCCAAAAAGTCACAAATATTGTGAAATACATGGTGAAGTAAAAGCTACACTATTTCCCTCTGAGTTCTAGCCTCTCAAAGTGCACCAGGCAGATGAATTTCACTTTAAAATGGAGAAAACCTTCTGGGGAACATGTTGGTCCACCTACCAAAGTATAGATTGTTACAAACTACTTGATCAGTTGCTTGAGGTCATCATTCAGAACTAAACTAATGTGCTAAAATCATTGGCATAGTATAAATACATCAAAGTCATTAAAAAGGTAGATGAACACATGGAGGAGTTCTCCTTGAAGCCAGACTGGGCCGCTCACCTGTAGCCTTTAGTCGGGGTTTGGGGCTTTTCTTCTCCTTCTTGTCCGGCCGTCCCCGTCGGATCACTTTCTTGCCCCTCTTCTTGGAGCGGCCGTAGTCACTGTCGTCATCATCCTCCACCATGAAGTCCTCATCGCTGCCGGACTCGTCAGCTACACACACACACACACACACACACAAGGATGTTCACGTCATAGGGACACGTCAGCCATTTGTATCATATTTGATACATGAGTTTCATCGACCACTACTGTCATTAACGTGAGCAGTACTTTCCTCAAATACCTGTTGTATACAATTGTATACATGTAGTCTGCCATCGAGAAGAGTTTCCATGCAGAGAGTTTTTTTACTGATAATTATTGATCATTTTAAAAGGTTTACGGTAAGAATTACTTTTGTATTGTTACGAATATTTCAATATGAATATATATTGTATTGAAGCAACCTATAATTTCTCATGTTTTGTTCTTTATTTTATAGTAAAATCGTTGTGAAAACATATGTATCAAATATGATACAGTAGGTATATCAAGTAATAATTATGCCATCGGCGTTTTATTGTATTTCATTATGTAATCTGGGTTATGCCATATCATAATGCCAAACATACCGTTTGTATCATTTAATTAAACTTATAAGATGTAGAAATGTCATTGCAAGACAGTAAGGTGACTGTAGTTTAGTGATTAGCATGCCTGACAAGAAATTGAACAGGTTCTGGGTATGCACATCATGGGGTTATCGCCCAATGTACAAGCCTATTGGGAGATGGAAACAACGCAGCCCACCGTTTGTGATGGCTTGTCTCGAGATCAATTCATAAAATTGCTGACAATGATTCACTTTTCAGGACAATCTTAATGTGTCTGATGATGCAAAGAAAGACAAACTGTGGACTTTTTGAACTGTTGCCATCACCTGAGACAACATAGGTTATTGTTTCTAAAATAAATATTTTAGACATGTTTCATGTTTAGATATGATCCAACTGTTCTACAATCAATTAACATAATGAGTTATTGTTTATAAAATAAATAATGTTGTGATCAATTAATGTACTGATATGCCTGATGTATCAAATTTGATTTAAAAAAATCATATATTTAAATTCCTTTTTTTTTGGTTTAGATTTTTACTAAAGATCAACTAAACCCAAACAAAAAAATCAGAATTTTCTGATTATTATTTGATGAGTCAGGCGTCACAGGGTTAAATCAACAGGAAAAAACATGATCAAAAGTTGCTGTTGCACAGCTAGCTCACACAGAATAAACTACTGTCCGACCACAAATCTTTGCATGTCAACTATTCATTCAAAATGACTGCAATACAGGATCACAATACCCAAGTGCATCAACATGGACTAACACCGCTACAGTATAGTGGTACTTACGGTCCAAATAGGGCTCCTCTTGGTCTTCCTTCTCCTCGTCCTCGCTGCCCCCGTCGCCCAGCAGGATCTCCCTCTGTTTGGACACGGCCTTGGAGGCCGCCTGGCGCACTGTGCGCTTTCGACTCACTTCCTTCTCGTCGTCACTGTCATCTAAGCAAAGAACAGTGTGAAGAAAGAAATGTTATTAAAAGGCTCCTTCATGCAGTTCTTTTTAGCCGAGCTGACATTATGAAGTACTGACCATTTCCACTAGCGGCTGTCAATTTCTATAAAAGTGCAAAACAATTGCATAGATGCTTTTTTTCCAGATGGTCCAACATGAGAAGAGCCGATTGGTTCGTCACAAATATAGAATATTCTTTCTGCCTTACATTTGCACATACATGAGAAAGAGTTGACCATGTCGGCCTCAGCAAGGTGAAGTAAACCTCCCAGAACAACTATCTTTGATAGCATATTGCTCTAAAATACATCCTATGATCTAATGATATGTATTTAGATCATAAACCGTTCAGTCATTATTAGGTCAAAAACGCACATAACAGCTTAACTTAAGTCAGTACTTCAACAACCCAAAGATATTTAATTTACAAGAATAGAAATGGAAAAGTCATGAATGTCAAACGAGTTGCAGAGTCCTTGTCTGTTTGCTGCTCCTTCCATTTCAGACGATTACATCGGCCAAGAGCATGTGATCAGAATATCAAAGAAACAGCATAACCGTCCCGCTCACTGATCAGTTAAGCAAGAGCTTTCTTTTTTCCTTCAAACCCATTAATGTAACTGAATGAAGACTTGGAGAAACACCCTTTTAAAAAACATATTTCCTTGAGCTTTCAGGCTCATTCAACAGGGCAAAACGAATGTTCCTGTAGGGAGAAGTCGTCCTGTGACACAGGGGGCGCATTCTGGGTAACAAAGCAACGCAGTAATGGATCGTGATGCCTTTAATGGAGCCGGTGCAGCTGTGATGCGTAATGAACAGCCACAGTGAAACAATGCAGGTGCGCAGTAGGACATTTGAAGCCATAGAAACTGCCAGTGTCATTACTGAGAGCACATACATTATGCCTGTCGAGGTTAATTATTCATTTGACCGCTCAAGAGGCAGCATGAAGGAAAAATATTTGGGGGAATTAAATCATCCACAAAGAAAAGATCACCCAACGCCGGCAGCTTAAAATTAAAACCCGACAGGGGAGAGCGGGCGCCGATGTATGGGTGATGAGGACATTGTTGAGACACTTGATTGGTCACAAAGAGATGAGACGTCGTCAACTTCCATCAGACTCATGCTCCGCGGATGACTGATGAATCAATCATACCTGGGACGTGTGGCGATAAATCAAAAGCAGAATGTGGCATTGTTTGGGCATGCTAGAGGCAAATGATTTGATTGGTCGTAATCAGCCGGGGATTGTGGGAAGAATGCACAAATGTTTAAATCGAAAGCTAATTTGATTTGTCCATTCTGGGCTACCGTAGAAACATGGCGGCGCAACATGGCCGACTCCCTAAAGAGCACAAGGGAGACATTTGCCTTCAAGGCTTCAGGCAGGAAATCTTCTGAGGTTTAGGCAACAAACCAAGAGAACTAATTAAAGCATAGTTATCATATTCTATTCCTTTAAAAAAAAAAATAAAACCTGCTCACTGGTCCTTTAAGTAGTAACCCAGTTACCATATTGCGTTTTTTGTTTCCCAAAAAACACCAATATTGAAATACTTTTACGTCATCCGTTTAATTGCTTTTAGAATAAAAATGTATTTATAAAACTATTATAGTATTCTATTTGTGAGGAAAGCAATTAAATTATGAAAAGTCATCTAGCAAAAAAAAAAAAGACAAACACACACCTTTGTGTATCACAGGAGACAAAATGAGCCAGGTAAACTATTTAGTTAAAATTTGTATTACCCCACTAAAAAAGAAAAGCAGTATATTTGACACAATTAAAAAAAAGATCAGTTTGAAATGTGGCAGGAAGAAACTGGAATCGTACCTGCAGGCCGTTTTCTCTTGGGCCCCCTCTTGGCAGGCTTCTCCACCTTGGCTTTCTTGGCCTTTTTGCCTTTCTTTTCTTCATAGTCGCTTCCTCCATCTTCTTCCTCCTCATCGCCAAATTCGTTGTCGTCCTCCTCGCTACCGAGGTCATCTGCAGCAGCGACACAGAGGAGAGTGAGTTAGATAGCTCACCTGTGTTAAATGCTCTCGTTGAAACATTTAGATGATAAGACTCGACTCACCTGCCGATTCATTTTTGAGTTTGGAGACCTTGTCGTCAGACTCCTCACTGGAAACAAATAGAAAATGTTTAGCAACTCGCACCCAGGGAGATATTGAACAAAAGGCAGATTTAAATCTACATTTTGTTATTTAAATAATTATAAAACGGTTACACTGGTTCTAATTTAAGTTAAACAGTTGGAACAGCGCTTTAGTTCTTGAAGCGCTGTACTATAGTACTCTACTCAGGCCTACACCCCCTCGGCATTGTTGCACCTGATATATATATACACAGTAATGCTATGCTGCACCCTGGTTTTTAAGTGCTGACTCTAAGTGCATCAACCCTGCTCATACAAAGGCTTCTGTATTCTAGAGGGCCAAAAGTTGCTCCTCTCTACATCAATGTGCTGAAGCACGGCTCAAGACTGTCTACAGTGAAACGCATGCAAACATGCCATGGCTTTAAGAAGAAACCTTAAAAAAAAAATCAAAACAATCATCAAAATGTCACAGCACTACAACATGCTGCAGAAGGTACCGATCTACCGAGGACTCACCTGTCATCCTGCGAGTTCTTTGAGCGCTTGTGCTTGGGCTCACGAGACGGCGCACGCACCTTCTTGGGCTTATTCTCTCCATACTCCTCATCTGTAGAGAGGATGAGAGTTTTTGTATTTCATTCACATTAATGTTCTGGTTTGCTGTTGGCCACACAGACCAATACATTTTATTAATTACGTTTTCTTTTTAAAGTCTACACTCTCTTGGCATTTCCTTATCCGATTCTCAAAAGAGATATTCGCATGTCTATGAAGCATGTGTGGAAAAACTTCTGCGAGATGGCTCAACCGTTATGCGGAGTTGACCAAGTTCTAACTCACGGCGACAAGGAGAAACAATAAAAAGAAGAAGAAAAAACTGCAGTGCTTAGCGTAGAATAGACGCTCTGCGCCTCGTCATGCAGCACATTTACACGAAGCTACAAAGGATGAAATTGCATTTGGCTCGTCAATAGTATTAATCGGTTGATAATGTGGTTGTCGTGCCAGCCATTGGTATTTATTGTTGGGTACAGGTCATCTATTTCGTTAACATGTGTTCAAATTTAATCTTATTAACTTTTGTTTTTTGGCAATTGAGATGGGGTCGACCATTAGGGATTGATAACAAATGTGAAAGAAAAAAACAGCCTGCAAATGGTAATATAAGTAGATGGAATTTCTTTTGTTTGGTATTTGTATCCACTACTAAATTTCTGGCACTGCAACATCTCTATGCGCATGCTGGATTAAATGGTTTTTTTTTAAAAAGGTCATAAAATATCCTGGAATTCTTTAATGTTGAGATAAAAAAAAACAAGTTGTTTGAGTCTGCATGTTAATCAGGTTTTGGACTTCCTCTCAGCAGTCGTAAAATATATAAATATGACCCGACACCTGTCCAACTATATTCTACAATATGAGGTGAGAAAATATCCATGTCGCCAACCGCTAGGACCAAGGACACTGAAACGCATCACTTACCTGCATCATCAGACTCGTTGAATTGCGAGTAGTTCACCACTTTCCTGTTCCTGTGGAGAAGAATACACACATCATCACATTACGTTTACGCGGAACAGTTACTTCATTGCCTGATAGTAGACATGCAAATGAGTGCTGGAAAGGGGCGGACGACAGAGGTCATGTCCACAATTCAACACGACAACAAGTCAGCTCTGTATGAACGTCTGGTTTGTATTGTTTGGTTTGAGAAACCATAAATTGCCTCCAGGTGGGGGGCACTGAACTGGACACTGATCTGCCTTCTATAGTTTCCAGGGCCAATCTGGAAAAGTGTATGGGGGAGAGAGAGAGACGGGCATTGGGTGACACCAGCCGACTATAGTTCAGGTAACGTATACTAGAAGCAGTGTCGGTGCAAACCACAGATAAATCATCTTTTATTTATGTGAATACCTTTCAAAACTCAATTGTAAGCGCATTAAGCGCAAACTTTTAAAAACACAAAAAAGGTACAAATTTATTAACCGGCAAACACCAGTTACGCATCTGTGGAAGTGTGTGTGTTTGGAAGGGAGGGGGAGGATCACGGTGACAGAAACGTCACAACACACAAACACTTCAGACATGTGTAACAAGGCAGCAACATGCCCGCAAAGCTTTCCACACATTACCGTTCAACATGTCAGGAATATCAGAGAGAAACTTTCTGCATGCTATTAGGAAGCCTGCCGATCATTGCAACCTTATCATTAATGGCTTTTCTTTAACACTGAAATAGACGGAAAAGAGAGAGGGAAAAAAAAACTAACTGTGTCTTTGTGAGGCTGTGTGAAATGAGGCATTGCTGTTCATTAAAAGTGGAAAACACTAGCTGAATAATGAGATACTTTGACAACGGGCCTTAATCAAAAAAAGTGGTAATATAATGCAAACCGTTTGCATTATATTACAAAAACAGAACAATTCATGCCTTACTAGGGTTGTTAATAATTAACCATTTAATCACTCAAGTAAACTCGAGCCTAAGGGGTCGCCAACTTCACAGGCTAACTATACTTTGATCAGCAGGCGGCTGACCAGGCGGCTGGAGGACTTGTAGCAGATATTCACTGACAAAAAAACTGCACACAAACTCAACAGCTGCGTTACTGACAACTCAAAAGTCATAGTCACACACACACACACACGTTATGCCACCGGTTGCAATACACCGTCTAAAACTGACAGACCACGCCACAGATAGCTACCGCACAGCTATGCTGGTTGCAAAAATGGCGGCATTTGACCACAGAAGTGCGCACAACACATGGACTTGGTTGCTGCTGCAGCTAGTGATCAACGATGGATTTGATTCCGCTTATCTGGCGTTGGTAAATGTGGTCAGTTGACGCAAGAAAATCCTCCGGGCGGGTTGTCTTTGCCTCCAACTATGCCACGGCCACATCAACAGGACTGCGCTCGACGCAAAAGAAGAAATTATTGGAGCGGGTCGGTTAATATAGTGCACAGTGAGGAATGTGTTGCTTTGACGGACTACATTTACCATCAGCCATGTCTGGACAACCCCCTCAAGGTTTAGGAGTTTTTTTGGCTGCATTATTATGAATACAGATGACGCCCAGAAATTGTGCCATGGGTACATTTAAATTGGATTATTTACACATACCACAGCTTGTGTCTGAATATTGAACTCTTTTGCCATAGTTCGCCCCATAAAATCTTACTAGTAACTCAAAAGAGCATCCGCTTAGCATTGCCTCTGATTGAGACGAATGACTTGACCACGTTAGGTTTCTTCTTCTTTTACAACGCTGTGGTCCGACTGAACTGCCCTGAAGCAAAAATAAATAAATATATCCTGTGTGTTGTGGCAGACTGAAAGCACGTGTGAACAATCAGGTCCTTTTATGCAGTGGCTGTTGAGCGCTGGCTATTTTACACTTGTGGAGACAACCGGTCAAGCCTCGCGGTTTTTCTTTGTGCACCGCATTGATTTCCTCCAAAACGACCAAACTGACTCAATCTGAAAGCAAATAGAAGATAGCCTTTTTCTGCAGCAGAGGGGGAGATTGATTGGGCTTTAATTTAGAAGTTACTACAACGGATCACTGGCCCTGATGACTGGCTTTTCAAATGACTAAAAAAAATTGCATTCAAAACAAAAAAGATGTCTGATTCAAATTCATGTAAAGTATAAAACAAATATTCATGTGGTTATATTAGTTTAAGATATGAGAGGGAAGAGTCCTTCGGATTTTGGTGGTGGTTCTGAAAAATGCATCAATAGCATGATTTCCTTTTTAATGAACGCAATAATCACACCTCAGTCCACAACTTTCACACAGCTCCTGGAGGCGCTTATAACCCCCCCACCCCCTTTTAAAGGCCACCAATGAGTCATTACGATTCCGAAATACCGCGAGATTTCGAGGTTCAAAATAGGGGCATAAAAATGACTTATAATCAAGTTAAAAGGGACGTTTTCAATTTGAATTAAAGGGCCCTGGAAACACCTCATACGTTATAACCACGCGGGTGTAGTTCCCCGCCTCCATCTGATATCAGCCAGCGGCGTGAATTTACTGCCACCCCTGAACATGTAGATCCGCTCTGCCTAGCTCATCCGACAACGACATTTTCAGATTTACACACCTTTTTTTATATTGTTTTGAGACGACAAAAATGTTATAAATGCGATATAAACCCGCTACGGTATCGACGTAGCTAGTCTGCGCGGCAACAAGATCAAATCCTGAGGCCAGACACCACCTCCAGTCGTTTTCTTTTCGGTGGAGGAGGTGGAGGAGGGGGGTGTTGGCGTTTTTAGAGCCTCCCCTGGATGAATGGGGTCGCCATATTCTCATTCTCAAGCCAGAGAGGGAAAAAAATATTACCAGGCCTGGCGTAAGTGAGCCGTAAAACGTAACTGGTTAAATCACACCGCCTAATTCCCCCCCGCTCGGCCTACATAGCCGCCAACAATGCACATCGTGGGTTCGTTAACAAACGACATAAAAAGGAGAGAATAAGCCCGACACACACGACACGGCGCGTCTCTCTCAACAAGACATGGCGAACCGTCCACACCGCTGGGATCCATGTTAGAAAAATGGAAGGGTGCACACACGCGAGCCGGGAAGCACACGCGCACACATTCCCATTATTTTTTCATGAAATAAACACATTCCCAGCTCATTAAAAAAAAAATTAAACGCAGCATGGTCGAGGCGTGCATGTTACGCGCGTTGCCTGCACGCGCGGTGTCCGTTATTAACGCTACGGGGAAAGCGGAAGACATATTTAGCACACCTACCTCACTGGTCTTGACATTTTGCAGGAATACTGTAGAGGTTAGGGATGTAAGAAAGAAGGGGGGGGGGGGGGAGAAGAAGCAGCACAGGCAAAAAAAATACTGGTTCCCGCTCTGCAAAACACCAAGGGGCGCGAGCTTGCCGCACAACTCCGCCGTCCGAGCTAGCGCGTGAAAATAAAAGTACGGCGGCAACTCGTCCTCAAAATCGCAAATATTCCTAATTTTTTTTTTAACCCTCAGCTACTCAAAATGGTGAATAAAACAAACTGAAACTGCAGCCCGTGTGCAACCAAACACCGCGGCCTCTCGGGGTGGGTTCCTCGAGGACAAGCACCGCCCCTGCGGGCCCGTGAGAGGAGCAGCGTGGCACTCCGCTTTTCTTATTGGTCGATTTGAACAGCGACCGTGCTTCCCATTGGCCGCTGTGGCTGTACGTTAAGACGGTTTTAGCCATTTTTTTGTCCCCCCGCCTCCGTCAGCAGGCTCGGTTGAACCAGCACTGTTAAGAAAACAAAAAGAGGCCCTCAGGTTGGATGCAAACATTTAATTCAGTGGCTCCCAAAATCAACTTGGTTGATTATAGGTTTGTGCACAATAATTTTGTGTATGAAATGATTTCACATACGTTTCATAAATCAGATTGACTGTGGTTGTGCTGCTACTGAGAGTAACCTTGTTCTGCCCACCTGGCAGCATGCTGCAGCATGCAATGCAGGTAGAAAACAGTTACATAGCGTTGCACCCTATAAAGCCTACAAATTACACTCGCAAGTTATCCAGGTTGTCAGTGATATATTTCATTAAAACATTTTTTTACTTCTTTATACATCTTAAAACTGTGAGGAGAATCTACAACTAAATTTCACAATGCCAAATACAAAAATGCAGAAATTGCTTCCCTCAATTGTACCACTTTCAGACCTGAAGACTACCCCACGTGTATTAAGGCCGATCTTCAGAAACCCTGAACTATGGGTTCAATGCTGGGAGGGGAGACCTAAAGTGCAAACTTTAGATTGATTATACAAGACTGAACAAGATCCCCTTGTTCCTCATATGGTGACCATGTGAATTTGCTGTGAAATCTTATTTTATTTTTTATATCCAGCCTCCAGGACCAAAATATATGGGATTTAGGATCCACAACTACAAACATGACCTTATTCCTCAGTCCTTATTAACTATTTGTGTCAATCTGCCTTTAAAACCGTGTATATAAACCAACGTATATATATATATATATATATATATATATATATATATATATATATATATATATATATATATATATATATATGTCACCTCAGCGCATCAATAGGCATCCACTGGTGGATATGTTTAAATTTGCGTGTGGAGTTTCGACCCTTTTTTTGGGGTTAAATATTTTCCACAAATGTGTGTGGCATGATTTTGGCTAGTGAGAAGCGGCGATGCAAAGCTGATAAGCACAGGCAGAAAAGTTATTCTTTTAATACATTTTTGTTCTTGGTACGCAGGGATGTTGTTATGCGGCAGTGGAGTCTATGAGCTGCACACATGACAGGCTAAGAAATAAGGTTAATCGACATGCTAATGTTAGCGTGGTACCGACAGGGGCGTGCGTCGGTTAGAAACAAAGTAGTGCTCGTCCTTCCTGGTCTTCCCATTGGTCGGATCCACCTCCGTCTTGGCCTGATGAGTTTGCAGCTTGTTTTCCTACTTTTTTTTTCCTACTCGTGGCGATACGATATTTAGCAGTCTCCGACTGAACCGGTAAACTGCCCACCTTCATGGTTTAAAGGCACACAGCTGCCCACTGTACTTGTACTTTTTCCTATTTGATACTTAATTTGCACTATATTTATTTCAAAGCTTTGGTCTGTAATTATTTAGCGGATTTAAGGTGTCGATGCATAATAAAGTATTCATTATCAACAAATAAATTATTATAGATTAAGCTTTATAATATTGTTTAAATCAACCCCACACTTACCAGATTATACGTTTAGATACAGAATAGAATATATTAGAATATTATAATATAAAAATATATATACTGTGTGTGTGTAGAGAGAGAGAGAGAGAGAGAGAGAGAGAGAGAGAGAGAGAGAGAGAGAGAGAGAGAGAGTCACAAGTACTTACTTAAAGCACTTTCAGTATATTTGTATGCATTAGTTCTACACACTATATGGTATTTCTGCAAACTTCCGCATAAAGATACATTCTTTGTTGAGAACTGAACTTAGATAAGTTTGACAATTGTGAGCTGAGCCTGTTTGTCTGCATTATTCTAAAATCATCAGTGTTTTATGAAACGCCGCCTCTCCGAAGAGCAATACACGCAGTTCCTTTCTGATTTCCCAGACTTTCTTTCGCCTCGTTTGCTGTTAATCTTGTCATCTTGACTTCCAGATTCCTAAAATGCATTCGAGGAGTGACGATGGAGCAGCTGCAGGCGAGGAAACACACCAATGTGACTTTACGGCACCCTGTGACAAATAGATGTTGTGTTTGTTTGTGGTAATTTTTAGTCTCTTTGTAGTTGCTTTGTGTCGGTTTGTATTCATGTTGTGTCTCCTTGTGGTCATTTTGTGTTCCTTTGTTGTCATATTGTGACTCTTTGTCGCCATTTTTTGTCCCTTTTTGTGGTTGTGTGTCCCCCGTTCAGTTTTTTTGTGACAGTTCGTTCTTGCAGATGTGGTCATTTTTGGTCATCTCAAATCTGTCCTACTGTGTTTCCTTTAAACCAATTTTACCTGGACATCCTTCACTTGCTTTGACAACATGACAAGGCCATTTTTAAGGCAATCCACTAAAAAGCTGGGAAAAAAAGTCAGCCAACCCCTCGTCAGTTGTGAGAGGCCTGGAAGTACTCACCAACTACAAGAGACCATCCCCCCCACTGAGGACAATCACCGACTGGCCGACGACCTAAATGGGTTCTATTGCAGGTTCGATAAGCCCACTTCCACCCCGCCCAACAACCCCATCGTGGAACAATCACCTTCACCACCTCCACTCTCTGCCTCCTCCTCACCTCTCCCATCCAACCCCCCACCGGCGCTGAGGGTCTGCAAAGAGGATGTGAGTCTGCTCTTTCACAAACAGAAGATCAGGAAGGCTCCGGGCCCAGACGGTGTCCCCCCCCCTCCTGCCTAAAAGTCTGTACTGACCAGCTGGCCCCCATCTTCACGTTGATCTTCAACCGATCACTGGAGCTGTGTGAAGTGCCCTCTTGCTTTAAGCGCTCCTTGATCATCCCGGTCCCCAAGAAATCGTCTATCAGAGGATTAAATGACTACAGACGCGTCGCCTGATGTCTGTGGTCATGAAATCCTTTGAGAGACTGGTTTTGACCCATCTGAGGTCATCAGTCAGTGTGTTTACATGATGGTATTAATTCTAATCATGCTTTAGTCGGACTATGCTCTCTTTCGGGGCAACTGCTATTTTCCTAATATACATGGCAGTGAATAAATGAAATCACTGTCCGAAAGCATGTCATATCCGATACGATAGGTGGCGCTGTTTTCATTACATGTAGTGGTTGATACAGCCATCTCCGCTTGACCTCTTCACTCTTCATAACGGAGAGAACCCCGCTAGCTTCGGTGGTTGTCGGGGAGCTGGCGGAAGCAAACAGGGAACTAGCAGCAGCGCTAGCTGGCTACATCAGGGAGCTAGCCACTAGTCACTGGGCCCCTGCTAGACCCCCTGCTGTTCTCCTACCGAGCAAACAGGGTGGTGGATGATGCAATTAAAATGGGACCGCACCATATGCTGCAACACTTCGACTCCTCAGGAGCAGATGCAAGGGTTCTGTTTGTGGACTTCAGCTCTACATTTAACACCATCATCCCGGAGGCACTTTAACACAAACTCTCTCAGCTCACCGTACCAACCCCCACTTGTCAGTGAGTAACACATTTCCTGACAGACAGGACACAGCAGGTGAGGCTGGGAAAAAAATCACATCAAGCACCCGGACCAAAAGCACTGGCGCACCCCAGGGTTGTGTACTCTCCCCACTGCTCTTCTCCCTCTCCGCCAGCGGTTCCAAAACTCAAGAATGCCGCGGCCCAATTTGAAATCTGAAAATGTTCTGCGGCCAACTCAAACCACCTTAAGAATTTAATTGATTAAAAATGTATTAACCAACAATGTTTGTTTTGTATAACATTTTCTCCGGAGCTCATATATATTTACTTTCATACTACAAGAGGGCGCCCCATTGGACATTGTTTTTTTTCACGTCAGTTAACTGTACTGGTCATACAGAAATGTTTTCAAATGTTAAATACAAACGTACGTCAGTGCAGCTGCAGCTGACGACCCAACTTAGAGAAGACCGGACCGGGTGCAACAGGGGCTGTTACCGTCCTGGTAAAAAGTGTTTTCAGTAGTAAGGGTCCTTGTGAGGGACAAGTCACTCCTTTTGTTGATGTTCAGTCTGTTGCTTACCTTAAAGTTGTATGCGATTGAGTCACTTTATACAAAAGCAATAAGTGCTTTTCATGTTTTCCAGTTCAGTTCAGTTTTTCTTACTCTGAGAGAAAAGTCCAGCCTGTGTTGGCTCGAACAAGTGCACTGAACATCTTCTGATGCGTGGAACGTTCTCCTCTTTGAGGGAAGAGTCAGGATCCAGAAGCGATACTGACTTAAAGTGCTCTGCCATCGGGGATCAGGCCGCGGGATCAGAAGCTTTGTGCGATTAACTTTCAATCTGGACGCGGAGCCCGCAGCGTGAGCCTGCCAGTAGACTGACCGCCTGCGAGAGCTTTGTGAGGCGGGGCGGCTCGCAGCAGCACACGTTGGATATTTTTATTTCAGTAATCAGTTCGTCAGCGGGTGCACAACGTGAATTGTTACAAACAAATGTGGTTGTGCTGCAACAATCTTTTGGGAGATAAAAAAAAAGGAGGTCTGGAGGCTCCGGGTGGAAGTAATCTTTGTGTTTCAGGCTTATTGAGTTCCAGGTCCACCCACTCGAGTGAGGCTCTGCAGTCAAATTGTAGGCTGCATGCTGAGGGCTTGTTTGGAATGAGAGGTGTGCGTGTGTGTGTGTGTGTGTGTGTGTGTGTGTGTGTGTGTGTGTGTGTGTGTGTGTGTGTGTGTGTCTGTCTCTCTCTCTCTATGTCAGTGCAGGCTGCAAAATCCTGATCAGAATATGAGAGCTTGCTCAGTATTTTTTGGGAGTGAAGTGATGAGATGAGTTCTCTCTCTCTCTCTCTCTCTCTCTCTCTCTCTCTCTCTCTCTCTCTCTCTCTCTCTCTCTCTCTCTCTCTCTCTCTCTCCCCATCAGCAGAGGCACTTCATGTCTCCCTGTTCAGGGATGGTGGGGGAGCAGGTATGTTGCCACGGCAACCGGGGAAGGGATGCTCGCCTCTCTTTCTTCGTGGCTTCACAGTTGCCTCTGGATTATCCTTCAGTCCGAGTTCCTGCACACTACTGCTGCGACAATAGAGACGTCCTTGAACCTCGGAGACACGTTCGCATCACACCTCTGGGTTTGATGAATCCACAGTGTGTCTGGCAGGTAGGGAACGGTACTGACATGTCAAGGAGAGAAAAAAAAACTCAGATTACACAGTGTCCATGCATTGAATTCAAAAATAACTGTTTGCTTTCTTCACTTCAAAATAGTATATCATATTAATATTGATATCCAACTGTTGAGGTGCCACAGGTGATTTATGCTTCTGATTTAATGTTGAGCTGCAGTCAAACATGATCAGCACCATTATTCCTGACCTGTGTGGTGCTGCCACCTTGTGGCATGGTATGTGGAAGTGCAACGCAACATAGAGAACGACCTGCAAAGACAACCTTAAAACAACTCAGACGTTAGTTGAGAGTTTCAACTGGAGCAGACCAAAGGAGAGGTTCACGTTTGTTTTTCATCCAGCACAGAGTAGGTTTTACACTTTGAGAGGCTGTTTGTCAGGATGGGTGACCAATGAAAGGGAACACCAACGCAAAGCTCTAGTGCTCCTTGTCATCGTGTTTTTGATATCTCTAAACATTTACAGGCAACGGGAGAGGCGTTCTGGTTTTTCATCCCAGTCAATCATAATTGAGCGTCTCCAGCTGGACTCGTAGACGTTTCAGACACAAGCGATTTCCTGGCTAAAGTCTCGAAAATGTAGACAAATATAGCTAAGGAAGAGCTTTTGTTTTCCTCTTTCCTCATGACCACTCTTGCTGCGACCCTTTAGAGAGGGTCTGAACCTTAGGTTGGGAACCAGCAGACAACAACCCCCCTAACTGTATAATGAATATTTAAAACTAATTCCACCAGGCCTATAGCGACAACAGCAAAACTTACCCTTTTTTGCATCATATTCTGCACTTTTGATACTTCAACTAAGAATTTTGAATTGAGGAATTTCACTTGTAAGGGAGTATCTTTCTACATCTTTGGAGGGTGGTGAAGGGTCTAAAAAACCTGGGATGACACCTGACGATTGTGAAGGTCATGATATGACACACACATATATTCATACATAGAAAAGATGCAAATATGATTTATGCTGCAAAATCATCGCAACATAAACCACTCTTTGCATCCTTGTGCTCACTCTATATAAGCAGATGTATAAACACATCTGTGTATCTCACGCCATCATGCGTCATAACTGGTCCACTGTGTGGCTATTTGAATAATTGCAATGTACATACAGAAAATGTATATTGACAAACTGACCAATCACAACGCATGTTAATGGTCACGCTGGGCCGCTGATCAATACGTACACGTCATTTCGCAGGCCTGATACGTCAATGAATACACCCAGCTTGTCAAACTAAAATCAACAACAATTGTTTACTCTCAGTGTACTTACTTTAATCTGCAAAGGCCTGCGGGAAAACCCACAAATTCACCCGTCAATAAATTATTCAAAAGTGTTTATGCCAATCTATATTCTACCACAGATTAACAAAGAACAAAATAACATACTTGATACATCTGGGTATCTAGAGTATCTGCCAACCCACACACTGTGAAATAAGACAACCCAGTCCGTTTTTTTTGGGGGGGGGCTGCCTAATCAGAAAACGTGATTCAACAAGTAGTTTAATCTATAACAACACACCATTAGTTAGATATAAATTGTATGATAACCTTAATCTGATAACTAACGAGTACCTTATTAGGAACTCTTTCTGTCACAAACATGTGGAGCAGTGAATGTACATGACTATAAACTACTACATGAACCTTGAAGTAACGTTACTCGGCGGACACGCGCACGTGGATGCACGCTCACATGACAGAAATGAAGCCCCGGATCCGTGCTGTTCTTTCACAGCGTTTATGTAACGAAGTAGCCACAGTATGTACATGCATGTTACTGACGTGCAGGACAACACGCTCTATCATATATGTGAATGGACACATTCCATTTAACAAGTGATACCAATAGAGGGCAACGGGGCATTGCCCCACCCACCTTGAGCCACTTATATACATATATATATATATTTTAGTGCTGTCAAGTGATTAAAATATTTAATTGCGATTAATCGCATTTCTGTTTCTACGCAGCTGAGCATTGACTTTGCATGTAATCTCGACCCGCGTCAAGAGTGTATGCACCATTACAGTTGTTCTTTTTGTTGATTGACTCTGTTGATTCTGATTCTAAAATGTAATTTTAAAGATGTATTATAAATTAATAATATTCATTGAAAACAATATTCAATAGCTTTACTGTAATAAAGTGTAGAATGCCAAAAATCAGGCGCTGAAGCGTCTCCGTCCTCCTCGTCGCTGCTTTCCGCCGCAACAGGCACCGACGACCTTCTGACCACAACTCCTGGCGGACGCTTCCACGATGGAGGCTTTGAACACGGTCCACTCGGATTCCATGTCCCCAACCTCCCACAGGATGCGTGAAAAGTTCTTCCGGAGATGGGAGTTGAAGACCTTCCGGACAGGATCCTCAGCCAGACGTTCCCAGTTCCCCATGTGGCCTGGGCTTTCGCCCATGGGTCCCCGTTGGGCTCAGCCCGAAGAAACAACATGGTGCCGCAGCCACTCCGTGGATTCACCACCCGCGGAGAGGATCATCGGGGTCGGGTGTATTGCAGACCGGGCGGTAGGCCAAGCAGGAGACCTGAGCGAGCTGATTGCCGGCAGCATGGACTAGCTCTAGGGACGTGGAACGTCACATCGCTAGCGGGGAAAGAGCCGGAGCTGGTGCAGGAGGTGGAGCAGTACCAGCTAGATATAATTGGGCTCACCTCCACGCACAGCAAAGGCTCTGGAATGAAGCTCCTGGAGAGTTGGGAAATTTGAGAAGATATGCCTCTGACACAAAAGAACACAACTTTTAATCCCCAAAAGAAACGAGCGACACAAACTGCCACGTGGAGAGATGGTTTGGGATCGTTAAACAGCCCATTCTGAAAAAGCAGAGAAGACTGAGACCAGGGGCCTTTGTCAGAAAAATGTATGGCTCTCTACAGAGGAGACACAGAGAACACATCATGGTTCATAACCTCTTTGAGCAGGTGCTCCTTAAACCCATGCTGCCAAAGGACAGCACTCATCTCAAGAGGGTTGGGCAAAGAAAGAGCAAAGAAAGCCCGACACTGCCAGGTCCGAGTACTAAACTGCTCCAACAACCATTCCCGTTTCAAAAAAAGCAAAGTCAACTGTAAACACTGCGAAGGATCTTCAGGGGAGCAGCACAGATGAGAAGAGCAGCAGTAATGACCTCATAAGTTAGGGTCCGTGCCTGCGACACAGGTACTTTTTTTGCTGATGTATGCACCTCAGAGATACAATTGTCATTGTAATTTATAGAACCAGAAAATGTTTTTGTACATCTTGGCACAGTTCAAGTCCATCTTCAATAAAAGAAGTTACAAAAAATCCCAAACTATTTAAATAATGTCAGAAATAGTCATGCATAAAAAATGAAGGGGGCTCGTTCAACGTCAGATTTCTGTACCCGGACAATAGAGTTTGCAGCCAGAGTATTGACAAATCTTGGATGTAATAACTTATTATTGTTCAGATGTTTGTAGGTTGTTGTGGCTGTTATAAGAATTGCTTACCAGAAGCTGTATTTCAACCTTCAGCCCAGTGAATTTTTGAGGCCAAATGAACTCATCATAGCCGAGGCAAGTTTCTTAATCAAATTGAATATCTATTTATAGATATATATATATATACATATACACATATCTATCTATCTATCTATATATATATACACACACACAACCGTTCAAAAATGTGGGGTCACTTGGGGTCAAATGTCTGTATTTTTCAAAGAAAAGCACTGTTTTTTCAATGAAGATAACATTGAATTAATCAGAAATACACTCTATACATTGGTAATGTGGTAAATGACTATTCGAGGTTGAATTGTCTGGTTTTTAATTAAATATCTACCATTTTCAGCAACTATCACTTCAGTGTGCTAATAGTACATTGTGTTTGCTAATCACCTTAAAAGACAAATGGATGATTAGAAAACCCTTGTGCAATGATGTTAGCACAGCTTGAAACAGTTCTGCTGGTGAGAGAAGCTATAAAACCAGCCGTCCTTTGAGCTCGTTGAGTATGTGGAGCATCACATTTGTGGGTTTGTTTATACTCTCAAAATGGCCAGAAAAAGAGAACTTTCATGTGAAACTCGCCAGTCTATACTTGTTCATAGAAATGAAGGCTATTCCATGCAAAAACTTGCAAAGAAACTGGAAATTATTAGGGCTGGGCAGATTAATGCGTTAACGCGAAATTAATCTGGCAATCCTTTAACGGCGTTAACTATTTGATCAGGTGTTACCTGCATGTTTTTTTACAGGGGCTTATTGCTTTGAATATCTCCCAGACGGCGTAGTTCAGACCTGGGATTTCAAAGCCATTTCCAGACTTCTAAATAGTGGAGAGTGATTTCAATTAAATTCAGTTTATTTTGTAGCGCCCAAAATCACAAATGAAAATTTGTCACAAAGGCCTTTACAATCTGTAGACATGACATCCCTGTCCCGGGACCTCACATCGGATCAGCACATACATGAACTGTTAGGCTTTGAAACTGATAATAGTGATAGCTTAAAGTCTCTCTCTCTCTCTCTCTCTCTCTCTCTGTCAGTGTTCAGGGCGGATCTCCGCTGCTATATATTGTATAGCTACCAGATGAAACTTAACTTATAGGGTTATAGTAGTCTGGTACTGCTTAGGAGTTGTACATTATCCCTGTCAAATAAAAATGAAATAGAAATAATTATGCAGAAATACAAATATAGACGACAGAGTTACATATAGACTGGAGCATTTGGCATGGAAAACCAAAAAACAATCTTGCGAGCTGTGTCTGGGAGGCAGGAGTCTAGATAGAGGCTTAATTAGTGATCAGAGGCGAGTGAGTGAACAGGTGAAGGGCGTTAGACTAACGAGGAGGGCGTGTCTGACCAACAGTGAGGAGGGTGTGGAGTTGAACCTGTATGTACAGGTGCTGGTCATATAGTTTGAATATCATCAAAAAGTTGATTTATTTCATGAATTCCATTTAAAAAGTCAAATTTGTCTCTTATATTCATTCATTGCACACAGACTGATATATTTCAAATGTTTATTTTAATTTTGATGATTATAACTGACAACTAAGGAAAAACCCAAATTCAGTATCTCAGAAAATTACAATATTGCTTAAGACTAATACACAGAAAGGATTTTTAGAAATCTTGGCCAACTGAAAAGTATGAACATGAAACGTATGAGCATGAGCATTTTGCCTGAATTACTGCAGCAATGCGGCATGGCATGGCGTCCATCAGACTGTGGCACTGCTCAGGTGCTATGTGAGCCCAGGTTGCTCTGATAGTGGCCTTCAGCTCTTCTGCATGGTTGAGTCTGGCATTTCGCATCCTCTTCACAATACCGCATACATTTTCTTTGGGGACAAGGTCAGGCGAGTTTGCCGGCCAATTAAGAACAGGGATACTATGGTCACATCGACATCTCGATCACATCGCAACCACCTGATCGCATCACGGCCACCTGATCGCATCACGGCCACCTGATCGCATCACAACCACATGATCGCATTACGGCCATCTGATCGCATCAAAATGAGCCAATACATTTTCCCAACAGTGACACATTTAACTTGTCTGATTTCGCCGTGCTTATGTCTAGACCTCGCAGCAGGAACGGTTTAAAGCTCAACACAAAGCTTCCCTGAAGCAAGAGCGGAAAGGAAAAGGGGCTCTAGCAACGGTTCTGAGGCTTTCGTGTTGAGGTGGAGCACATGAAGGTCCAAGTGGATGATCTCAAGAAGTCACAGAGAGATCCACAGAGGAACAAGGCCCAGCTGAAAGGTGCAACCGCCACAATGACCGCGGCGATCGAAGAAGACAAAAAGTGGATTGAGAAGCTCCAGAAGGCTCCGGAAGCATCCTTATGTCTCGACGGTCTGGAAAAAGACAATGCAATTCACTCACTGCAACATACAGACACTTTAAAGCAACATTGAAGCCATCACAATTGTGTCCACATTGCACGAGAAAGTGAACCAGTGGGTCTCAGACCTCAACGGAGAACGAACAAAAAAACGGTTCACTCCTGAAGGACGAGGAGGCCGCCGTCTCCCGGCAGCTGAAGGAAGTGGAAGAACTGAACCATGTGGCTCGTGAGAACCAACTACTTGCCTCTGAGAACAAAAGGCTGCAAAGTGAACTAGTGAACGTGCGGCTGCGCTAAAAGAGAGGCAGCTTCATCGAATGCAGCTTCAGGACAACCGAGAAGCTTGCAGCAGACATGGGGGCGGGGGGGAGGCTTTGTCCTTGAAGTCGTTCATAACGATCGTGATCCAAGAGAAGAGCTCTCTAAGAGGACTCTGGCTTTGGAAAAGAGTCTGATCAGCAGATAATTCTTATTTTATTGTTCAGGGGAGGAAGAACCATAAGACACCAAAATGCCAAAAGGAATTAAGAAAAGTGGAACAGAGAGAATACAGACAAAGACTGAGGGATGACCCAGTGAAACACCAAGAATATTTAAGGAAGGAAAGACAAAGAAATATGAAACGAAAGGAAGAAGGGAAGTTTAAATGTATCAGCAATTGATCCAACAGGGAGTTATGAGTTAAGATTAAGCAATTAGGTTGAGGAAATATGATACAACCTTGTAAACCAAATACCGTGGGCACAACCGAAACAGTGGATGTTTTGTAAAAAATAAAGCGTATTGAGTTATCAATTAAAATGTTATATTACTCATTGATTTAATGTATGTTCAATTTGATCAATCATCAACTCTGGAATCAATGTGATCATTATTATGCATTTTACAAAGAAATATTGTTTTCCAATTTAAATGAATTGTATCAATTAAACTTAGAAATTTGGTAACAAATTCATTTTTATTGATTTAATTGTGAAAACCTTCAAGACATATTTTTTTTGAAATACTCTTGAGAGAATGGAAGGAAACACAATCTTAACAGGTTAATAATAATATTGTTTGTTTCGGGAGTGACAATTTTTGGGAAAGGAAAGACATTCCAACACAATCTGAAAATACAATATAAATGATGGTTCTTTTACTAGATATGGGTATTATATATATATATATATATATATATATATATATATATATATATATATATATATATATATATATATATATATACACACACACACACGGACAAAGGTTTAGGCAATTTATTATTATTTTTTTCATATTTCCAACCTGACTTTGAACCAATTCGGTAGAATGGCCCATATACATACTTTAAATAAAAAAAGCATTTATTTCCACTACACCACCACATCTGTCTGTGAGGCTGTAAGGCTTGCCCTGAGGGTTCAGGGGTCGAGGCCATAGGGGGACATTGGGATTGGGCCGGAGTGTGGAGGTTTAGGGATGCATGACATTGAACAAGTCCCTCTTCACTTCCCCAGTCCTCCTAAAGAGGGCAATACAGGACTGCAGTTGTACGTGGATCCCTGCTTTGGAGCGCAGGGCACATTGCTAATTCCACTCAGCCACGAGCTGGTGGATGCCTGCTGGCCAAATGTTTGACTCAGTACCCCCGTCTCTGTGTGTGTGAATGCCTGATTAAAATGTCTCATGACCCGGCTGTGACACCCTCGGTTGGAGAACTCGCAGTTCGACAGTCTGCAAACAAAACCCCGCTGGTGCAGTGAGAGAGAAACAAGAAGGAAAAAAGAAGACACAAAAAGAGAGGCAACCGGGTTAAGAACTTCCATAAATGAACCTCCTATTCAAAAAGGGGCTTAGCAAGCCTCCCGGCACAACGACTGTTCTTACACATCATCCTCCACCACTTTCGAGTTGATTCCCTCATTTTCTCCGCTCCGCTCTCAGATGAGTAGCTGCGGGCGACACTGCGGATAAGTGGAGCAACACAGGGCAGACGCGAGGTTGATGGATGGATGGATGGAGGGGGATGAATGTAAACAAGTGCATGAGTAAGAAACGGTGCTCCACGGCCCACTAACAGGCCGCTATACGCCGTAGAATTGCTCCTGTCAGATCAACTCAACCCCTCAGCCGTGATGGACATCAAATCATGCTCTAGCACATTTTACTGGTTATGTCGCTGCTCATGAGACTATTTCTTTTGCAGAAAGTAGGTCCAGTTCAGAGGGACGGTTCGTCTGCAGCGGCTGTACCAAATGTCCGACACATGTTTGATTGATTGATTTTTTGTGTGTTTTGTTTCGGGTTCCTTCCGGTCAGGAAGTTTGACTCTTCTGAATACATCTCGCCTCTCCTGAATCTGAACAGCTCCGCGGCATCACGATGCGCTCGTTTCTCCCTTCCCGGATGACGAAGACTCACGACTGCACCAGTCTCGGGCAGGAAAAATGTGGAGGTGGGGGTCAAAAGGTTAGGAGGGCATTTCTCCGGTAATCATTCACGCAATGCCACGCAGAACATCATTATGGCATTTAGAGCCAACACTGCAGAGTGATACATGAATTAATCACCTTAATTTGTTGTTTTTTCCCCCCCCCCTCGTCTCGAAGAAGATGGAATTATGGCTGAAAGTCCTGTATAAAACCACAAAGTGAACACAGCCAAAATATACCGTACTGTGTGACTGTCCTTCAGTCCGATGCACGGCGCCGCACCCACGCAGCACCTTCACGAAGCCGCAGCCACGGCACAGCGGCTCGTACTCGTCAGTAATCGTATGCCGAAGAGCAATCCATGTGTCTGCATTGTGAGTTAGTCGTTGCTGTGCTATTCTTTAAGATACACTAATACTAGTGGAAGAACCACTGCTTTAGACATAATTCAAATGAAAGAAAATGTTCATTTTTTTAAAATCTTTTTCCTCACTAAAGGAATCACAACTCAAAACAACTTTTTATGCAATGAATATTTTGTGTGTGTGTGTGTATATATATATATATATATATATATATATATATATATATATATATATATATACACACACACACACACACACTTCAGGAAGCATCAGTTTTAAAAGTCTAATCCAGTCAGGTGAAGCCTACTCGGTTGTGTATTAAAGTTTTGATTCCCACCCAAATTACACCACCATGCAAACTTCACTCAGAAGGACCGTCCGGTCATCGAACCCCAGCCTCACTTGCTGTGAGGTAACAGTGGTGTGATAAAGTGGGGCAGCCCGACACTTCATCATAATCATATATAACTAGACATTTTTCTTCGCGGGCTGCGCCGTGCAGTGCCGTAGCACTGTCCCCTCGCGGCACTTCAGTGTTTGCACGTTCTCCCTGTGCTCGTGTGGTTTCCCTCCGGATTCTCCCGCTTCTTCAAGCAGTCCAAAGACATGCAGTTTAGGTAAATTGGAGAATCTAAACTGCCCGTAGGCGGGAATATGAGCGTGAATGGTTGTTCGTCTCTATATGTGTGCTAATAAACTGACAACCTTTTGGGATACCGCAATGGAATATATATATATATATATATATATATATATATATATATATATATATATATATATATATATATATATATATGCACGCACACACATACAAAATAAAATTAATTTAAAGCGTGAACCAAACTTTAGATTATGATTCAAAATCACCCCGGAAACACACACACACACACACACACCACACAGACAGTTGCATGAGGGCAAAGACGCTCCCATTAGCAGCATCCATAAGAAGCTAATGTTAAAGACACTTTATCATAATTATATTAGTTAAAAAATAAGTATATATCTACATATATATACTTATTTTTTATATATATATACATATATATGCACATATATATACATATATATATTATATTAGTTAAAAAAATAAGTATATATATATCTACATATATATACTTATTTTTTATATATATACATATATATATGCACATATATATACATAGATATATATACAAATATACACACACACACACACACACACACACACACACACACACATATATATATATATATATATATATATATATATATATATATATATATATATATATATATATATATATACTTATTTATATAGACACAATATTTGCTTTCTGATGTGATTCCATTCTTCAGGTGAAACCACTCAGAGCGAGCGAGCGAGAGCACCGGTTCAGTTTTCCTTCTCGTGTGAAGGACAGCTAATGAGAGCGCCTGAATAGGTCTAGACTTTTGAAGAGCCGCGCCATTCACGAAGACAGCTCTTCGACTACTTTTAGCGGGTCGCCCCGTCTGACGCCGCGCGGGAGCCAAAAGGACCGGAGTGAAAGGAGAGCGGCGCTACGCCTTCCCCAGCAGGGAGGGGGGGGAAAAAAAGCAACGTAAAACGCGGGATTTGTAAACAAAACGAGAGATGAAACACTGCTTGACTGTAGTTTCATTATCAGCCCTTGATGCGAGAGCATCCCGACGTTATGTTGGTGGGTTTAAAGGTTTGGAATAAAACTGAGAGTGAGGCGAGAACTGCGTTCTCAACAATTCCCCCGCTCGCTCTCCCCCGAACAGAGATGTGCTGACAGTCGTGCAGCTTGAAATGTAAATAGGTCTGGCATTAGTATTCAGCCGCCATCCTATATTCTGTTTTTGTATCTGTGCATGTGTGTGTGTGTGTGTGTGTGTGTGTGTTTAGGCAGAAGGAGAGGGGGGGGGGGTGCAGTAGGGAATTGGAGTATTTGATCAGACTCCCCTTGGCTTAGTGTGAATCTCAGTAGCAGGAGTTCATCTGCGGGACAGTCGCTCGCGCTGAGCGCATCAGCTTCATTGCAGATTTTGGCAGATTTTGGCAGATTTTGGGCATCATGCAACTATGTGTGTGTCTGTGTGTGTGTGTGTGTGTGTGTGTGTGTGAGACAGTCAGTGTTTGTTTGTTTGCTTGTGTGAGTGTAATTGGGAGCTCCAGCATCTGTCTCCCTACATGTAGCGCTCCTCCATCCCACACAATTCAATACGTGAGATACCAGCGCGACATGCAAACACTAAGCCGTGAAACTCCTACGCAATCCGAGTCAGCTTGAGATTGTGTGCGTGTATGTGTGTGTGTCTGTGTGTGTGCGTGTGTGTGTGTGTGTGTGTGTATGTGTGTCTTTCTGAGCTCTTTGTCTGTCACATTCACCGGTAAGTGAACCCTTGTCCCTGAAAATCCAAATGACACAGTAAACTGTTCTTGTCACCCATAAATCCAGGCAATTATCCTGACACACACACACACACACACACACACACACACACACACACACACACACACACACACGGCCAGATACTCTCTGCGCACCAGCATTTCCAATGTATGTGTGCCAGTGTGTTAATCTGGCACCTTTTATGCCTGTTGGCAGGGACTGAGGAAGAATGAAGAAGAGGAGGAGGAGGAGGGGTGTGGGAGTTGAGTGTTTAAACTCAAGGCCTTACGTGATCCGTAGCGGCTCTATAAATCCTTTAGAACTATTCAAACTTATTAAAACCGCACAAGCAGAAAAAGTGTACCTCAGTGTCAACAATGGTTGCGAACTTAATTCATTGCAGTTCCACTGAACACTCGGTCAAAAGTGATGCAAAAAAGGACAGAACATCCAAAAGCATACCCTGCTTTATGGTCTATTTGACTCTAAATGGACCATCATTTACTAAATGAACATCACGCTGTATTGAAGAAGACTTGAAACTAAAGATTAAGACCATAAACTCATGTTTTTAATGTTTGCTCAGGAAATAAATCAGTGAGTCAATCAGAGTAATTTTCTCATAGACGTCTCTACGACCAGAAGCGTCGCCCCCTGAAGGCCAGTAGAGAGAACGCAGGTTTCAGGGACTTCACTTTTTACAACCCGAGGTCGAATGTTGACGGTACCTGGCACTTTTTTGTTTTGGTACTACCTCAGTCAAGGTTCCAAGCAAACTGAGCCCAGAGGGTAAAGTTGAAACAGTCGCTGAGGACATTTTGAAATAGCCAAGCTACCGTCTGTGGCGGGAGACTTTCTTTTTTTTTTAAGTCTATTCGTGCACAGTGCTACAGAACGCACCTGCTACGTGATGCCTGCTTAAAGCAGTTCGGTTAAGGTTAGGCACCACGACAACTTGGTTAGGTTTAAGAAAAGATTGTGGCCTGGAATAAAATAAGTGTGTTAATCCCAGAAGTCATATCAGGAGGTGTGTCTATTCAGGAAGTGTGTGTGTGTGTGTGTTGTGTAGCCTATGAGACTGCAGATAGGTCCATTTATAGACTTGCACATGATTTTTCAAAATGGCAATTATTCAATTTCCAACCTACGCTAAGTGGGTACTATCCACAGTAGAAGACCAGAAAACCCGAGAAAAAGACCTGCAGCAAATTGAGCCGGACCACGCAGTGGAAATGAGGCTCATGGGCTGTGGAGTGACTGCACCATTGTGTTATCAAAATGATTTGCACAGTTAGGAAATAAAGGGCACCAAAAGTCAAATGTTTCCGTTTTGATGGTCGATTTCTTACAACAAAGGTCAGTGTTGATCACTAACATAGATGCCCGACGGTGGCCCTGAGGGTCAAAACAAGACACCATTTCAGAAAAATGGGAGAACCCAGAGGGCCACCGTGACTTCATCCTCCTGTTGCTTTAATGAGTCCTGTGTACGCAGACTGCTTATACAGACACAGACAGAAACACATTGAAGGATGCAGCAAAGAGCTGTAAGTTGTCATACATAACAAAAGTTATATGGCCATAATTCAGTTAAGAGCATAAGATCTAAATCATATGCCATGATAGGATAATCCATAGGAAAAAAAGAATACGGAGCGGAGCTGCCTTTGTGGATTAGCGCTGACGAGACTCAACACGGCATGGAAGTGGTAACAGATGACGCTTTATTCTATCCAGAGTAAAACAAAAAATACAAATGTTTTTTTTATTTATTATTTATTATGAATGACCACAACCACAGTTCCTTGAGCATATGGTCATAAATTAATATGCACCACAAATATCCAGCTGATGGGTGGAGCAGTATGCGAGGTTAGCCCGAGACAGACACAGACACACACATATACACACACACACACACATATTCACACACGCACACACACAAACCAACACATGATCCCCTCCTGACTCATGGCTAGTGGAGATAAAAAAAAAAAAAGATCTTTTGAGTCCCTATGATTTAAAAGTATCCGGGATCTGCAATCCACTGTCCAAAACATGAAGCAGGAAAAAGGAAACAAGGACATCCGCGATAGAGCGAGCGAGCAGCAAAGCGTCTCCCCGGCCAGAGAGCGGGAAGCTTAGGATTCAGCGTTTTTGGAGCTTGACCCATATTAAGAAACTAAAAGTCAGGACATTTCCAGCCACTGCCGCATTGACTTTTAACACTTTTCCTTTTTGTCTCTTGAAGGTCCCAAAGCAAGTTTCTGCAAAAACCTGCGAAAAAGAAAACACAAGTAACACACATTGTTGATTCAATATTACGAGAAGGGGTTACGGGTAACATCTCATCGAGTGAAATTACACAGACAGTCCCGGTGCAAGATGCATGTTAATGAGACGTAAAGAGAAGCAAGAGGATTTGAGTTCTCTTATGGGAACCTCTGTGTTCAGAAGTCCTTTCTGATTAATATCAGGATTACAGCTAGGTATTAGTGGGGGATACGTGTGAGTTGCAATTATGCAGCAATGCCGTATTCAAGTCACATGGGCAGCGTTTTGGTTTGGGGCAATGTCAGTGCTGTTTTCAGAGAATTCCCATAAAGTAAATGCATGGGTTGAATTTATATTCAGAATTTCAATCGTCCATCAGACACTGGGTACTCCGTTTCATTTTGTAGTAAACTTTTATAAGGGCTGCATTAAGTGCCTCATCCTCCATTCACTTTCTAACGCATTATAGACTACATGGAAAATGTATGTTATTATGTTATGTATATTAATTTATTTCCTTTAAAATATACTCTTATTCCCTCTTCAGCGACAGCACTATTGCAAGGCAAGTATCTATGCATAGCACATTGCCACAACAAGGCGATTCAAAGTGCTTCACATAAAAGCATGAAAAGCATCCAAACATGACGCAGATGAAAACGGGATTTAAAAACAATTCAGAACATTCGTTTTAAAACATTGAAAAAAAAAACCTGTCAAAAAGCTGCAGCGCAGTTTAAAAAAAAGTAAAATGCAGTCGTGAGATGCAGAAATTGATTAATATCCTTGAATCTGGTTTTCTTAAAAGCAACAGCAAACAGAAAAGTCTTCAATCTGGATTCAAAGGAGCTGAGGGTCTGAGCAGACCTGCAGCTTTCAGGGACCTTGTTCCAGATATGTGAAGCAGAAAAGGTGAACGCTGCTTCTCCATGTTTAGTTCTCTTAGAACAGGAAGTAGACCCGTCCCAGACGACTTGATGGTTCATCAGGTAGCAGCAGATCACAAACACACTGAGGCCCTAAACCATGCAGTGCTTTATAAACCAGCAGCAGGATTCTAAAGTCAATTCTTTGTTGGACAGGAAGCCAGTGCAAAGACCTCAGAACTGGAGCGATGTCGTCCGCTTTCCTGGTCTCAGTGAGAACTGGAGCTGCAGCGTTCTGGATCAGCTGCAGGTTTTCACAGAGGCCTGTGAACACACCGTTACAGTCGTCAGGTCCACTGAAGATAGATGCATGGACAAGTTTCTCCAAATCCTGTTGAGACATCCGTCCTCTAACCCTTGATATGTTCAGAGACAATGTCACTGGACCACTTCCTGTGATCAACTGGACCGTGACTATCGTTCAAAACCCGAAGATTTCCTCCATCTGAGGCGCTCTGCCCCAACCTCATTGGTTCCCAGAGAGGACGCAAACCCTTTGGAATACAGTTAAGCTGCGAAGTCATTTCCAGAAACACCTCATTGTAGTTTTCAGCAAATATTACACCAACAAGAGGGAACATTGCATTTGTTAAGGACTACTTTTAGCCACGGATAAATACACGTTCGGTGCTCTAGTGAGCGTTTGGAGCATACAGGACGGTGCATGCGGGACTGAGTCAAAACAAACTGCTGTGTGTGTGTGTGTGTGTGTGTGTTCATGATGATGTGTTTTTAATAGTTTGTGGACTACAATGGAGCTCTATGGCACAGAGGCTTGCAAACACAGATAATACTTGTTAGCGGACTCGCTCATCGTTGATTTTGGTCTTTTCATTTCGATTTTCGACAATAATTACTTTGCCAACATTGAGTGCATATCAATCTGTGGCATGTGTGTGTGTGTGTGTGTGTCTTTGTGTATGTGTGAGTGTCTGTCAACATTACATCTGCCGACGTCCTCTGAGCATCTTCTTTTCTTTGATTATTACTGGATGTGTTACAAGTCAGCATCTGTGTCAACCAGGGCAGATGGCAACGGAGACTGTCGGCAATCCAGATCGAGGGTAAACATAGGCGGTTAATCCAGTGTGTGTGTGTGTGTGTGTGTGTGTGCGCGCATTTGCAAAAAGAGACCAGTGAGCGTGTGCGTGCTCCAGCGCCTCTTGATGCTGCATATGTCTCCTCCCCCTCCCATGGTGAGAAGCTCATCATCAGAATAGCTTTCGCTCCTCTCCTCTCTCCTCCCTCTCTCTCCACACTTGTTGAGGAGCTGTCATCTCTTTCTCTGTCTCTCCCTCCCTCCCTCCCTCCCTGCACTCCCTCCCTCCCTTTCCCCGCGCTCTGTCATCTTTCCAGCGTGGCTGCAGGGGCGGATCAAAGCCGCGTGGAGGCAGAGGGAGATGGGGGGGGTGGGGGGGGAGTGGGGAGGAGGGTATGGAGGGAAGCGTAGGATGAAGCGGGAGCAGTTCTGTTTTTTTAGGGGTGAAAGAGAGGACAGGGTGGCTCTGTGACACACATACAATCCCCGCTACCCCTCCAATTGAAATATGCTGCTATAAGGAGCGATGCGGTTTGAGCTGTTGCTGCAACCCAGCTGAACGTCTGTGGCCATGTATGACCAAAACAAGCGCCTTTTTGATCACGAACACACACACGGCTGAACATTTCGTGATTCAACCAGCACGGAGGACTTAGAAGAACAACAACAGCCCAGTTTTCGTCACCCAGTCCGACCCTGTGAGAAAGGTCGAATCAACACGGCGACAACTCTTTCTGAAGACATTATAATTACAGATCTGCTCCACACACACACACACACACACACGAAAGGGAGGCCTGTAATGAGGACTTTTTTTTTGTTTCCTGAGTGCAGTTTTTTCTTTTTGCCACAAGATGACAGCGTCGGATGATCTGACCACCCGCTGCTCAATCACAGGCCCTCATACATTTGACCCAGTAAATCACCTCATACGACACCAAGAATAGTGAGTCATATGCGACACCATTTCAGGCTATTTAACGTTTTGTCATGATCGGATAAAGTAACAGGCAGAGGCACATTGGCATGGCTTCGCTGCAAAATGCATGGAAAAAAAATTAAAAAGGAATCCACAAATATCTTACAGTCACAAGAAGATTATCTCCTGAGTATATGTATATATATATACACATACACACACACACACACACACACACACACACACACACACACACACACTGTAAAGGTCTTTCAACCAAATGTTTTCAGAAAAAAAAAAGTATCAAATTAGAAATTTGGCTTTGCAGCGTGGCAAAAACCGTCACTCCACACTCATCCATCAATAAAACTGATTTAGAAAAGAAAAAAATCCTAGCTGGAGAGAGGCGATATCATTCCCAAAGTCAAGTCCAATAATGCTAAAAAAAAAACAAAGTAAGTAAAAACAATACACATCTGGAAAAGTCCTTTTTTCGGTAACCGCAAAGAGTGAAAATGTGTTCGTTGAGTGCAAATCAAGCAAATTCATCGCCCGTTCTAAAAATAAATGCTTAAATTTGGACCAGCTTGCCCTGGGGAGTCCATATCTCTGCCCCGAGGGAAGCAGCTCTCACTCTTTGTGCCGGTGTCAGTGGCAATTATGTTTGCCTTTAGCTCGACGCCTCTATTCAAAATGTCGGAGAGTGAGGTGAGCTGCTCAATGATGATGTCACTGACTATCTTTTCCAACTTGGCTTTGACTTTCAAATGACTTGACCATATTTTACAAATCTTTCAAAACAAGGTGATCAGTTTTCTTTTAATATCCAAACCATTTTACGTGTGCAGGTTAGGGCTTTTCAGGTTGTTTCTAATTTGTATTGAAGTCCCTGCGCAGGATTGTTCCCATAGTAAATGCAACTTTTCACAGCGTCTGCTATTTGTCCTCAGATGACGGCGTCCGTTGGAAGGATGCGATGTTCTCCGGAAATCAATGACCATGTCATTCGCTTTGGTGACATTCATCTTCAAGTATGGCGGCACTTGAGAAAGTCATCTACTTCACGGCCACACTGATGTCCCCGTCTCCGGGTTGACTCCTGTGGCGGAAATATCCCAAACTACCTTCAATACGAGTCATCTTTGTTCAAGTATGTCTCGTAATCAAGTTTTCATTTCTTATAATGCAGTATTCGCTTTGATGCACACTCTAGGAAATTATTGTTCATCTTTTTCCCCAAAAAATGCTGTTTTTTGTACAGGAAGTACTTGGTCAGGTTGGAGAAATAATTGTGCTTGGGGCTATAAAATAGATGTGGGTTTTATGTAGCTAGGTAGGACATTACGTCAGCAATGCATAGAATGAAACTTGAAATAAGCAAGTTGACTTTTGGTTTCAGACAGGACACGAGCAGCCGTCCTGTGTTTTCATTCTTCATTTTATATTCTAACAAATCAAATGATTCGACATCTTATTTCGCAGGTAATATACCCACCGCGCGAGAGCACACATTAGGGAACAGGAGCCGAGGACGAGAATTTGAGTGAGTTCACTTTAGCAAGTTTTATAAAAAACCAAATTTACCCAGAGACCAGTTTGCTCTTCAATGGATGTTTTCAGTCCCCATTAGGGCTGACACACTTGTTCTGGTCATGCCCTAGATGAGTTATATTTTATAAATCATTTCCGAGGTTTCAATTGCCAAATGTGGCACTCAAAATGTACATGACCTGGAAACAGACCAATGTAGTTGAATATCTTCACAGTGGAGGCCCTCAGCTCTTTAACTCCGGTGGTCTTTGATGCTTATCAGACCGCCCATGAACTGAGTCACTCCCACTCCCCGTTTGAAAATGACTGAAGTGGCCCATTTGACAGGTGAGCTGCACAGTGTCTCTCCTCAAAAGCCATCCAACATCAGACTGTTTTTCAGAAACCTCGCCCAGAAAAAGGTAAACATTGTGCCGGAGAGAGTATTTTTCCCCAACATGCAAAGACCATATTTTTATATACCAGTTCCAAGAGCCATATGGTTTCACTTTGAGGTTTAAAGCTGGATGAAAATGCTATGTTGCGCTTGAAATAAACTGGTATATAATACATTTCATAAGTCAGTCCCAAGCGAAACACAAGCAGTGTTCCCCCGGGTGAAAGTCCCGTGTTTTCCTCCTTTACTCTCAGCAAAGGGCCACACATAGAGCGGCATAGTTTGATGAATGGGGCCACCGAGCAAGCTGGCCCAGCCATATTTGACGACTTGGAAGTGAGAACGGGCCGGCTCGCGTTCGGACAGCTTCTCCTCCAAGCTATCCATTTGGTTGCATTTTGTTTGGCGTTGCATGAAGTGGAATTTTTCTTATTGTCAGAACATTGTTGGACATCAGAAAGATATGAGAGGAGGGGGTCAGTCAACACAACAAGCACTTGGTTTGAAGCAATTTATTTATTGACCGTATTTGTATTGGGGTCTTGATCCTTGCAGGTTCAGGTCTGTGTTATTTTTTAATGTATGGGTCCAAGATGGTCTATAGAGCCTCCGGTCCTTTTCATCCCATTAAAAACTGTACAGACTCTATAGAGATGCCAGTGTACAATATTTTACTGTAACGGTGGTGTGGACTCCAGAATATATGAGGTCAATTATCAGAAATGACTCAATATGTCAAATAATATTATTATTTGACTCTTAGGTTGTATTTTTTTCAATGTCCCTGTATTGTATTTCTTGTTTTTTTTACATTATTCCCATCAGATACATAATACACATATAGCATGCATTGCATATAAAAGTCATTCACTTCAAATAAGTTGGATGGAGCTCATGTACTGTATATAAGCCGTGGCGTCGTCATGGTGACGTCACCATGACGGTTTGAGGACTTCCGTTTTGAGGCCTTGAGTTCAGCGATTTCGCCATCTTGGACTACGGCCGTCGCCAAGTTGTTTTTTGTGCAACTGATGAACGGAGGTTACCATACTTGGAATGTGGAGGAGAAACGTAGTGACGCCGTGTACGGCTCCGGTAGAGGCCGCCACCTGTCAATCACAGTAAGCCCACACGAAAAGAATATCTATCAGAAAGGTGCATAACATTTAACAATACAGAGTGCAATAAATGGGAGCATGAATATTTACAGTTAACTCTACAGTAGAATATACAATTAAAGTTCAAATAAAGTGCACAGACACGATCTATTCTACCCTCAATGGACCACAGTTCACTAAATAAACATCATGCTGTATTGAAGAAGACTTGAAACTGGAAATTGAGACCATAAACTCATGTTTACAATGTTTACTGAGAGAATACATCAAGAGAGAAGTCAAGTTATTTTCTCAGACTTCTATACAACCAGCCTTTTTTTTTTTGCAACCCGAGGTGTCGCCCCCTGCTGGTCAGAATAGAGAATGCAAGTTTAAGACTCTTCAACATTAGCTTTGCTTGCCGCCTGAGCTCATTAAAGCGTGCACTGATGGGCGTGAGGCAGAGTGCACCCAGCCACCACACAGCTAACACACACAGTCACATGGAAAGGTCTGTTCAAATGAAGGAAACCCCAAAACACAAAACTGTGCCACTGAGCAAAACTGGCAGGATGTGAACGTGAATCCAGAGGTGGGAGTCGGCGTGAGCTCAGGAACTCAAATCACCGAGTGGGGAAAGTTTTCCGAGACTTAGTTGGAGGAACAAAGAGGTCCATAGTTCAGCGTGGACTGCTGCTGCTGAGCATTAGCCTGCAGCGCTCTGCAGGCTTCCTGCGACAACCTGTCTCACCGTTGGCACCGAGGTATGAAGCTGTCACACCGTCTGACAGCCACACACTGCTGATACGCAAATACGCTGCTGCTGGGTGAGGACATATAGTGTGAAATGTGCAATGCAATAGTGCAATGTGAGCATAACGGATTTCCTTTTTTTTTTTAAAATATATATATATTTGGGCTTATTATCTAATATTCAGCCTACACGGTTGTACACTGTCCCCCGGTGGGAGATACATCATTAAAAAACATGATTACGTGATTGCCTCGAATACTGATTGCTATTGTGCATGCAGTGGATGCCGTATGCTGCGAGTTGTATTTTGATTGTGCGTGGTGGAGCGGGACTTCTGTCGTGCTGTGCAACTAATTATAAATGACCTCCTCTGCAGAACTCATCATCTCTCTGTGCGTGTGTGTGTGTGTGTGTGCGTGCGTGTGCGCATTACTGTGGCGGTGGTTACCTCATGAGCTCGACAGGTAGGTCAAGGTTAAAAAGGAAGGGGAGGACATTAGCGTGTCGCCGTCTCTCTCGCCCGCTCGGCCCGTATAAAATCCATTAACATCTAGAATGATAACCAGGACGATAACTTCAGTCTATAACCCATAATGGGGTCTGTTCCTGCTGCGGCGTACAGGCTGCTGGGTGAAACTTCTCGCCGGGCGCAATCCATCACCTTTTACATTCGGCCCGTTCTTATCCCTCAACTTAATGTTACACCAGGTGTACTCAAAAGCTCCTCATGAGCGCAGTCAGTCAGAGTGCGGCCACAAGGACACACAGCGTAATAAATGGGAAGCATTAAGGCTGGGCAATATCTGCAAAGTCAAATATAATGAGTGTATTTCACCAAATAACTCAATATACCGCTAATGTGGCAATCTTTTTTGAATATGAAGATGCTACAAGTGCAGGTTAAGCTCTTTACTGTACTCAAAGGTGTCGCTGGAGTTTTAACCCTCAAATGTTTCTTCAAAGATGTGCGCAACTTTTTAGTTTTATGGCCTCTAAGATGGCTACAGTATCTTTTAAAGTAGCGACGTGGAGCACTGCATTTGATGAGTTTATATAGTTAGCTGGCTAGCGCACCCTGCGGTAGGGATTGGGGTCACACAGCGTCGTGATACTTGACTCGGGCTTCAGATTTAGGAATCGTGAACAATGACTCATCAAGATATTAATACATAGTTGTTCTGCACTCGATACGCCAGTACTGGCTGTACTTTCGCACTCTTTTTTTTCTCCAAAGCCTCCAGATACACGGCGCTGCAGAGGCCGCTTAGCCCCGCCCCCTCTCTCTCACTCGCAGCGCTGTCTTTTCACCCGCTTGTCTCGTTTGGGTGAATATTTATGCTTTTTCTTCCTTTTTTCCTTGTGGTGTCGCCGATATGATATCAAGTATCAATAGTTTTCAAGTGACTGTTATTGAAGCTGGACATTTTGTAGTATTGTGTCAACAATTGTGCTTTTACTGGATGCTATGAGACAACAGAGTGATAATACAGTACATGCTTTGAGTACCTGAGATATAGCAAGATATTTCTGAGGACTGTCAGAGTGTTTAGTCTCTTCTTGTTTCATAAGCGGACTGGACGGCCTGCAGCAGACAATAGAACGCTCAATACAACCACAAGAGACTTGACTTGGACCTGATTTCCATGAACCTCAGGTGCGTGCGCTCCAATGTTATAATTGTTTCCATGGTGCCGAACTGACTTGGCCCAGTATATTGGCCCTGATTTGATTTACCTTTTCACCACTGTCCCAGAGTCAAAAGTTCTGCGAGATTTTGCAAAAGCCTTTTATTTGGGCCCACCGTGGAGTTTTGCATTATTCCACTTTTCAGATTTTTATTTTAAGGACCTATATCATTTTAGTAGGGAGGCATGTAGGTATTAATATGTAATATTTTTCAAGCCTGCGTTGTTTTTACTTTGACTCCAGGCCATGCTTTGGAAAGACGATCCTGTGCAGGTGACCTGCAATGCCCCCACTATCCACTCAGTCAATGGGAGAAACCTGAACCCAAATGATTCATAAAAGAAGTTAAATCACTTGGAAAAGCACAAAAATCCAATCAAACCTACGTCTAACCTCACGTATCTTTATCCATAATATGGAGTTTGTCAAACCAGCCCGGTGTGGCAGATAAGTCCCCAAATGCCGCCATCCTCTCAGGTATGCCGACTGGGTGCAACTCACTGACCCGCGACAACCTCTTTAGCCTCCAGGAGCCTCTAGTGCAACCAAGCAGAAGGCTTGAAACAAATAGCCTTTAATAGAATTTGAATATCTAGAATTAAATTATGTAAAGTGAGCAGGACCCTCTAACCTAAACCCATCCGCTTGCAAATGAACCCCTGACTGTCACACTACAGTATATTGTGGCTGCAGCGCTCACATCACCACAGTTATACCAAAGCTCTTCAGCACGGAAGACTTTCATTTGCTTCTGAAAATAGTTTATTGTCACCGTATCATGCAATATTGCTCTGGGACCAAACTGTACCTTTTTATATGATTTCATAATTAACATCAGGGCACGAATATTGTCGTGCATTATGTAAAACTTTATAGAGTTACAGCAATATCCTTATGTATATTGTATGTGTGAATGAGTTCCTACTCTTTAAATGCTTTACCTTTATTCGTGAAACTTAATGACATTACAGCATCGATCGAATCAAAAGAATAAACAATTTGAAATCAAAATAATTTCCTATGTTCCCATGTTTATATACAAGAAGAACAAGAAGCATGCATTTGTGTGTGCGTGTATGTGTATGTGTGAGTGTGTGTGTGTGTGTGTGTGGAGCGGTCATCAGAGGTCGAGTGATGTCAGTGTCAGTGCTCTCCCTCCTTGTTGACCCTGTCACAGTGACTGCCATCCAAGTGTCTCCATCCGAGCGATCCTGCTCTCGCACACACACATCGCCACACAAGGGTCTGACATCTTCAAGTGCAAGGGCGCCGGCACTGTCAGCGTCAAGGGCGAAGCCAACAGGATGGGCTTCAAGTGTCTTCCCTGAGTCACTACTCCACCCCCCCCCCCCCCAGCCACCATTCGCAAACCCCACCCACACTCAGCAAATTCTCTCCCCGGCACCAGTAGTGTCTCTCAGCCCTCAGGAGATTTTCTATTGCGAACCGGATTTATTATTCATTTTCAGTTAAATACAGTTTCCTTTTTGGGAAAATTACGTCAACAAGGGACACTTTCTTTCATTGCAGTTGAAAGTTGCACAGGGAATGCGGTGTTTATCCCAACAGAGGATAACACCAGAAAGTAGTGGAGTAAAGTTCCTGTATGTCGTAGTTAGCCTGACACCTAAAAGCCTGCTAACTAGAAACAAAACTACATACAATGTTGGGATCATCTGGTTGAATTCAATGCACACCGCAACGTACAACTGTGCAGCATTTTCCAAATAAAACATCCAACTACGCCTGATCAATGGACAAAAACGATGTTGCACCGCATGTAGCTCAAATACAAGTGTCACCATAAAAGTAAGACAACTCTCATCCTTTCAGGCAACACTGGGGTCAAAAGTAATGTATGGAAGTACAAAAAAACAATGTGTCATATAGGATACATTATGAAACTCTAGCGTCAGACAGGCAACCCTCTCACTCCTACTGCTCCCTCACCAGCAGCACAACTTCTTTACTGGAGATCAGCATCAGAAGAGTCATGGATCTATCAGCTGTTTAACAGCTGAGCCCCTCATCAGCCCAGAGTCACGCCCTCCTTCTTAGCCTGCTGCCGTCTCCTTTTAAATATACTGTCTTCCCGCTTCTGCTGTCCTGCTGCTGTCCCACGCGACCCTCCACCTCCCCAGCACCGTCCATCTTCTCAGATTCAGCACCTCACCTGCATCTCCAGCAACTCCAGCAGAACCTCCAGCCACCACCGCGAGTGTCTGGACTCCTCGGAGGGAGGGAGATCGACAGTTTGCTGCCGCTCAGGGCAACACAGTGCAATCTCCTCGAGGAGTTCAAGCGCCAACTAAATTCTGTGTAACCCATGACGCATCACCTGGCATAATGAACATTAACGACTAATCACTCACTGTCTCTCCTGATTCAAACACAATCGTGCCAAAACAAAATATAACTCACCACAAAGCGGCGTTGATCTACTCAACAGTGTGTGCGTTAGTACCGTTAGCTGTTAGCTAAACACATGGTCCAGAACACCAATAACAGCAAACGTCGGTGACGAACTCAGCTGTGTTGTTATCACTTTACCGGCACCGCCGCCGCAAGAGGTTCGTCAGCATGTGGTCATAACGCAGCGCCCAAAATACGGTGGAGTTTACCGCGGCAGAGCACGAGCGTAGCCGCGGACAGACGCCGCGGTGCACACTCACTCGCTCACGGAAGCACTCACGCAACCAAGCGCATGAGCCCGCTGGCGGTGGTGGTGAAAACACAAACACCGATCGTTTCTTTGCACTTCGATTGAATCGAATTCACCACTATCAGCACATCGCGGACGCAGAGCGACGACAAAAGGAAGAATTCGTGTAATATTCCACAGCAGTGAGGCGGTACACGTCCCCATTTCAGACCCCTGCACTACGAGAAGCTCATAAGCTTCACTGGAGGCATCAAGCATCGGCGAGCACCAATAGGCACATCAATCAGAGCGGTTGCCATCTCCGTTATCCCACTTAGTTACCACCTGCTTATTCTCAACCCTGACGCTCCTCTGCTTCCAGCTTTGGAACAGTTCCACTCAACAGAAAAAAAAGAAAAAAAAAGTCTGTGCGCTTGCGTGGGTGCGTGAGAGAGCAGGTGAGCATGTGTGTGGATATTCGGGTGGCGCTAACACAGTCCAATAAAGGATCGCTCCATCCTATATTTGCGAAGTTCTTATTTTTATCTCGCATCTATTAGCCGACAGACTCCCACGCGCTTCTCCGCGCTGCAGAGTGAGTGTGTGTGTGCGTGCGTGTGCGTGTGCTCGTGCGTTTTGAGGGTGATGTATCGAGCCAATCATCGCGCGACATCTCATACATCACTTTTATTGCAGCGGTTTGGCCCTAACCCTCATCCTTTCCCGCTCAATCTTTCCTTCCTTTTCCCTTTTTTAGGCACGAGCGGCGGCGGGGGAAGATAAATAATAAAGTTTTCATGAGACTTTCCCATTCTCCGAGACAAAGAGGGCTTGTCAGTGCGCTGGGAGATAGTGTTTATCCCCTGTGACAAGATTTACTGTGTCAAACTGTACAAGCTCTGGCTGAACTAGCCCTTGACCTCTTGTGTCCGTCTACAGGTGGTGGCATGACTCCTTTTTTTGACCGGACCATCTTCAGCAAACGCCATGAAAATGGTGCCATTTATAACAATAAATGAATAGTGAGCCTTTTGCCTTTTCCCGAATTGTTGAAAGTAAACATCTGGATTTCACTTTCAGAGCTTGGCTATTTGAACATCATAACCAAACGTTCAAATCCCTAATGTGTCTCATTCTTAACGCTAATGAGTTTCAACGGCCTGCTTTTGTTTTGGCCAGACCACATTATCTGGCTTACTCGACGCAGCTTTTATTATGCTCAATAAACAGCCACTGGACATCTTTCTTTATGTCGTTGAACGAGAGCGTCATATCATCGCTAATTGTCCCGACTGCAATCTCCGCATGGATAATTGTTTTTATCATAACAAGATCTGTGTTGGCTCGCGGTTCATCTGCTGTTTGGCCCGCAGATCACTGTTGAATTCCTCTGAATCCCCTTCGCTTCCTTAAAGAGGCCGGCGTGAAACGAGTTGGCTCGGGTTCATATTTTCTCTCATTGAGGGTTCATTTTGTGGTACTGGATCTTACTGGGCTCCAATTAAAGCAAGGGCTCACTGATCTTTTGTGTGTTAAACCCCAGGCAATAAACCCCTCTCAATAATGATGTCCGCCAGGAGACTCATGCGATTGCCCGTTTGTGTGCATGCAGCGCGTGGGAGAGAGTTTGCACCTGTGTGTCTGTCCTTGGCTAAACTCGCAATTATCCTGCAGCAAACTGCATAATATTTTGGGTCGGCTGCATGCTCAAGGGCCTCTCGTCGTGGCGCTGACTCACACCTGACCAATACCCTTTTATTGCTTCTTTTGTGCTGCGTTAGTCTGACCGCTGACGCTTCACTCACAACTCTTAACCAACAAGTGCCTGCACCGATATCTGCGTCGATCCAAATCAAAGCGCTGTGTGAGACTGAGGCCTCCAACATTGGCTGGAATCTACAGATGCAGCTTACGATATCTGCCAGAAGGCGTGACAGCTTTGGCTGTGAGGATCCCTCGGCCCAATCCCAATCTCCACACTCACAGGCTCTTCTTGGGAGCGCGCCTCAAACTCCACGAGGGTTTAGGGCTGTCCCACTTTCAAATTGTCCACCGTTTGAAGGCTTTCTGGTGGACGTTTCCCCACAAATAATGTGAGGTTAAACAGCCGGAGAAGTAAAAGCAAAGGTCAACAAAGAGGACGTCGAGATGGATGTCCAGCCTGGCAGATTACATTTACACTGAAACATTCAGGATTAGAGATGGAATATGAAAACGCAGGAAATCAGAGGAAGATGATATCTCACCGATTTTTTTCGTAAAGTTCATAAACCTCTTAAGTAATTGTGAGAACGTTTCCATGTGTGCGTGTAAAACAAAGCACTGACTGGTGTTTCTAGCCTACGTTTTTATTCCTGGAGGTTCTGCTGTTAGTTTAACTGCTGAAACCCGGGTGAGGTGGATTGCTGTAAATCCCTCGCAGATGTCGTCTCGTCACTCGTCCGATACATTCTCGAACCAGGATAGACGTAGTTTAGGTTTAAAACTGAAATTATGTTGAAGAAAAATCCAAAACTAAGTCAAATAAAAATCAATTTTAATACATTTGTTCTGGATTTATGTACGTAGTCCACAGTGCAAGTGGAAATAAATACTCTATTGTCTCTTGTAAGTATGCCCGTAAAAAAAAAATGGGACTTTCAACTTTTAAATAGTCTGGGAATTTGTTTTTAAAAAAGTATGCCCAATGTTGATCACTTGTACTCATTTGTGGCCGTTGGTGGCAACACATTTAATGCAGCAACATTTTAATTGCTCTATATTCGCAGACACCAAGGGCATCTTTTTTTAAACTGTTGTTTTTGTTATACTTCCTCACCGATCGCGGATATTTCTCGGCGACAAAACAAAAGTAATTTAACGAGGTCAAGGTTTTGTTTTCGCTTTCACACCGGGAATAAAGGAATCAGCCAACTCTCGTTGTGTGGAACGAACAATCGGCTTCCAGAATGGGAAGATATTTAACAGGGACAAAGAAAAACGGCAGACGAACGAGACACCGCACTCAACGACGGTAGTCAACCAAAAAACAAGTCAAGAGGAAAATAAGACAAAGCCCATCGTGATCTGGGGTTCACGCTGAATGCGCTGGGGGATGAGCGAGCATTGTGTGTCGCATGTCCCAGAGCTCACCAACAACATTAAGGAGACACTTCTTTACATTACACTTGAGGTTCTTTCAGAGAAAACCTGGGGAATTCTGTCAGCAGGAACAATGGAGCGCAAACGCCGCATCGGTGAACAACACAGTAGCTACTGGCATCATGCAAAGTCACATACAGAACAGTCCAAGCGCCTCAAAATTCAAAGGCTGTTGTCTCCTATCGCCAACGACAGTTAAAAGACACGCGCTGCAGTTCAAAAGGCCTCAAAGAACCAGTTGCCGAAAAAACTGCCACGAATGAAGGAGGCTGAAGTTTGCAAAAGAAGAGTACTGGAGTTTAACATCCAGTTGTGTTGTTTCATACAAGGTCAAGTGGGAAGTCTTTCTTCCTCTGAAGGCGGGATGAGAAGCTTGAGGATCACTGACCCACGAGGTGTCCTGTCTGAACTATTAATAATGACAACATACAAATTTGCCTCTAGGTTGAAATTGAACATCACTTCATAAGTTTGGACACTACTCACTTATTTTTGCTGGTTCTTAATTTAACCCCCTGAATACACTGCAGTTAATTTAATTTCCGTTTACATTTAATTTAATCTCTGAATACACTGCAGTTATTTGTATTCCATGTGTGTGTGTGTGTGTGTGTGTGTGTGTGTATATATATATATATATATATATATATATATATATATATATATATATAAAAAATATATGTAAACAAATATATATATATATATATATATTTGTTTACATATATTTTGGCAAAAATATATGTAAACAAATATATATATATATATATATATATATATATATATATATATATATATATATATATATATTTGTTTACATATATTTTTTATTTTATATATATCTGTCATCCCTGTTCTTATTTATTTTATTTTGTGTGTTTAGTTTATTTCATTTGATGTCTGTAAGTGTGGGATGCTACTATGACAAAACAATGTCCCCTCGGGTATTAATAAAGTACTTTTCACTTCATTCATAGTCTTCCTGACTGAAGTTACGCTCAAGCTTTATAACAATTGCCGGCCGAGATAAAGCACGTTGGGGAGACTTTTTAACTCTTTGTTTCAGGCAAACAGAGAATGTCCAAGTGCATTACACCACCTGTCAACAAAAACAGACCAACAAACTTTATGGTTCTAAACACATCTCAGCTTGCAGTCTCGCCTCACCTTTTTTTGCAACTTCAAAACCCCTTCTGGGTACCGTTCTTTGAAGTTGATGAGTTCTCCCAACATGTTCACGAGGCCAATAATGGATCTCTCTACATGGCACAAATGCAACACAGGCCTCCTGCCGGTTTCTTTTAGAGCTCTGAGTGTTTTGGACGGTTTGTTTTTCGTGTTACAATCTGAATTAATATTCCAACTATTAATAAAAGCACAAACCGTTACTCAATCAGCGATGGCATGTTTTAGACGTTTTAGGGGACATTCTTTTCATGCCTTTATTAACCTCAGTTTTTAGAAGACTGTTTGACTTTCTGAAATATTCCTCACATCTATGTGGAAAGTGGGTAGATATAAATATTTATTTTATGTTCCTGGGGATATTTTTAAAATGCTAATCATAATTTGTATTAACCTTAACAACATTCTCCATCAAAGTCACAGATTTGCATGTACTTGCGCAGAAAAACTACTTCATTGGTTTCGGAAAGTATTGTGGTTTGGGTTAAAATCTATACTTTTATTACATAACTGCCGGTGGTAAAGACTGGATGTTATGTCACGAAATGAAGGTAAAATAACTCACGGTTTCACTTTGTTTCACATGACAGAAAACAGTATAGAATCATATCAACAATAGTTATTTTGTAATATTTAGAAAGACTGTAAACATCAGTAACTTGCTAATATTAATAATGTCCAACAATGTATAATACCAGGCCTACCTGGTATGTCTAAAGCTACTTTCCAGTTTGCATCAACAATAATCATTGGTAGACAGTCACCACACTGACAGCAGCCCAACTTGAATTGAAAATATGTCAGAGAAAGAAAGTGATGGAAAGCCCTCCAGCTGTCAGATGATGGAAGCTGTTGTCATTGAAGAAAGTTGAGGTTGAAAACATCCACCCTGCAGCTGTTCTGGAAAGTCATTATGAACAGAGTTATGATATAATATCCACTTTCTGTTCCCAATTACCATAACAACTAATCTAAATAATGATTAAATGTAATAATTTCATACCAGTAAGTCATTCGAGTAGCTGGAAATGAATACCCACATCATTGGTTCAATATAGGATTTTAGAAGGAGTCATAGAAATTACAGAATAGGGACTTGTATTGCTGGGAGCATACATGTTGGCAAACAGGGATCGATGGCAAAAGAGGTATCTGTAGATTTAGGGTCAAACGAAGAGGAGGTCGATATAAATAGAACACATTGAAAGACTAAATAATCAGTGTAGATGTGTTGCCATTTAAGCCAATTCATAGCAAACTTTCAAAAAAAGAAAAAAGAAAGGGAATAAGCCGTGAACGGTAGCTAGCATTTGTTTGGCAAAGCTGTTTGCATTCATAATTCAACACATCAACTCTTCTCCAATAAAAGAAAAGAAACTAGAAAGAGCCTCAAAACATTTACACAATTGAGATAGTTTGATCCAATGTTGTCGTCTCCACACTGCATTTCTCATGAGACAATTCCCAAAGTGTGAATGGAAACATGGCTAGCGTGTGCAAAATAATCAATAGCTGGGTGTCAGACCGACACAGAAGACACTTTTTTTTGTAACTACAACGCTTGCCTTTTTAAATCTTGGTGTCACGGTTAACCAAACACAGTGGCCTGATTAGTAAGCCCCTGAAATATCTAAATATCTGGTAGTTTCCTGGACAAAAGGGGCCCTTTGTTTCTTCTGGCATGAAGCAAGTTGACGCATCCTTCTTCCTACTAAAGGTCATGTGCTGTTGGAATTGTCTCATTTAAACTTTTCCATCATTGGCCACCCATGAAGACAGTTCAGCCTCAGACATATGAGTTTCTGTTACCAGGTCATAAATGTCATTTGTCAGATCATCAGTTTGGCAAGCGCAGATGTGGTGACGCTTGGAAAGTCCACCACATTGACAGCACATTGTGGAACATCGATGGCGTCGCCCAGTCCCACTATATTGGCAGTTCTACCCTCCAGACGTTGCATCAAACCTGACTCTTGTCTGACCAAATGTGGGTCTACTGAGTGTAAACAGCGTCTATGGAAGTTGCTGGCAGTTGTCTACTTTGCAGTCAATGACAAGTGTTGCTGTTGATTTTGTAACATGGCTGAGGAAAGTATGCTTATTTTTTGTCTCTAGGGGTGACAGTGTATTCCATTTTGGCCGTCAATACAAATCATAGGGCTGCTGTTCAAGTTGGTCACATCTCAAGAGGGGCCTTTAAAAAAATTAAAAGTTGAACCACAAGGTGTTTAGATAGAAAAGTGTCTGCAGAAGTTTTCTTAGTGTGAATCCTCTTTTCCTTTCTTTGTATTTTTTGCCCTTTAAATGGCAGGTGTGTTTCTGGTCTGGGAAAAATAAAAAAGGCCACATACGCAAGTGTTAATTGTTCAGGGACACGGCAGGAAGAGCAATTTACAGAATACAAATATGAATCTCTTTAGATGGGTTTTCTATGCAGTAGCTTTATCACATACTTGTCATGTCCACTTCTTTTACCTATTATTGAAAAAGTCCTGATCCAATAATACACTTATAGAAATATAATAGGATTAGAATTGATATTCTTCAAATCAATGTAGCGCGATGCAACAGACATTTTTAAGTACATTGTGACTTCCGTATGAAGACGACTTACGGCAGCTCGCAGACTCACTGAGTTGAGGTGGTGCAGCAGTAACGACTAAAACAAGCAGTAGGAGTAGTATTGTGACACAGCGTACCAAGCCAGATTAAGTCATAAATTCTAACAACTCTTGTCAAAGCGTAAAAGAGCACATTGCATATAATATGCAATGAATGCATTGCTCTTACATGTATAGCATTACGGATTTGAACCCCACAACACTCTTCAAATTGAAGCCACCCATTCCTGTACTCTCATAGTGGGTGTTACATTTGAAATCCCATCCCTAAGTCAACATGACATTTGAAAAAGTAATGCTTTGAATAATAGGTAAACATGCAAATTACAAATACATTCATATCAAGGCAACATAACACTTTGCTTATGCTGCAATCTCTACGAATACAGAAGCGAAAACAACTGTCACATCACAGAGGGATCAACAAATGCCGTAATAATTGGCAGACCATGAATATATGTCGTATCGTGTATTTTTTTCCAGTGATACTTCAAAATGTATTCCCTTGCATATAGCCCTTGTCAAGGGCAGTGGTAATGGCTTCTTAAATCTTTAAATCTGCTGGTTTATCTTTGCCACCGCAAACTTTTCCGTGGAATAAATCAACAAATCAGTCCGTGCGGCTTCGTTTCATGTCTACGTACTTATTGACCACAATATAGTCCGTGTGTCATGTGCTTTTTACATTCAGTTAGTTGTTTGCTACTCAAGACAAAAATGTGCCCAGGTCTGTGAAAGCCTGTTGAGAACCTGCATCAGGCACTCCTGCTAGCAAAGGACGAGGACTACTAAACGTTAACGACACGAGCACAAACTGCAATATGGGTCTTTTTACTGACTGGTAATGGTGGGCTGCTGCTTAATAATGAGTAAAACCATATGGTTATAATAATAATAATAATAATAATAAGCTTTATTTTGAAAAGGTGCCTTTCGCAGAACAGGGTCACAGCGCTTTATAATAACATAAACAATACCCAGTTAAGAACTACATATAAATAAAAAATTTAAAAAATGTTTAAAAAATTGAAAAAGGCCAAAACATCTCAGTGTCAATCAAAGCAGCCCCAGGACAGTAAAGTAAAAGCCTGTACACTTACACTTCAAGCCTGTACACTTACACTTTAATGCACGTTTACACTTTAATGCACGTGAAAAATTCCAACGTACTATTTATATCTTAAAATTGTGTAAAACCAAACAATCACTGTTCCAAAAGTTAAAGTGTAAAACAGATCAGCCATATATCAACTTGAGCTTATCCCAACTAATCCTATTGGCCTGAAGCCTTTTGCGACGTATCTTGACGCTGAAGCTTACACGTGGATGTTGGTTGAGGTTTGTTTAGCGTCAACCAAACTACTTAATGATATAACCATTATGGTTTGGGTTCAAATGAGCAGGTCTGCTATGTAACTTAAGATACGGATGTAAGGTCATGTGACTCAAATAAAGCGTCACAGGACCTAACGTCATCAGTAAAAAACAACTAAACTAAACTTTTGATTTCACACAGGACGCCTGTGTTTGACCTACCTTTGGGTTCTGAGCTTATTAAATCCAATGTGAGGTCCTGGGACGGGGATGTTATGTGAACAGATTGTAAAGCCCTCCAAGGCAAATCTTGTGTTTGTGATCTTGGGCTATACAAAATAAACTGAATTGAATTTGAAAGGCGGGCAGAGAGTCTTTTAGTCAGAGGAGGGCAGGTACAGAACTGCAAGTCGGAGGGTTGAGCAGATGTGGGCAGGGAAGTGGGCAGCGAAGCCACGCAGAGTAAGCCCGATGCATTCGTTTAAAGATGGCTGCAGGCACAAGAGACAGAAAATGTACACGATATCAAACACATCTATGGGCTGCAGCGCGACTGACTCAGTATAGCCGAGTCTGTGATCTGACAGCATGGTGGAGTTGAAGCTCAGTCTTTAAAGCAGAATTGAGTGAAGATCATTAGCGTGAGGCTGGCCACGACACCTGATCCCACTCCTGTAATCAAGCACACACACACACACACACACACACACACACACACACACACACACACACAGAGAGAGGCTCCTGGTAAGGAGCAGAGGGTAATGCCACTGGATCAGCAGTAGTACGTCAGTAGAATAAAGCCTGAGCATCTTGATCAGGACTAGCGTGTCAGTAGAATCAAGCTTGTGGTCACACACATTTTCTGATGGTTGGAGCAGGAGAGAGAGAGAGAGAGAGAGAGAGAGAGAGAGAGAGAGAGAGAGAGAGAGAGAGAGAGAGAGAGAGAGAGAGAGAGAGAGAGAGAGAGAGAGAGAGAGAGAGAGAGAGGTCTTTTCTGACACTTTAGGAGTCTCTAGACAGGCAATTATATATGAAAAAAGCTGAGAAAAGTTTCAATTTGCATAATAGTTCCCCTCTGAATCTTGCTCGAGATCATTTCAATTCATCACGGTCATGTAATGATATCAGTGTTAGTGTTATTTTTTTTTTGCTTTGATTTTCCTCATAAAAGCTGTGTTTTGGCAATTAGAAGTTAATCTGGAATCTCTGGGCTCCGCTGCTGCCAACATGAAGAAGTTCATAAAAGCAGTGAACAACAAACAACAAAACAAATGTGAAATAGCAGCAGCAGCAGTGGAACCTATCTAAAATGTTATATGAAAAGAAAACCCAACAACAATACATAATTGTATGGTTAAATATATTTCAATAAGTCTACGCAGCATGACTGGTCTTATGTAATCATAAAAAACAAACATGTAGGTCTGTTTGTCATGAGGACAGCAAGTTTGACTTCAAAACTGCTTTTATTAAATCTGCAACCAGAAAGAATCGTTCCATACACATTGAAATTGTTCAGCAGCACATTAGGTGAACATGAATCTTGTCCAACCAGCATCCAGCAACACACAGACTCTGACACACTTACCTGGCATGCCTAGTCATCTCTTCACAGTTGGTTTCACTTCATTTTAGTGCTACGCCGGCGTGAACCCGTACACATGCACACGAAACGCACCCTTGAATGAGCCAAACTGGCAAGCCTCATTGGAGATAGACAGCAATTCGGATGTTAAACAGGCAGTGAAAACACTCACGCATGACGGAGTTCTCATTGCAGGAATTGTAAAGCATCATTTCTTTCCAACATTACAGTTTGTGATTTGGTCAGGAGGCTGCAGCTGATTAGAGGGAATCGGCCAGCTAATGGCTGAACGACATGGGGCACGTGGGCGGGTACGGAGAGTTGTTTTTTTTTTTTTACCTGCGACACAGAATCTGATTTAATTGCTTGTGGTTGTATGCCAGATGTGCACATTTTGAGTTCTGCCAACTATATACAGCTGGTCATGCAGGGTTTGAACTATGCTGCGTTCACATTGAATCCAGCAGAGGGACAACACCTGCTACGACGCAGGGAAAAACAAAAGTCAGAGGGAATGGACTGCAAAATAAAACCCATTTGACAATATGTTGAAGTAAATTGTAATACATTCGTTATATTGTGTCCTCTTTTATTTCTGATTCCACGTGAATGTGGCATCAACTGGATGGTTTTAAACATTGACTAGATTAAACTGTGTTCATGTAAAATGCATAAACACCCACAGAGGTAGCTCCGCCGCGTTAAATTGTTTCTGGTTCAATCGGGCATCTATTTAATCATTTTAGACAGATTGCACTTGTTTATTATATTGCTCTGGTGTTTTTACTTCTTAGAAAGGGTCGCTGCTGACATGCTGCCGCAAAATACCAAGATGCATCAGTGCTCCATGTATTTGGGCCGTAATCCAAAATGTGGATCCAGGCAGGTTACTGTTTTTTAATCTCTTCATGAAATGTGTTTTTATTCCATCTGTCCTTAATTTGATACCATGAAGAATGCCAGAGAAAATAGCATGCACAAATCTACTTAATAGCAAGCATGCTTATTCATTTTCAATTATATACAGATGACTTTTATAGTTAAAAGTGACAGCCGTTTGCCACGGGGTCTGTAAGAGAAAGTGTGGTTTCCGTGGAGTTTTCCCTCTGAGAGAACAGAGATGGAAGAACTTCTTCTTCCATCTCTGTGAGTCGAGGGAAGTAGTGGGTTAGGAAAGGTTAAGAGGGTGGGGAAATAGAGGAACAACAATAAGAGGAAGGAACTGTGAGGAGAATGAAATAAAGAAGAGGAAAACAGAGAAAGGAGACGTGAGATGTTGCTTAGCACACCAAGGCTCTGGGATGTCCCATGGGTTTAGTTCTTTTTTTATTTGGATTTGATCCGTGACAGCAGGACGGATCGGTGCAAAAGCAGCCATCGCACTGTTGGGTGCCTGCTGTGGAAGTAAGCACTCACCTTCACAAGCCTCTAAAATAAAAATCAATCGCCACACAAACATTACATAGAGCTCACTTGTTTGAAAGTCTTTGAGCTCAGAGGAACACCAAACCTCTAAACACAATGGTAGAGAAGAGTTTTAAACAAGAGGTGCTTTTATTTCAGAAAAAAGGCTGGCACTGTGGCTGCACAGACGTCTGGGATGTTGGCCACATGAATACTAACCCTAAACTATTAGGGCTATTACTTCTGTCACTAGTTGCTCTGCTACCACTGTGTGAAAAAACACAATATCCTCATTCGTTCGGATGAAACCACTGCTTTGGCCCCTGCCAAAATGGACAAAAGTTGAACCGATCTTGCGACGTCATTGAGAAAGGTGCCGCGTCGGCCAATCAAATACATGCAAGTTCACATTCCTGCTACATAACATTACAATGTATTAATGTGGCGACTGTGTCTCAGCTGTAGAGCTGTTCCTCCTTCAATCAGAGGATGGCAATGTGTCCGTGGGCAAGACAAATGGTTAGATAGTCCTGATGGTTGCATGGTGGCCCCTGCCTTCAGTGTACGCATGGGTAAATAACGTAATGTAGAAGTGCTTTAAAGTGGACGGAGGACTGGAAAAGTGCCATGCGAGTACAAGGTCATTTACCATCCATTTATCTTAATGTATGTCGATTTTTAGTCTTGCTGGTTGTTGCGATGGACGACTGATGAATCATCTGATAAGACTTCAAACTCATAGTTGCGTTTCTCAAACTTTCCATCCCAATGCCCATTTTACCAAATTTCCAACATAGAAGCAGGGATTTTCAAAATACGGTCATAATTATCAAAACTGGGTTTGCACCTGCTCAGGTATTTTGTATTGACATCCATGTTTAAAAGACGGGGTATTTGGTTATTATTTTGTCAATCGTGTCTAAGTCTTCCAGTAGGAAATCTATATTAAATAGATTTTAGATTATTATATATATATATAAATGGTAAAGTTTCTAAGCTTGGGAAAAATGTGTACTTTTAACCCAGCCATACTACCAACACTTATAGTGTACTGGTAGAGGATAGTAGCCAGGGGTCCCAATCCTCTTTTACATGCACTGTGAGGCGCATTGGTAGATGTATGAGTTCAGGCTTGGATAAACTCTCCTGCCTGAAACAAACAATGAGCAACTGTGTTGTAAAAAATTGATGGATGCTCTAAAATACAGGACAGCAGAGAGGTCAACTACGAAGTCTTAAGAGACATCCAGAGACTGAGCTTAACATTCTGTAGACTGCACCACTAATGGCTAGAGGAAGTTAGGGGTTGAGATTTGTAGTATTTTTAGATCACTACTAAAGTGTTTTAAGCCTCCAACATGACAGTGGATGTATTGTTTAAATACTTCAAACACATCAGACGCCCATCACTCCCTCCCCCTTACTTTGCAAAGCTGCATTATTATAATCATACAACTTTGCCAGTTCTGAAACCAATTGGATTTAGAGTGTTTTTCTAAAGTGTGAAGTTTGCAGAGATTGTAATACTAAAATGTTTGTTACACATAATGTAACACAACTATATATAATATATAATGGAATATGTTTCCATTGACTAAAACTACGCTTCGCCCATTAATTTATGTGAGCAAGACAGAACCACAATTAGTTTTAATTAAATAAAGACTGAAGATGAACCTAAATAAAATAGACTTTTGATTTCAGGACTAAGACTAATACGAGCTCTGAAAATAGCTAGCAAAATGAACACTATGTGCAAATGCTCTTTTAACTGTTAAATGCTGTAAAAAAATACCTGAACAGTCACTGAAGAGTTTTAGAGAAATAAAGTGTTGAAAAAATGAAATCCAGCAGAATGTTCAGGGCTGCAGAAGACTTGGGAGTCTTGGAGCTTGTTAGCCCAAGGACAGTGGACATCTTCCAAGTAGAGCTGGAATATAGGACGAGTCCCTGGCCCAAACACTGTTGGGAGGTATGTGTGAAGAGGAATTCAATCTGTTGAGTTCACACCAGGCTTGCTTGGAAGGAGGTTTGCAGGAAAAGTGTACAAAAAGGTAAAGTCACAGAGTCGCCCATACGCCAATCCAGAATTGAATCAGTGTGAGAAAAAAAGGGGTCCAGCGTTTTAAATGTGTCGCAGACACTGCTGAAACACAATTACAGTAAAAAAATACACCAACATATTCAAATCAAGAGACAAACTTTTAGTTCTAGCTGAAGGTGTAAAAGTGAACATCCACATCACATGGCGATCAAAGAGACGGTAGTGACCTGGAGGACCAACACGTTCCTGTAAAGCCAGGTAGGTCTTTCTTCATTGTTCCGATCATTAAAAAGTAGAGCTGTGAAAAGTAACGCGTTGTGATTAAATTACAGGATTAATTATTTGTTGTTTTTTTTAACGCATAAGCAGAATGAGTTTCCAATATACCTATTCAACTATTCACGCTCTAAGACAGTCAGACGTTAACGGCTATCCAAGCAAACAACATGTATAAGAGAAATGCGTCAAACCAGCCTCACTGAACAACGTAGACCCCTCACTAAGTCGGCCTGTGACAAGCTGACTCGCACAGTTGCGGAATGGATTGCAAAAAGCTGTGGATCAATTAATATTGTTGAGGATGAGGGGTTCACCAAAGTTTTGCAAGTGGCAGCGGGGAACCCGAGCATCAAAGCACCGCCATGACAAAAATCCACGAGCTGTGTGAAAGTGAAAAGAACAAAAAGGAAAATGACTTGGCTGCTATAGATCATGGGGCTCACTGGACCTCTGTGAGTAATGAGAATTACCTGGGTTTAACTGCACATCTAATCAGAAACGTTTAATTGCCAAGTAAGTTAGTACAAACGAGGAATTTGTTCTGGTGGAAGGTGCATCATGACAACATAACAACAACAGCAGCAGCAACAAAGAACATTTAACTATACAAGTGAAAGTATAAAAATGTGGATAAAAACAAGCAATAAGTAAATAGTAAAGATGCAGTAAATATGCAGTAAATAAGTAAGGATGCAAGTAAAAATCAAAAATAAAGGGATAAAACGATCAATCGTAATAATAATAAAAGTAAGGTAAAATGCACGGAATGAGGTTATGATTTTTGAGAGTGACAGGTGAAGGTAAAGTGGCGAGTGACTTTAAATGTGCGGTGTGGAGAGATGTGCAGGGGAGAGAAGGGAGAAAAGGGAAAGTCCTGGGCCAATAACTGACCAATGGAAATTCAAGTTGTTTGCACAAACGTGCATGAAAACCGAAGAGCGAAACTTTGCAGAGGCGCGTGCGGAACAGTTCCCGACTGTTGCAAGCAACTGGGAAATCACCGTGAGAAGCGTCATGGTGAGCCTCGCTGACAGCGGATTTGTGAATGCGTTGTCCAAGTGTCGCAAAATCTTTGGCCACTTCAAGCACAGCCCAGCAAACACGGCGAAGCTAAACGCAAAGCAAGAGAACCGCATGCAGGTGCAGCAGCCACTGATCCAAGACGTCCCAACACGCTGGAACTCAACACAGGACATGGTTAAACGTCTGATCCGCAATAATGATGCAGTGGCAGCAGCCCTGGACCTGCAGAACCACAAACTAGTGATGCTGACAAAACAGGAATTGGACAAACTGCAGAGACCGGAGTCTCTTCCAGAGCCCTGCAAGTAAGCAATCCACGATAACGTGACTATTGTAACATTAAGTTGAACTGATTAAATTAAAATTATATGATTCTCCCTTCCTGCAGCTTCCTCTGTGTGTGTGTGTGTATGTGTGTGTGATTGTGTGTTCTCGGTGGGGAGGCCTATGTTTCCTGCTCTATGGTACTGCCTGCACTCTGCCACCTCCGTCATGTAATGGAGGTCACCGAATATGACCCTGCATATGTGGTGAAATTGAAGACGGCATTCAAGGCAGACCTAGCCTCCCGCCAAGAAAATACCAACAATGAATGGCTCAAGATTACAACAGCGCTGGATCCATGTTTTAAAGACCTGAAGAGCCTACCCGAGAGTGACAGACCAGAGGTGTGGACCACACTTGAAAGATGGCTGCAGGAACAGTCACCCAGGGCCGGGAGGGCTCCACAAGCCCCTGAAGATGGGCCACCGGAGATAAAAAAAAAATGAGCCTTCTGGTAATGGGCTCAGTTTCGGAAGCAGATGAAGAGGTGCAGCAGCTTCACAGATCCCGACACAGGTACAGAGCAGAGCCCAGCTTCGGTATGGTGGACTGCCCCTTGGAGTGGTGGTCATCTCATTCAGGAGCCCAGGAGCAGTTGGCCTCACTAGCTCGCAAATATCTAGCCACTCCTTCATCCACGGTTCCATGTGAAAGACTGTTCTCAGTCGCAGAACACATTGTGCAAAAGAAGCGATCAGCTTTAAGTGTCAGAGAAGGAGAACAAGTTAGCTTGTCTCACCAGCTGGCTAAAGGAAGACTAGCTAGGAGGGCCTCTAGAGGCATTAGATTGTGTCATCGTGTGGTTTAGGATGAAGATATTTAATAATGTTCCATATGGAAGAGAATTGCTAAATAACTGCTAAGTTGCAGCACCATTGTTTTTGTTTTTTATGATTAAAAAAAAAGTATAAATGACAATATATATATCCGTCTTTTGTCATAAATCTTTATGTTCTCACAAAAATATACGGAGAGTATCGGTAATATGTCATTAATCATGATTAATCCAGCAGCAGAGCCAGATTCTTGTCTTAACCCGGTCGGAGTTGGCTGATGCTCAGCTATGTTGGGCCAGTCTGCGTTTGAGAGGCGGGACTTAGCGAAGGGTCAATTGCTGCTTCTGGCGGGAGGCTCTCCTGATGCCAGCCAGCTGAGAAAGACCACAGGGAGATGACATGCCAACTTTTTAAAGATTATTCATGAAAACACAAAGCCATGTGCTAACCACCAACCGATGCAGAAAAAAGCAACATGCTGAATCAACTAATCACATAAAGTCCAAATGTGAAACAGCACGAGACAAAGGGACAGTGGCAGCTCTATAACTATGCTGTCCTGGAAAAAAAAAAAAACACGGCATGTGCTGGTAAGCACTTAAAGCAATTAGTGCAGAGGACAGAGCCAGCTGAGCCATTGATTACTGTTATTTATAAAGCTGACGGCACCCTGATGGGGAGACAAAATCTACCCTCTCCATCTTTTGGCTGCTCTTCATCTCCTCCCCTTTCTCTTTCCATCCCCAGACTGCCCTCCACCACCTCTGGTCACCTTTTTTTACTTGCATCTTCCGTCTCCGCCCACCTGCTTGTTCTTTTTCACTTTTGCACCCTCTCAGTACATTTTCAACGTCCATCATATTCGCTACCACTCCTCCCCGCTGTACGTTTTCCTGCCATATCGCTCTCACACTTTTTGCTTTACCGGCGAGGAAGAAGAAAGGGAAGGGAAAGAGGTAAGCCGAGCCAGAGAATGCTCTCGTAAACAAAGAAAAATGTATTTCTGTTTTTCTGTGCAACAAGCCGATACTCCCTGAGGTCTGACCTTGGGCCTCGCTGCAGTCTGGGAATGGCATGAGACAAAGCAGCAAGCAACAACAGCCCCTTTAGACAAGCTTGGACATTCTTAGGAGATTGTCTTTCGTGCAGGTATGCCCGGATGGAGTGTCACAGAGTGGGAATGGAGGCAAGGAATCTACTCCCAGGCTCTGGAGCTGGCAACAACAGGGGCATTATTGCCAGCCCCCTGCTCGCTTTTGTGCACCCCAGAGGGTCCGAGTTTTGAGCTGGTCAAGAAAGTGCAGGTGCTTTGTGGCGTGCAGGAGGAGATGTGTATGTGGACGTCGGGGGAGTGTGGAGGGGCTGAGAGAAAGATCAAGGAAGCGCGCACAGAATTTTAAAACAGGATACGGCATTCTGCTTCACTGCTCAGAAACATATACAAAATGAAACAACACTCCAAATGACTGAAGGAAAGCTGTTCTGTGATAATCAAGTAACTAAAGATTTCCCAGTGCAAGTGCTTTTAGGTGCAAGTAAAGCCAAGCTGATATGCAACATTGTTCCTATTAAAAACCAGCGATACAAAACGAAACATCTGAGGCGGGTTGAATCGGGTTCAAGGATAGGCCGCCATTGTTCTGCATTATTATCGTTGTAAGCAAATCCAATGAAAAGACCAAAACTAACAATGTGTAAGCTCTAATTACATTGAGGCAGATAACTTGACTCAATTTCAGGAGAGCGAACTCCAGGGCTGGGGATCTTGGTGGGCTGGTGACCAGCCGGTGGCTCGGCCCTCTGTGGTACGGCAGCAACCGAAAGTTTGCGTCAGCCTCTAACTGAAAGTACGTCTCTAGAACTACCGACCGAAAAGAATGAGCTAGCTAGTCTCCTAGCTGCTCCCCGCCACCAGGTGATAAAATAGCTAGCTAAAGAGCTAGCTAGTCTCCTCGTGGCTCCCCGCCACGAGGAGACTAGCTCGCTCTTTATTGTCTGATTTGTGGTCTGCTGAAGTAAATTCATCAAATTCAGTGTCCTATATCGCTATTTTACAAGCGACTGTAGCTATCACAGGGACAATAAATCAAAAAGCAAAATTCATGTTAAGTTCTGCAAGAGAACGCAAAGGTTTCTTGGAAGAAAGCCATGTCCCTTGGTTTCCAAAATAAAAGCGTGAGACTAAATGCTCTAATTGAAGGAAAACTTCATTGCCGCAGCAAGGTGGTCTCATCCCTACTCGTCCTATTTGGCCTCTTGAGCCTTTCTTAGAGTAATCTTCATGCTGAAGGTTTACGCGTGGTTTGAATAAAGAACCAATCGGATATAAAGACATCAAAATTCACTGTCATTGTAAAACAACACCGTTCTTACCTTTTGTGTCGGAAGACAACACATCACTGGGAATTCAAAGAGAAGGAGGATCTAAACAAAGACTAAAGCACAGGCTTTGGAATGAGATTGGCACTGGGAGTAACACTAATTGGTGACAAGGTGCAGCATCAATTACTGAACATCAACATATGTGTGCATGAGCATAGAAGAAAAGGCTATATTGGTAAATTCTGAAAATAGCGTGAGACATCACAACAGATCAGGCAGGGAAAGCCGCTCATTAACTGCTTTGTGTGAGAACTATTTTGAGCCCTCCATCTGTAGGCAAGCACAAACACACACACACACACACACACACACACACACACACACACACACACACATACATAACACACACACTTAACAGAGAAAATCCCTCTCAAAACCATGAAACCAAACCTTATTTATTGACGGGATTAACTTCTGATCAAATTATGGTATTATGTATAATTCATTCAAGTGTAATATTTTAAAAGTGTGAATCTTTTCAAAAAACATGTCGTTACAAAACGCTTGTTTTAATGCTTAGTTAAATGTAAGTTTGTGGAGTTGTGTAGTTTGGCTGAAGACTCTAAAGGCCTTCACACACACGGGGCACTTCTTCCTTCCTTTATTTTTTTATTTTTTTACTGTTTAGTCTTCAATACACACATCGCCAATATTACGAGGCAAAACAAGTGCTGCACCGTTTTTAAGGGACAATGTCGATTTGTCACGGCTATTCCGCCTCAAATGAAGGATTCAACCAATGGGTTGAGTTGAGTTGTGCTGACATTTATATAAAACAAATCAGCAGGCTCAGCAGTCCAAATCAACACGGCAAACTTTATTACTCCTTCTCACTTTAACCAAAGCTCCTTCCGTTCTCATACCTTTCAGAATAAAGACCGTAGACATAAAACATTTCTGTGTTGTTTTTTTTGTCACGCCCCCAGTGTGGGAAAGCGTTTGGACGCATTCTTGTTATGAATATATATCAAATTACTTAGTTGTACAAGAAACTTTGCTCCAACAAGAAGCATCACTTGATCCTATTTTACCGTTAGAACCGTTTCCTGTTATAGATCATTACCTAAGTACCACCGTGTAACAAACCCTAAATTTCCTCTACAGAACACTTTGAATACAAACCAATCCAACGACTTTGTGTATCTGCTGACACTACACAACCAACTGTGACACACCTCTCACATCCTGAAACAAACCAGCCACTCTATATCCAAATATTTCAGAGAGAGAGAAGGGGAAGGGATGAAGGTAAAGATGGTGGTTGCGCTCTCACGCTTTGTCACCATCAAAGGTCACACTGACAGATCGTACATTTCAGTTCTATCTTCTCTTCTCTGTGTCTCCTCTTCTCTTCTCTCTCACCGTCTCCTCTCAAAGTTGAGCTTCCCCTGTGTGTGTGTGTGTGTGTGTGTGTGTGTGTGACAGAGTGAGAGGAGAAGAGAGAAGTTGCAAACTTTCCTGTGCATGCGAGTGTCGAGATGAGAGGAAAACTGAGATGTGTGTGTGTGTGTGTGTGTGTGTGTGTGTGTGTGTGTGTGTGTGTGTGTGTGTGTGTGTGTGTGTGTGTGTGTGTGTGACTGCCTTCCTCTGTGTGTCAGAGCAAGAGCAGAACAGGGAGATGAGAGGGGAGTGTAAGCTGTCATATTTGAGGTGAGATGTGGGTTCATGCTGAGGTTAGACTTTTCTCAGGGGTTCTGGTGAACCTGCTGAAAGAGAGATGTAAAAAAAAAAGAAAAAGGTAAAGAGAGGAGATGATAGAGAGAATAGAATATAGAGAAATGCCGTCCTACCAACTATCCCTCCCTGTAGAGACTCTGTGTATGGCTGCATTTGTGTGTGTATTCATTCAGATATACCTATAGCTAAATCAATAAAGTTAATCAGCTTTGAAAACTAATGGTTTCAGTTTTTCCATGTATTAATGAGAAGTCTGAATCTTCCTGGAGATGAAATCTACCCGTCCTAGTCGACTGTGCGCTCAGTTATTGCTCTGCTGATGTGGCAGTACCCCCTTCAGAAACGACAGACACAGAGTCCACGTTTGGAGAGTTGTGTCTCTGAACTGAAAACTAGACTCTGGATGAGATCCAGTTCAGAGTGGTGTGCCGGAAAACCCAAAACGAGCTGACTGGCGTGAATTTCACCACATTGTGGCTCATCGTCCAACAAAGACATTTACTTCCCCACTTTAAAAAAAAGTGCAACCCAGAGAGACAGTCCCAAACAGAGTAGAGGTGTTTGTGTTTCAAAATGACTGCAGGCTACAGTAGCCTTTAGGAAATAGACTTGGAAATAGACGATGCGTGTCATTCACCCATTCACCCATTGATGGCAGGCTACCATACAAGGTAGCACGTGCCTATCCGGGCTAAATAACCATTCAAGCTAACCACAACTAACCATTCAAACTAACTACAAGTAACCATTCAAGCTAACAACAACTACCTATTAAAGCTAACCACAACCAACCATTCAAGCTAACAACAACCAACCATTCAAGTTAACAACAACCAACCATTCAAGCTAACAACAACCAACCATTAAAGCTAACCACAACCAACCATTCAAGCTAACCACAACCAACCATTCAAGCTAACAACAACCAACCATTCAATCTAACAACAACCAACCATTCAAGCTAACAACAACCAACCATTCAATCTAACAACAACCAACCATTCAATCTAACAACAACCAACCATTCAAGCTAACAACAACCAACCATTCAATCTAACAACAACCAACCATTCAAGCTAACCACAACCAACCATTAAAGCTAACCACAACCAACCATTCAAGCTAACCACAACCAACCATTCAAGCTAACCACAACCAACCATTAAAGCTAACCACAACCAACCATTCAAGCTAACCACAACCAACCATTAAAGCTAACCACAACCAACCATTCAAGCTAACCACAACCAACCATTCAAGCTAACCACAACCAACCATTAAAGCTAACCACAACCAAGCAATCACACAGCGCCATAGACGTGGACTGGAGGAGCCGGGGATCTAACCGCTGATCTTCTGGAGCTCGACCCACTCCATCCTTGACCTACAACTGCCCGAGGAAATCCTAAAACACGGCCTGAAGTAACCTACTTTATTTTGTTGTTCTCAAAATATCACTGCTTTTTAACTTTTTGAATTGATTCATTCTCAAAATCTCAGAATGTTTTTGTAGTTGACAGATTATTATTCTGGCTGTATTAGAGCAGCGTTTGCTGTGTTACACCACAAACCGGCTCTCGGCTTCTTCTTCTTTCCGTTTAATGGCAGATTGCAACCATTTGCTGCTGAGATTGTGCAACGCCACCTACTTTACCTCTGCATTGAAGATACATTCCTGTGGTTCTTTGAGACTAAAGTGTGCTTGCTGCTGTCATGTTTTTATCAGGGGGACAAAAGTATGCGTTACATGCTGAAGTACATGTCCAGTCAGTCAAGTTGTTGTTTTTTTTTACTTGAAGTTACACTTCTCTGGGGAACAACAAGAAGAAGAAAAAAGTGTTTCCCTTAAAAACATTATTTCTAGAACTGGATATTCCTCAATTCTACTTCTACAAATAACAATATTGTCGGCTACATTATTGCCTTTGAATTCCGCAGACTCGTCTCTGGTGTGACTGTCTCACTGAATCCCTTGATCGATTGCTGAAGAAGTGATTGATTAAGCAGATTTTCCTGTGGGAAAAAAAGAACACCACCAAGAGAGAACCCATACATTTGTTTTAACTTGATGCAGCAGAGAGATAAATTATTCCAAGAAACGTTCATGAAAACAAAGACTGTGACATTGAAACTACGTAAAGAAACGAACAGAGGGAGGCCAGGCTCCACCTCCTCCCCTACACATGCACACACACACAAGCCCCTATTGGGTTGTGTATGTGTGTGTGTGTATGTTGCGATACATTATTACATCAGCAATGGAAATGACAGCAGCAGTTTTTCATTTGTTGTTTTTTAGAACACTGAAGGTCACTGAAACATTACCTGTTTGGTATACAGTACACAACATATACACAACATATACCTCCATTACTCTACTTTTTTGTTAGTCTTGATGAAGCCTTACCAGGGCTGCAGAGCACAAGTCTTCCAACCTATAACACACACACATGTTAAAAAAAAGAGCTAATATTTTAAAGCCTTGAGTTTAGTAATTTGGACTTTGTCATCTTGAAATTTCGCCATGGCGTGTTTTCTGCAATCAGAAGTGACACAATAGGATAAAGCCAAAGTATAACTAAATGCAGAATAAAATTACAAAAAAATTACAAACAACTCCAGGTCCGGACAACCTGTCAATCACAAGGTAGTCCCACCCCAAAGCGTACTCTACTTTATGGTCTATTTGACTCTTAAGGGACCCTCATTTACTAAATTAACATCATGTTCTAATGACAAATATTGAGACCATAAACTCATGTTTACAAAGTTGTTCTGGTTTTTGTTTCCAACATACACACAAACACACACACACACACGCACACAGAGGGAGAGTGACTTTATTTTCTGTTCAGGTAGACATTACTCTACTACATCTTTACAAAGATATTAGGGGTTTGCTGCTAAATTATTGTTCAAAATGTCATCTAGACTCAGAGCATCTTTTAATTCCACCATTGTCAGTTCAAAATACAGCGTGGCTTATATATTTTACGGGGATGGAGGTTACTCTCAGCATGCATGCACAAACATGCCGTAGAACTATAGTGCCAATGCATTTCAATTAGTACAGAGAATATTTAGCCCGGGACAACAGAGCAGCCGAAGAACAATTCATTGTTGCAATATTATTTTAATCGCTCTCCGCCGGGAAACAACAAGAATGCCATCGCACAGTGGACAAGCAATGGTTTGTGTTACTTTGTGGAACAGGCCAGATGCTGCTCGGGCATCCCGAGAGAGAGAAAGAGAGAGAGAGAGAGAGAGAGAGAGAGAGGGATATAGAGAGAGAGTTTAAAGAAAAGAATCTTTTGATTCTGAAAGGATGTCTTCGGGATTTTGTAAAGGATTACGATCCCTTTGTAAAAGAAAATGTGAGGGAGTGGAACCTGCTGCACCAGCTATTTGTCTCCCTCTCTGTCCCTGAAGACGACTATTTGTTTATAAAAAATAAAAGAGTCGTCTACTGCTCTCTCTCTCTCTTTGTGATAAATAAGTGTGCCGACTTTTTCCCGTTTGCCCAGAGTGATGAAACATATCAAAGTGGCATGCTGGGAGATCAGCGAGACGCGAAGGTTTGAGAGAAATATGATGAAACAATCGGTGATTAAAGTCCGCTCGGCGTGTTTCCCGCCACTTGCGAGTGATTTGTGAGGACAAACGGCGAGGGCTGTAAACGGGGAAGAAGAGGCTCTCCTTTGGCACGCCGCCCTAATGAAGAGCTCTTCCCATCCGACGGAAGGCCTCGACACATGCATTTGCATATTTGTGCATGAGCAGACACACACATATTCACATGCACGCAGAACTAAATCCTTAGCTTGTTATTTCCCCTCGACGACGCGGTGACAGAGGGATGTCATTCCAAAGGGTGAAAAAAAAGACACATTTGCTCCATTCTCTCTGAAAAGTTTTTATTTATTTATATATTTTACGTTTTTGCACTTCCCAACTTTTCGAGAAATCAGGAAATGATGCATTTAAAAGTAGACAATGGATTTAAAATTGATTTGTTTGCGCTCCTTTTTTTCCTATTCCTCTGTTTGGTTCGTCAGCTTAGGTTGTTTCTATGTTTATCACTGACACAACGGATGGATATTTGGACTGATTCCCTTTGAATATCAATGATTATATTTCCTACCTTAATTTTGATTATGTGCGTGTCACATCAATCCAAAATCATGAAATCTCAATATGTAATTTCATCACAGCGATTCCATTGTAATGCGATAGATTATCTGAATGAGTTATGGCCCGGCTTTGTGCCGAACTACTTAATTAAACAGAAGTGAAACATACGCTATAACTAAAAAGCTATGAAAGTAAATACAGTAAAACATATTAATATAGCTTAATTAAATCTGATCAAAGCTGTCCTCTATTCTGTGCCGTGATGAACCTCGCAATAAATATGTAATCGTACACACAGCATGAATCCTCACCCATCTCATTGGAGCCGGACGACACCAGATCTTATCAGGCGGTTTTAATTAAAGCCTCATATTGCCTGCTGTCAAATCCAATTACAGGTCCGACCCCTGCTCTGAACTTTTACCCAAACAAATCCACCCATGTCTTTCCACACCGCTTTCACCTGTTACCCGACGCCATCGTCCCGGAGGTCAGGTGAGGGAGAAGGGGGGGGGGGGGGGGCAAACCAAAACCCGTGGACCACCGACCCCCGCCACCCTGTCTCATTCGGATCCTGTCAATAATCAAGTCCTTGTGGTTTTTCGTGCAGAAAAGAACTCCGTGAGCATCCAATTAGCAACCAACAAAAACCAACACAACCTGTCACAGTGGATTATCCCGCAAAACCTCCCACTCCCTCCCTCCTCCCCCCCCCTTTCCCCTCCACATCACATGCTGGTTTGCTCCACCACCCTATTTACATTTTTATTGGCCAATTATCTGCCTCTCTCCCCGGTCTGTCTCGGAGCAGGGGCGCTCAGTAATAGGGGGAATCTCAGCCATTCTCTAATTGAAAGACTTTCTGGGGATTACGGAGAGGTCAGAAATAGAGTTGTTTTTGAGAAATCATAAACATTAGCCGTTTCTCTCACTCTGTTGAGGAATATTATTCTTCTTCTTTTCTTCCGGCAGCTGTTTATCGTTGCGGGGGTAAAAAAAAAAAAAAAATTCCCGGAGCGAAGGAGCTTATCTCCCCTCCGCGAGAATGCTTAAGTCGTGAGTCTGGAAGCTCTTATTACCGACGGGGAAATGGTGGAGGGACAGAGGGATGATAGGACTTTATTTTGAATTCTTTCGATGGGCTGAGTTAGCCTCGCATGTGCCGATTGCTTCTCTCTCCAATCGTCCGGTGCTCTTCGGTGTTGCCATGTCGCAATGTGAAGGTGCGATGACCCTGAGGCCACACAGAAACAAGCATCTGTGTTATTCCACCAACGGACGAAACACTCCAAAAATATGACACTTTGGGATTTTAATTGGTTGGTCGTCTTCACCAGATGCTTTTCACACCAGGGGAGGAACGCCGCGAAGCTCGTTGTCGCAGCCTGTTGGGTCCCACCGGTTGTTTGGAAGAAATGCTAACAGCGCTAACCAGATGTTATTTAAGGGCGCCGAGGGGACGGAGTGCTCGCCGTCGCGTTGCGTCTTCGGAAGAGAAACAACTGAACTAAAGTTCAAGCTTTCATACAAACTCTGTAACAGACTGTACTCGGGTGAGCCACACATTTAGAGGCAGATGTTCGCTTCAGTCGGAATAAATGACTTGGTGGCATTTTTCTGTGTTCCTGCACAGAACATGGCCTGGGAGTGTGCTAAAAGTTTATTTCCCCGTTTCTGTAGCATCCAGCAGAGGTGCGCTAAATCATCTTTAAAACTTTCTCGCAGCAGCAGTTTTATTCCATCTCGGCTTCATTAGACAAAAGAGGGAGCGAGACGGAGGGGGGTGACATGTGAAAAAGGTCATGGACCAGATTCAAGTCCACAACGCCTCAGGACAGCCAGGTTTAGGATGGAGCCACACGAATGTGGCCAGGCCACCGGGCACCACCTATGTCTCCTGTAATCAGCCGCCTGTGGGCAGATAAGTCATCCGCTCGGTTTCGGTTGTCAGGTGACTTTGGTGGAGTCACAATGGAAGTTTTATTGAAGGACCGAGCAGCAAGATTCTAGCTCAGTCTGGTGTGACTGTACTGTGATTTAGCGAGGTTAGGAGAGCTCTTACGAGCGCTAGTAAATAATTCTCAATCAATCAATATTTAGGACAGATATTTTGTAAAAAAATATTTAACATGTAGTGTATGGGAAACATTTCAAAGGTCTCTGTGCATCACATTAAAATAATATTTGAAAAAGTAGCACTTTATCAAAAAAGACCGATCCAGATCTAATGGGATACGGAAGCTCAATGCCACTACCATTTCTATGAAGACATAAAAAAATACTGCGTTCCCACTGTGCTGCGGATGGTCATCTCACCAGACTTTTATGGCGATTTGTTTGATGTATTATGAAAAGTCACCGCTTGATTTTTTTTCCCGGGCATTTTCCTACGAAAGCTATTGACACGTGTCAGTTTCCACTACATACATTCTTTTTTTTTAAATTAATAAATGTCTTCACAGGAAACTCAGTTTAGGCAGCAGAACCAGCAATTTAGCTTTTGAAAAACATCGTTGTTTGGGTTAAAATAACCGGTGCGGTAACTATTTACATGACAAAATGCATCAGCAATGACTTCTCGTGTCACGCGGGTGACGAACAGAGGTCTCCTGCTGGAAGATCACCTTTTGTTGGACCCATGCACCTCCCGTCCGCCCAGCACGTGGACATTATACTTTATACTCCCTTGTTTATGATTACATGGAGAGCATACAAAATCATTTTGTGGGACACCTACAAATTATGGACCATCATACTTTTGTAGGTTTTGCTCAGAATGCTGGGGGAGACCGGCCTGCATGTCACATAGTGCGTCGGACTAAAAATATGTGACTAAAGTCACTTTTTTTGAACGGACAGGCTTTGCACATAACACAGCGAGTCTGACAGGAAGTGGAACCTCCAGGACAGGGGTGGGCAATTATTTTTCCCAGGGGGCCACATGTGCTACAGAAAATATTGTTGAGGGCCAAAAGTCATTTTTGTACTCTCCGCGACGGAGTTTGACAGGACTTCCCAGCATGCAGTTCTTTGGTAAAATTTTATGAATGTGAAACCATGAGTGAAGTTCCTATTCCTCACAGCTAGCTCCGTTCAGCTCGTCCTAGGCTGTAGCTATGAAAATTAAATGTTACTATCTATTATTTATGGCAATGCACTGCCTGTTTGACGGAAATTTAAAAATATATATATATGTATGTATATATGTTTTTTATTTATATTTTTTATTAGAATAATTATAGTACTTGGCAGGCCAGACTATAATGCCCAACGGGCCATATACGGCCCGCGGGCCGTACTTTGCCCACCCCTGCTCTAGGGCGTGAGGTGAATTTTCAAAAATTAAACACCTTTTGCATATATTTCTGGTCATATCTAATCACAACAGCAGCAAATATTCATATCCATGCTGTTTTTCTGTGGATTCTTTGTAAATCAGGTAACATTTAAATTCCTTTTCTCTCTCTCTGATTTTTGGATTGTTTTTCTACATTTGAGATATTATTTTAAACATTTGTATTACTGCACAGCTCTGTCAGTCTATAAACAGTTATGTTGTAATCTTATTTAGGCCGATTATGCGATAGTGGGACCCTGGGCACAGACTAACCTCCTATACAAGATGGTCCTATACAAAAGCGAGACTTCTAATCGTTTATAGCTGTTCAGCCTCTTATAGATTGTTCTTTGGTGACTATGTAGTCGTTATGCATATTTTTGCGGTCATTTAGTGTGTGTATCTACGTAATGTCTTTGTCTCATTTAGGTTTTGCTCCTTTTTTGTTTGTATTTTGTGTGTCTTGGCAGTTGTTTTGTGTAGTAGTGGGTCTGTCCAAGTCCTCCACTCATGCCTTGAATGGGGTGAGGTCCAAACAATTCCTATTTGTAGTGTTTATTCTTTAGACTCAGCAACATTTTTCAAACTCCCCATCCCCCAATTTGCAGGCTTTCCAATATGAGTTTGTATTCTGCAATCCCAGGGTGAAATAACCCCGATGACATCACCAGATAATTATAATCTCTGATTTAATGTGGCGTGGTTATTCAGAAACAAAGGCAAACTGCAAGCTTGGCAGAGATGACATTTATTTTTGCTTCCTCTAGGTGTTATTGGGAGGGGAAGGTCTGAAGGCATGTCAGAAGTCGAGGGTGAAGGAAAGCGGGTGAGGGATGGCAAAATATGGGAGTTTTGGGTAGAGGGATAAGGGGAAGAGGGCTGAGGCATGAGGGGACGAATCAGGGACGTGAACAGATGGATGGAGAGCGATGTTGGACAGGTGTCAGCAGAAGGGAACTGGGGATGGGAGAGCCGTCTCTTCGAGACCTCTAATATTTTGACAGAGCCCCCTTTGGTTCCTGTGTTCAAACGAGAGACAGACAAAAAGGGAGAGACGGAACAAAAGGAAGTCAAGAGGAAGTGAACAGATCTGGTGCACCAATTACTTTTGTGTGGCCGTTGTGGTAAAATTGTTCTGATTTTGCCCCGGTCCATATCCGTTCTTGGACATCCCTTGGACATCTTTTTATCCCCCGTCCTAAATACCGCCACCTCCGGTTTGCAACAATCTGCACCGTTATGTTTGTCCCGTGCTCCGTTGCTGCCGCCCTGCTGAATCTACGCATGCGAGACGCAGACAAAATGAGAACGGAGAGCCATATGCGACAGGAAGGTAGGGTGTGACAAAAACATGCAACTTGGTGATAAAGCGTGCGTGTGTGTGTGTGTGTGTGTGTGTGTTTTTAAGGTTGTAGCGATTGCTAGCTGAGGAAATAAGTGGACGGAGTTTGCCGCCCGGCGAAAACATCGGCCATGAGAGGAGCGGAGAGGGGAGAGAGGCTCTCGGGTGAAGACGCGTGCTGCACTTAAGAGCCAATTACCCGCCATGTACACATCTCCTCCCTCCCTCTTCCTACCGCTATCTCTGCCTCTCTGCCATCCGACGTGGCACTCATCTTAGTTTAATGGCCCACGGGGACTCCCACACACACACACACACAGGCACGTGAGATTGCCTCATGATGTGTGTGTGTATGTCAGTTTGCAATGTTTTAATCTCTCCTTTATTTCTCTCTCTCTCTCTCTCTCTCTCTCTCCTACTATCTTCTTCCATCTCTACGTCTAACACACACACACACACACACATGCATACACACACTGCTGCACGCTCACGCATAGACACACACTCATCTTATTTTAATGCGTCTGAAGGGGAGGCACTCAGCAGCACAGCAGGGGGGCTTCCCGGCAAGTCACGGAAGCACTGAAAACATACACTGCTGCTCACGCTACCCCCATGCACACATAGAAGCACACACACACACACACACACACACACAGCAGTATATGCATGCATACATGCAATATAGCACAGAGTTGAAGCACAATGCGGTATGGCGCACATGCTGACCGTTGTTTTATGCGGGGCACACGCCGGCGTCACGGTATAACAGGAGGAAGTAGAAGTCACCCGAATTCCGTGACTGGGAGGCTGAAAACACTCTTACCAGTCGACCAGCGCCAGACAGGAGGCTCTGCCAGAGGCTGCCCTGATCTGACAAGGTCCTCTGGTCTTTCCATCAAACCCACTGAATCACAAACATTTGCTTTCAGTCTGCGCGGCAAAATCAAAATTCAGTGTAAGATTTGAAACTAAAATAACTGAAGTGGAGGTACGGTGTTCCTGAAGCGTTACAGCCATCTTCAAAGCAAATCGTAAGGGCGACCATCCATTTATCAGATCTCTGGTCTTTCAGTTGGAATCCCTGCGTGTCACTTTGACTTCTTTTCCCTCTTCCTCCGTCGGCCCGGTGCGACTTCATTAACAGCCGACCTTTGATAAATCGGCCCGCTGAAGTGTGTATTCCCCGCTGGCATTTTGGCTTTTTTGATTTGATCGATAATTGCGTGAGTCCTAGAGAGAGTTGGGGGGAGGGACGGGGAGAAAAACAAACCGCTCAGTCAATGTTAGAGGTGTAATTTTACAAGCTACAGAAGAGGGGAAGTATGGGGATTGTTCAAGGGCCAAAGAAAATGACTCCAGCGACAGCCAGTGCTGCTGTCCCCTCGAAGGAAGTTACATTTAAAGTAAAGACATTAAAAGATGTGTTTTTATGAGGAACAGATTTGATTAATTTATTAAGGTAAAGATTGAAAACCCCGAGGTGTTTGAATATGAAAAAAAAAACATTTCCATCTTCAACTTTCATTTGAGTAGCTTTCCCTTGAACAACCCAACAGCCATCTGTGCAAAGACGACTTTGATGATTGGTTGCTTTTTTTTTTTTTTGTTGTTGCCACATCTCACTGACTGAAATTGCCAATTTGGAGACAGAGGTCTCCAAATTTAGTTGGCTATTAAACACTTGCCAAACTGCAGCACACTCCCGACCTTCAGTGCACTTTAACTTGGCCCCTAAAAGCTTTTTAAATTGTTTTATTATAGATGTGTTTAGGAATTCTGCTGGATGCTTGAAAAAGATATTAAAGCTCGTCCTCATTTCCAGAGCGTCAAACGACACTTTGTCAAGCCCCTCGGCGTATAATACAGGTTTTTTTTGCGTCTATATGAAATAACTACCATGTGAAGCCATCCGTCATTATTTATTACTCTCTGCAAAAATGCTCTGAGGGTTTGATGACGTACTAAAACGACAAAGAAAAGAAAGAACCCGCTGAGGGCGCTTTGGTCAAACAAACAAACACAGTAAAACATGTTTGTGAACCAGATTGATTTGCCATTCTCAGATTCATAACTTTGCCTTTTTCCAGTGTTAGCATAGTGGTCTAAGCAGCTGTACTTCATGCTTTGGAATTATAAATAAGCTCCTCATAACCGATCGGACAAAAGTCAAGTAAATGGATTTCTCTACGTGGTTTCAGTACTAACAGGAGCGTTTAGTTGCTAATTCAGTTTTTATGGTGCAAATTATGAAAATAAAGAGACAACAGAGAATGGAGTCTGCCTGAGGTTTACCGCAGGTCTGTGGCTTAGTCTGACCGAGACACAGGACCAGAGAGAAACCTCTGTAGGCCGCTGCTTTCTCTAACATGACCAAATATTACAGACAAACTAAAATAAACTTGAGAATAACTGCACGTTATGAAGCATTATATAACACTTCATTTACAAATGGTGAATCCATCATTTATAAAGTGTGGAACAATGCTTTATAAATGATGAATTAAGTGTTTACTCATCATGAACTCGCGTTAGGTATAGTGTGCAGTTATTATAAAGTTTGACTCATGTTTGTTCTTCACCAAAAGCTAACATGATTAATAGCTGAATGCATCATAATGACATTATCACTTATTGGCCCAGCACTCGGTTTTACTGAATAGAGCATGAACTATTATTGTACATTGTAATTTAACATAGACTTTGCTGCGATTGAGTGGCAAACTGCTAATGTCGCTAGCTCTCCTCCTGCTGATTTCCACACGGACTTGTTGTTGAAAATGTAGCGTCGCCGCCCTGCTGCTGGAGGTCTGCTGGAGGGGAGGGAGGCACGACCCCAACCAGGACTGTCTGCCAGGACTCTGCTGCAGGAAAGATAGGTTTTTCACAAGGGAATCTGGTTCTTGGAAACACTACCGCTTTTGCCCACGGGGACCGCCAAAGCATCACAGAATGTAAGTTCCTCGTCGGAGCTTTAAATATTAATAGTCAAACACAAAAGTTTCCGAACTTTCCATGAAGAGCACTTTTGTGCATTTGTTGTGCGGTGCAGTTGTTTTGATGTTTTTCACATTGGCCAAAGGGGGGGGGGGGGACCCTGACAGCACCGTTCCAAATTGCCTCTCTGGGACAAAGCTGTTTTTTGTTCAGCCCTGTATGCGGACAGAGTCACAGCGAGGCCAGTGGGCCGAAAGTCTCACGGTCCATAATCCCGATTTTACACTGTAAACAAACTGGCAGCAATTCTGTCGAGATGTGCGGCCGATACTGGAACATCAAGCTTATCAGTCGAGGACAAACGCACACGGCAGTCGGATTGTCGAATCCCTTCCCCTGCAGATGCAGACCATTCGAGTGGAGCGGACAGTAAAGGAGAGTATGGCCCCAGTCATGCTATGTATTATGCAAAATCCTGCACTTTCCTGAAAAAAAAAAGAATCAAGTTGTGTGAGGTTTTCAGAGCAGAACTGAAGGCGAGCAGAGCGGGACCGAGTTGTGGTGATGCTGGGTGGAGTGTGGCTTTGAGCTACAGTAACAGATGTTTTAGCGAGGACACCCAGGGTGCCTGATGGGATGCTTTAAAGGTCACTGTTCTTCTGTAATAAGAGGCAGTTCTCCAGAGCCTCGCCACACTGTACCTGTCAGCAGATACCAGACCCGGGGTGTTTAGCTGCAACTACTTTCCACTGAACAGAAGCAAGGTACTATTATTACACTTCAACAGCATAAAACCGCCGTGGACATTTAAATATGTGATGACTTGAGGCACTCAGGGTTCTAATGCAGCTGTGATAGTTATACTCCTGGTCTACTACCGGTACTTTTCATAATACTTATATATTGGGTCAGTGTATCATCATTTATCATGTTAAATGTTAACCTCCCATCACTGAATTTAGGCTAAAAAAAAAAGGTTTTCATGCACTGCCCTCTTTGGAGATTTTGGGCTGTCATGCTTATTTTATTGTCTTCTGCCAGATTTGTGAAAAGAAACATTTAAATGACACGTTTCTTTTACTTCTTTGTGGATTTCTACTGAATTCCAAAGTTCACCATGAGATAATTCACCATTTGCATTTTACAATAGAATTCACACAGAACTTCAGAAAACTTGTACAAAAAAAATTGTCTTAATGTCAGTAAGCAAAATGTCACAGCGATATCTATTAGTTTTAAAAAAATTCTAATTCACTCTAAAAAAAACTGTTTTCTCAGACAGGGTTTTTTATTCATTTATCATTCATAGATTTATGCAACAATTCATTTCTGAAAAAACATGGAGCAAATGTTTCTTGACGTCTGCTGTCAGTATTTTCTGCTGTAACACTGTGACACAGAGAGATATCTGAAGTCTGAAATATGTCAACAAAATGGATTTATCTGTTCTGCACATATTTATTAAGACAATACCTCATTTGTATATGTAATCATACATCTACAGGAAAACATTGTGTAATGTAAATAATCAACTACACAAGTGTGATGATTTTTTAGTGATAATTTCTTTTCCCCGACTCACCTGGGCTGTGTCCCTTTAATGAGACAACCTGTAGATACGCAGTGGCTGCTAAAGTCACAGCTAACTCTTCTGGGTAACTACACAATATCAAACACAGATGCAAAATCTCAGTTCTTTTATTCGAGCAGAGCAGGAGAAGAAGAGAAGCTTTTCCGTTAGAGCACGGGGAGACTATTTCTGAAAATCAGAGGATCAAATAAATGTTTATCTCGCCTTTCTCGGTGCTGCACTGTTTTATTTTCTATTCATGTGTGTTTTGCCTCCAAATGGCTCACGGACATGTTGTTCGACTGACAGCGCTGATCTTTTTGTGTGTAGCTCAGACAAATTCATAAAAACAAAACAAGCTTTTATTAACCCCGGTAGTGTTTGTTTCCGCTCTTGTCTCAAAACGTTGAAAGAAGTGGAGAAATTCAATCGGAATTTTTGGAAACCAATTTCTAAATCACCAGAGTGAATCGTGTGTGCCGCAGTCTGTCCGTTATGGACGCGTTCATTCTGCCCCCGAAATTTCCCTTTACAGCATTGAATGCATCTGACAGGCAGCTCTCACCACATTTTGCTGTGGAGAGAACAAGGCCCCCTTGTGACTGAAGTCAGTGTAGGAGCAGCAACTACAGACATGTGGAACAGCTGAGAGTTTTCAAATTTGACAAAAAAAAAAGCTTTGAGAGGGGAGCAGAAACCACCGCTCGGCTCACATAAAAAAAAAACAAAAAAAAACACTTTCACATAACACAGAACATAAAAAAGCAGCTGGCTTCGGCTGTTCGATGAACCGTCAGACGCACACAAAAGAAATGACAGCAGACAGTCGAGCAAGATGAGCTTTTATTCGTGTGTTTTGACACGGTCGATGGTCACCTTTAGTCGGCAATGTGAGGACACGTGGGCGATCACGGCGGCAGGTCAAGCGCACCTGCTTGATGTGTGCGTGGGAATCTTGGCAGAAATGGCCGCCTTATCCCAGCTCGTGTCCGGTGTCCGAGGCGGTCTGTTTTTTTTTTTTATTAAAACTGTGCTGAGAAAAGGGAATTTAACACAGTTCCACTAAATCAGCATCAATAAATGATTAGCATCAACGGGCGCGGAACAAAGCGTGCTATAAGCTAGCTTTGTTAAGATGGAGTTGCTATAAATTAAATGTCAATGTAATGCCATTTGAAATGGTTCTTAGAACTGCGTGAGTAGCCACCGACTTGACTGATCTCGAGCCAACATGCATCAAGCCAACCCTTTAATTAAAAGTCGCTCGCTAACTCGGCGCTCCTGTTCCTGTTCGGCGCTCAAATGCAATCAGATGGAGTTGTTGAGGGCACAGAGGAGCCGGACTCGGCGGAGTCAGACGGTCCACCGGCCAAAAGACCACACACCTGTCCTTCCCTCCCGTCACAGCATGTCACGGAAACAGGAACTCAGCAATGAACGGCGACAAATAATTTGAATTAGAATAAACTGTGTAATCAGTAAACACAATATGAAACTCGTTGACATTCACATTCTGAAGAAACACCATTTTCTGCATGGCTAATTATTCGGTTTAAACTTTTATTAGTTTTATACTATTTGTGGAATTCAATTATAGTGGTGGCTGAGATTGTTTCTGACATTTCCAATAATTTCAGAGCGTTGTAAAGTCCAAAAGTCACTTTAAAAAAAAAAGGAGATGGATGTAATCATTTATAAAAATTCACAATATGTTTTAATCCAATGATATATTGTTTTTGCTTCACTCCATATTTGTTCAGCCTTTGAAAAATAATGCATATCAAATATTTTATTTGTAATGGAATGAGAAAATAAATTGGTTGGATAGATTTGTGCCCAAAACACACACATGATTAGTTAATAAATACAACCCATAAGTCGCTTGCTTTGAGCCTGATGATGCGCCGTTTCATCCGTGAACTAAACGTACGGACCAGTCGTTCCCAAAACTTCTTTTTTTTCTCCAAAAAAATATGACAAATCGTTTCACAAAAATAAATTCGGAGAAGTGTAAATTTGCATTTAAACCAGCCATTTCAAAGAGAAACAACTTTTGATAATTCACAACTTCATTTTATGCACTTCTTATTGAAAACATATGCATATTAAATACAACTAAATGAATGCGTTGAGGCAACATGAACAGGCTCTCGTTGACAGGGCAACAGACAGTATGTATGCTTCCCTTTCATTCACACTCCAAACGTCTTTTGTCAACATTACGTTTAAATTTCATGTGCAATATTATTTTCAATTATCCATGTGCAATACTAGTTTTTTTTAATATCATTGAAAATATCCATCTCAATATCAGGCTCAATATTCAATTTCTATTTTAGTTTCATTGGCATGGTTTTAATATAACTTCCTATACACTTTAATTTATATTTAATCTTTGTTGTTGTATTTGAATTTTTCTATTTTATTTAATTTTGTAACTTTAAGTATTGCCCCTGCTCGTATTACTATTGTGTTCTATTTTGTAATGGTGTCAGTATTTATTTTAGGCTTCATAATTGATATCCTATTGTATATATATATGTCCATCTATTTTTTTATTCTATTGCTTTTTGCTATTATTTTGTTTATTATTTTGTCATGAAACTCTAGCACAAGTATTTCCTTTGGTACTCAAAGTTATATCTTATATTAGATTCAATGTTATAAATAGGCAACAATTATCAGAATAAGGCTCAACGGTTTCTTTCAATGTTAAATAAATAAACATATGCTGCACTTTTGACCCAAACACGACTTTCTGCGACCTACCTGTGGGTCCCGACCCAGCCTTTGGGAAGCGCTGCTTTACACCACGAGCCACAGATCATTTAAATAGGGCCCATTATGTCAGATGTGTGTCTTTCAGCTCGGTATATAGTTCCTCTGCCAGCATGATGGTGTTTTGTGGAATCAAGCAACAAAGTGCATCGAACTCTTTTGTGGGGTGGATGTGAAAGGTTTGGGTCTCTAGCGAGATGGCTGTGTGGCTGAAAAAACCCCGGACGGGCCCGTGAGACCTCACAGCTCGCCGCTGTCCCCAAACCCAGAATGAGCACAGAGCTTTACTGCAAACAAACGTGCCGCGGCTTCATCTTAGCAGGTAATTACTTCATCAGCCCGCGGGCTAAGTTTCTGATGAAACTCGGTTCGCTGCTACGCTGCAGTCAAAGTCATTTATACCAATCTCTCCATTATCCAGTCGTTTCAAAAGGTTCCTGGGATAATATCTGCTGATGATCACCGTCACAGTACAAAAGAGGTGACGGCTCTTAGCCAGCCGCTAATTCAGCCGGCCTGGTGGAAGGCGTGGGATCGGAGCGGACAGCTTTTTAGGCCCCTCTGCTTCGCGGCCGTTCACTCCTTTTGTGCTCATTGATGCGCTGGAATGAGAACAAACGGCTGACAAAACGTTTCAGGAGAGACATCTGCAGGAAAAACACATGAAATACCCACAAACGCAAGCGTGCGCGCGCGCACACGCTTGCGCACATCCCAAGGCGCTTATATCAGACACGAAAAAAGAAATAATTCAGCTTTGCACTCCGAATCACCTCTGATAGTCCCCCCCCCCTCAGTACCCCCTCCAGCCATGAAATTTCAGCTTTGGCAAAGAACTCCAAAAAAAGAGGGAGACAAAATCACACAAACAGACACTCATGCACCCTCCTACGTATGAGGGGGGGGGGGGCTGCCAAATCTGGATTTGGCCAGAGAGCAGTGTGCCTCTCTACGTCTCACTCATGAGTGTGAGGATGGCACGGGGCTGGTGATTGGCGTCTGACGGGCTGGATGCCACGGGAGGCCAAGATGTTAAACGCCGCCCCGCTCCCTCTCTTACGTAACGAGCCGTTTCATCCGTCCGCTTCCCCCCGCGGCGTAGCGAGGCCAATAAAAATCAGAGCTTCGTTAGCATACTTATGTAAGCTGAACTAATGAACCTGGCTGATCCGCGACAGGAACCGGGGTTTATTCCGGGTCTGTGTATTTATATGTGTACCAGTATTTCATCAATACCGGCTGAATTTGTTATGAGGTCATGTTTTTTTTTAGTTGTCTTTTTTTTTCCAGCCTCTGTAGTCAGGAGTCAGCCCCACTCTGTGATCAAGAGCCATGGAAATGGTTTATGGCGCAGTCGACACATTCTCCCTTTAATCCGCTGAACACTTGCATTAGTGCGAAGACGGCGAGGCAGGCATAGCATAAGCCATCCATCCCCACACTGCTTTTCCAGGGTGACAGTACGAGAGGAGAGGGGGGGGGGAGATCAAAAAATATATATAAATGAAAAAAAAAAAACGGGTGAGGGATAGGTCGAGGAGTGGATGAAGGAGGAGGACTGAGAGCAAAGGGGAGGAGGCCGGAGAAGCTGGGGTTAAGCTGAGTTGAGGCAAGACAGACGCACAGCGTGTCAACGAGAGGAGAGGAGCACGAAGCCAGAGGAGGGGAGGGGGAGTCAATAGGGGAGAGCAGGGAGTCGGGGCTCCTCCGTGGGGGTTTGACTTCGACCCCTCCCCCCCCTCCCCCGTCTCTCCCTCCCGTTCCTTTAGCTGCTTTTCTTCAAAAGCCCCATGTCTGGAATCTCACTTCATTTCTTTCATGACATCTTCGCCTGGCCATGCATCAGTGCCCTGCCCTCCTTCCACTGTCTGCTTCTTCGGCTGTCTTTGCAGAGTCACAGTTTGAACTCTAGGTGTGTGCGCGTGTGTGTGTGTGTGTGTGTGTGTGTGTGTGTGTGTTGTATCAAAGCTGGAGTTCCAGATAAGCCTCTCCTAAACAGTGTGAGATCGACAGAGCTGAAGGCAGCCGGCTGAGATTAGGAACACCCGCCCTCTGAGGGGACCCGACACAAACACACACGTACATTTACACAAGTACAGCCCTAAAGTCAGTCAGGCAGCAACCTCCGGGGTCTGAAAAGTGAAGCCAACTTGAATTATCTCAATTGGCCAGCAGGGGGTGACTCCTCCGGTTGCAAAAAAGAAGTCTAATTGTATAGAAGGCTATGAGAAAATGACTACTTCTCTCTTGATTTCTTCCCTCAGTAAACATTGTAAACATGTATGGTCTCAATCTCTAGTTTCAAGTCTTCTTCAATACAATATCATGTTCAGTTAGAACATTATGGTCTATTTAAAGTGGAAAAGAGCATAAAGCAGGATATGCTTCAGGGCGGGGATACTTTGTGATTGACAGGCCGCTACCGCTCCGTTGATCAATCTGGGGGTTGCTTGTGTTTTCCTTTCTTAACTTGAACCCTTTGTGAGTTTTCACTGAATTGAAGTTAATTGTAACTTTTTTGTCACTGTTGCTCAAACCAAGTTTGCCGGCCACGACGCTAAACTGGATCCTTCAAAACCGCAGTCCACAGTCCATCACAAACGGTGGATGTCACGGTGACTACGTCCACGTCTATCTCCTGCATTTCAAATATTAAATATATTTAACAGCTTTGCCTATCAGATATTAAGATTTGATACACACAAAACCCAGTTTTCCTAAGTGACATTCTGAAAGCCAGACTCACGATGAGTGACGGAGCCCCATATGAACGCCCTGTGTTGCTCTCTGTTGTGGGTTGGACTTCAAGTAGTATCTCAAAAAGTATCTTTTTTTTGCGTCGAGAAATATTTTTTGTTGCGCAATATTTCCATCAGACTATTTATTCATCCTCTTTGGGAAATTAAATTATTTTGATAGCGGAAAATAAACACACATGCATACCCAGCATCTATGGACAAGCATTGTGCGGAGACGTCAGCGTGATAACATCAAGTCCTATGATAAAGATTTTAGAATTTTACTCACCAAAGACTTTCTTCCACCTCTGCAGAGGAGGTCCACACACATGTCCACGAGCTCCAATTCATGACATACACACGTTTACGACATAAAAACACACGCACGCACAGGCTATTTCGGTTTGCTCCGAGTTTGATGTCTAACGTTCTCAGTCCCGCCCTCCCCTTTTTGTCTGTCTGCAGTGTTTCCATTTGGGGAAAGTAGCGAAGCTCGAGATTACAGTCATCGGAGGCTCAGCTTTATCTCTCCGCTTTAAAAGAGAAAGGAGAGAGAGAGATGGGGGAGAAAAGGGAATAGGAGGAGGAGAGGCGGCTAATAATTGCAGCTGGCTTTTTTTTAATTGTGCCAGGAGTCCCCCTGGTGTTTGCAGGGGCCAATAGAAGGACTGAGGCACTGTTGGGTTGATCAGCACGCTGCTTTTCTGCTGCACACACACACACACACACACACACACACACACACACACACACACATGAAAAGCATAAACGTTGAGCCTCTGCGATTCACGCGCACTGCAGTTTTCACAGCTGCCAAGCCGTCAACAATCACGACAACAGTGAGCATTATGCGCGGTTGTACCGCCGCCCCTCCTGCAAGGCTCATTCCCATAGAGAGTGTGTACGTTTTTGTGTGTGCGTGTGTGTGTGTGTGTGTGTGTGGGAGAGAGCGAAAGTACAGGATGTTTAGGAGCGTTTGTGTGGTGAGAGAGTTCTTTGAATCTTCAGAACACGCCGTCCAAAAGCGCCTCTGCCAAGTGAAAGCCGGCGGCCGGCGGTGATTTGCCGGCCAAACACTCGACTCGCCGAGCGGCAGCAAAGCATTCAGTAAAGGAAAAAAAGTCAAAAAGAAAAGGTCTTCAAAAAACTCCACTTTGATTTGGCTAATTTGCATAACGAAGGAGAAAAGCGTCCCCTCGCAGACGTTTTTTTAATCTGAGGATGTCTTTACCCGGTCGCCCCGTTTTTTTTGCGTCTGTGGAGTTGACCAAGGTTGTGCTGCTCAAACGGGAGCAAGCTGCAATCAACCTGGAGAAGAAAAAAAATCCTCAGCCATCTTTAATCAGGAGGGGACAAGCAAGTCAAGGAAAAAAAAAAAACTTTCCTCTCGTCTACTTTTCCCTCTCTTGTCCTTTGTTTGATGTGTTCACTAGAGAGACAACGGCGAGAGCGAGTGTGAGTGTTTAAGAGAGAAAGCGAGCGACTGTGCGAGGGAGAGATTCATTATTCGGATAATGAGTCCATCTGGGACAATATGAGGCAGTTCACTTCCCCCGTGGTCGCCTCCACCATTCGGAGAGAGGACGCTCTTCCAGCCAGGACGGCGAGCAGCGACAGCGGCCTCGTTAGCATGCCCGCCGCCGGACGCCACCATGCGGAGTTTCATTCAAGAGCAGCGTCGAGTCTGTCCCTTCAGGAGTTTTCTTCTCTTTATCGTTGAGGCTGTGTAGCGTTTGTTCTCTGGTCAAGGCACGATCAGTACATTCAGAGGGGTTTATTGCGAGTGTGACCGGAGCAAAAACAGGAAGTGACAAATCCTGCTTTTTTTTTTGTGAAAGCCACGTATATCCTAAAAAGAAAGAATAAGAGGCAGCTAAACTAAAAGTTTCTTCTGGATCTTTATTGTGGCACATACACTTCATATTTCCCAGTTATTTTTATTCAGTATGATACATTTTGTGGGTTCTGCAGAGCAGCAGTTTTAATCAGGTGATTAAAACTCCTGCCAATGGGATTGTGTTTAACAGTGCAGATACGCAAATTCTTATGGACATCACGGCTGTCAACCCCTTCCGCAGGCGCGACGAAGTGTCCTCCTTTCCACAAACTCAAATCTGGTCACCCTGACCTGCGTGGAAGATGGCGGAAAGTGCAGAACCCAGCTTGATCGCAGCAGAAAAAGCCCGCTCTTTAGCTCATTAAAAAAAAAAAACTAGTCGTGCTACGCTACCCCAAAAAAAATTGTCGCTGAAATTCCAGTTGATTATTGATGGGGCGATGTTTTATGCCAAACTAGTTTCTTCAGAGCGTAACAGGATATTTGTTGCGAATGGAGGTGACAAGGTGCTCAGTGTTGCCAGATTGGTGATGGAGAATTATCGTTCCAAAGGCTCAAAATGGTCATATTTGGAGGATAATTATCGTGCATCTGGCAACACTGAGATCGGTCGACCAATGACAGTTCTCTCTACAGTCAGAGTTCGCGCAAGAAGGTGGTACATAACATACCGTTTCCAAAACTTGTAAGAGCGTAATAACTAGTTAGTGAAAGACTCAGAGAAACACAAATATCCAACGAGGCAAAATCCCAGACATTTTTAGAATCTCTGCTGGACGCCTTTTTTAGGTCTCGAAAAGAGGACATGTCCGGGAAAAAGAGGACGTCTGGTCACTATGTAAGCTAGAGTTAGCTTACTATTCGACAACAAGCAACTTGAGGCTAAATCTCCAGAATGTGCACCCAAGAGAACACGGTATAACATGTGCAACTTCAGCGACCGACTCTTAATGTCCCAGAGGTGTTCTCTCGGCTTTAGGTCAGGTGATCGTGAGGTCCATTTAATTGTATCAATTTCTTTTGTTCCTCCGGAGGCATTGTTGTGCCTCAGGAGGAACCCAGGACCTACTGCACCAGCGTAGTGTCTGACGATGAGTTCAAGGATTTCATCCCGGTACCTAACGGCAGTCAGACTGCCGTTCTCTAGCCTGTGGAGGGTATGCGAGTCCCTCCATAGATACGCCTCCCCAGACCATCATTGACCCACCACCAAACCGTTCATGCTGATCGATGTTGCAGGCAGCATAGCGTTTTCCTTGGCTTCTCCAGACTCATTCACATCTATCACAGGTCCTCAGGGTGAACCTGCTCTTATCTATGAAAGCACAGGCTGCCAGTGGCGAACATGACATTCTGGTGTTCTATAGCAAATGCCAATCGAGCTCCGCGGTGCTGGGCAGGGAGCACAGGGCCCACTACAGGACGTCGCGCCCTAAGGCCAGCCTCATGAAGTAGTTTCTGATTGTCTGGGCAGAGACATTCACACCAGTGGCCTGCTGGAAGTCATTCTGAGAGTAGAGAGTATGCAGGCCGTACCTGGAGGATGAAGGAATTGATGCACTTGAATGGCCCTTTGGAAAACCTGACCTAAACCCCATAGAACACCTCTGGGACATTATGTTTGAGTCCATCAGATTGCTCCTCAGACTTTACAGGAGCTCACTGATGCCCTTAGACTGATCTGGGAGGACATCCCACAAGACACCATCCGTTGTGTCATTGGGAACATGCCGCGACGTTGTCAAGCATGCATACAAGCACGGGGAGGCCACACAAGATATTGAGAAGCATTTTGAGTTGAAGGAATTGAATTTTGGCAAAATAGACTAGCTGGCCATATAATTTTTTCACTCTGATTTTTGCGGTGTCTATAAAATTAAGCTTGACGAGGCTTAAACTTTTATTCCCACCAAAACATGTGGCATCATTCACACATAACTTTTCCCCATGGTGGATAGGTCAAACAAACACAGGACGTTCAACCGAGAGACTGTTGTTCATTTCCCGTGTCAAAAAAAAAGTTTAAGTTTGTTAGGTGATAAGTGATAAGAGTCGTTATAAATGTACGATTAACAACAAAACTTCTTTGCATTTTACTGAGTAGTTTTGATGCCAAATGTTTCACAATGTTAACCGTGTTGCATTTTGTGTCTATGATAGCGTGATACTAATTTCAAACATATTCATGAAACCAAGTTATTCATAAATGTCGACATTCAATATTGCAGAAAAGCACAAAGCCTACAATTTATTTTCTGCCAACTGGGTTGCTTCCCTGAGGAGTGTCATTGAGATTGACAGGGCGCAGAGGGAGTAGTTCAATAGGCTCAACTTGACATGCAATGACATATGCTGATATAACAGTAAGACATATGACTGTGATAATTGATAACTGTCAAATCCAAATGTCAATTTAGTTTATTACAACTGACTTTCATCCTTTTTTCTCCTTTCCACTTATTCTCAGCTCTGTGATAATAACTATAAAGGCTGTTCTTGAGAGTGAAAGTTTGTATTTTCTTATGTCATTGTATTATAATTAATGATAAATAATAATATAATACTGATAAAACAAAAGAACGCGGGTCGGATACTTTTTTTGCCTGGAAAACTGCCCAACCTGCAAAACACTAACCTCTGGCCCAGTTGGACTTTAGCCATGTGAGTAATTCCTAGACCTCAGCAATTAATTTAGTGAGTGCAATCTAATTATAACTGATGTAAATGCATTCCCTAAAAGTTGAACAATGACATGGCTTTAAAAGCACAGTAAAGATTGGTGTCAGTCAGAAGTTCATGAGCAACAATTCATTAGTATTAATTACAACCATTAAATGGTTAAAATACGTAATTTTTCCACAAACATACTTCTGGGAAATTGGCGCTTTTTTCTCATTCAAGTCTCATCCAATGCCACCAAACATGATTGGTGTTGTTTGTTTGTGATGAAAGCAGACCAACCATAGATCGTATATAAAAAGTGAACGTAGTCATCGTGACATCACCCGTTGGTTTGGGGACTGGCGTTTTGAAGCCTTGACTTCGACGATTTTGCCGTGGGCCTCTTGGATTACGGTCCTCGCCATGTTGTTTTTTGCAGCCAATGGCTGGAAGTTACCAAATTTGGAGGGACGTAGTAACACTGTATACGTCTCTAGTAGCAGCAGCAACCTGTCAATAAACAGTAAGCCTGAAAAATACTCTGCTTTATGGTCTGTAACTATAAATGAACCATAAGATACTAAATGAACATCATGTTGTCCAGCCATTTTTGTAGAGTGAAACCAAGTTTTAACACACCTGAGATCAACTACAGGTTTTGGGATTTCACTTTCAATTCACACTACGAGTAAAAGAGTACATTCACTTAAGTACTGTAGCCTACCGTAACTCTGCTACTTCACATCGCTACTCCACAGCGTTCATATGACGGCTGTAGTTATTAGTCACTTTGGTGAGTTAAATGCCCTGCACTCCCACACAGGTGTGTTCAATTATTCCGGCTGATTAGACCTATAGCCAGCTGGGAGTTGGGTGTAGAAAACTGTGACAACAGTGTTGGTTGCTGCTTCCAGCAAGTACAACAAGCCCAACGGGACGGGCAGGGAGGTGTCAATCAAGCACAGCACTAATTAGCCAACATCAGTGAAAACACAGTGGGAGCAGACATGATGTAAATCATTTAGTAAATATGGTGCGTTATCATTAATTGAACTGCAAAGCAGTATGCTGCTTGTACTTAAACATATTGAAAAGTCACATTTCTAGAACTTACAGGAATATTACAATGATAGGGGCCATATTGCATTGTGAATATTTTGACTCTTGATACTTGATACTAATATTTACATTCTTTAACTTTAGTCAAATGTTTTTAAAAGTAATTTACAGCTTGCAAAAATGTATGTTTTATTTTCCACTTTCAAATAGTTAATGTTTTAACCAACATCAGCTCTGATCATGAATTGGTTCAAAAGTTACTTAGAAAATCGACAGCGGCGTGTGCAAGTTCATGACATGGTGTCAGGATTTAGGAAGGTCACCTATGGGACCACAGGGATCAGTGATTGGTCCAATACTTTTTATATTTTACATCAACGATATTTGTAATATCACTAAATTATTAAAATGTGTCATTTTTGCTGATGACACTAATTTATTTTGTTCAGGAAAACAATTGAAGGACCTTTTGTTTGTTATTGAAAAGGAGCTTGAAATTATCAAATCTTGGTTGGATGTTCATACATTATCTCTTAATATAAAGAAATCAAAATTCATGGTTTTTGGAAAACAAATGGAATTAGAGGGCGATGTTGAATTAAAATTCTGTGATGATAAAATTGAAAGAGTGTTTGACACAAAATTTCTCGGTCATTATCGATCATAAAGTAACATGGAGGTAACAAATTGATTATATAAATGGTAAAATCTCCAAGTTAATAGCAATACTGTACAAATGTAGAGATGTACTCACTTCTAAGACCTTGTACATCATTTATTGCTCACTTACACTTCCTTATTTATCTTATTGTGTGGAGGTGTGGGGGTCAACCTATAAAACATTTATAATTCAACAGTTTTGTTACAGAAACGAGCGATACGCGTCATAAAAATGTTAGCTACTATGAGCATACAAATCCATTGTTTTTAAAATCACATGTTATGAAATTTAATGATTTGGTTTATTATAAAATAATGCAGGTAATGTACAGAGCTAAGGCAGGGTCATTGCCAGACTGTGTACAGGGGTTGTTTTCAGTACATGTAGATATGATTTGAGAGATGTTTGTAAGTTTGTTGTACAAAAAGCTAAAAAAAAAGGGATTAAAAGAAGATGTTTCTATTGTAGGAGTTAAAATATGGAACAACACTAACATGGATGTATGAACGGTAAACTCTTTTTTGGTTTTCAAGAGGATTAAAACAATATTTGAGAGTTACAGGTGTGAATGAAATGTTTCTATATGGAAGATGTATGTATGTATGTGTGTGTATATATATATATATATATATATATATATATATATATATATATATATATATATATATATATATATATATGATTTTCTTTCTTTCTTTTTAACAATTTAGGATAGGAATATATAAGCATTTTTTTTTGCTTCCACCTATACCTTTTCAGTCTCTTTTTTTGTATATTATATATTATAGAAATGTATTGTATTGTAAATGATTGACTGAATAAAACACAAACAAACAAAACAAACAATTCCCAAATTTCCGAACGATAAGCCTTTAAGAGGCACTTTGTTTACACTGATGTCATTATTTTCTGGACACTAAATGCTTGGGAGATTTTTAAGTTGTGTCAATGATTTGCAAATTCATTGGTTTAGATTTTTTTTGTGGTGTCAGATTAAAAACCTTTTTCCTCAGAGGGAAATGTCCCCTTCCTTAAACTGTTATAATATACTATATAATATTATTATTATTTTCCACTTTTACTGAGTTAATGTGTTGAGCAACATCAGTCCTGATGATGAATATCAAATATGCATTTATTTTCACGGCTCCATAATACAGCAGCAATGCCTGTGGGAACCAAGAAAACTGGAGATTGAAGAACAAAAAACACCACAAAAAATTGAGAGAGATGAGAACTATTCAGACATCTTATGATATGAATGCACTATTAATTAAACCAAACAAAAAAATAATAATTGTCTGAGCTCCATTAAACACAGCATTAAAACACTGCTTCTACTTAAATGTAAAAAACTTAAGTTATCGACTTAAGTTAATTAAATACATTAATGACAGCACATGTGAGTAAATTGCAACGATCCCACTAACTACTTGTCCGTAAAATGCACCTAGTTTTGTCCTGTTTTTAACTGTCCTTTATTATTGATGAGACATGAGGTCCGGTTGCAGTCTAAACTAACAAAACTCAGTCAAATGTTAGTATGTAAAACATTTGTGACACCAGAAAAAATAACTAAACACACGAGTAAAACGCAGCATGAAGACAACACCAAAACTGTCCAACGAACGAATGAGTCGGTATGGTTTTGTTCCAACCAACCACGTGTATAACCCAAGTTGTTACAAATGAAACACCCGGTTTATTAAATACTGACTTGTGCAAAGATTAGATCTGAACTTGACAGTTGAACAAAGACATCAAATGCAGAGGTTTGAGGATGAGGAGCTCCGACAGCTGCAGCATTACTCTTTTATTCTTTACTCTGGGGGTTCTTCTTAGCTTCATGTGGTGCACTGCTGCGTGTTGCATCCCAATAGCTGGAATAAACCTTAAAGTATGGATTTTTCCATAGTGTTGAGCCGCCAATTTAGCACCCATGGCTGATGTGATTTTACTCCAGCTGGGTATGGCGCTCGCTTCCCGACGGGAGAATCAGAAACGTTAATCAATAGGCTCTCTCCCTCTCTAACTCCTCCCGTTTCTCCTCCGTCAAACAAACAAGCAAACAAAAGAGCGGTCCAACGAGGAGGTAGGCGTGAGAACAACTTTACAGCAGGAAGTCAGAGCCCTTTGAGGTAGTCTTTGAAGCCTCTCGGTGAATATGTCACCTTTGTCTTTTTCTACTGTCACGGTGCCATGTCTTTCTTCCTTGAGCTCCTCCACTTCTTCCCCCATCCTGAGCGCCCCCCCCCCCCCCAAAAAAACATCAGGCTCGGCGGGCAAGCCTTGCAGGAGAGAAGAAAAGCCGGTAAACGTGTGCAAGGTCGCAGATAAGTGGAGGTATTAACTTGTGGAATGAGACAGAGACCAACACCACGCGCACGTGCACGCCCGCCTGCTAGTGCACGAGGCTCTGTTCAGAGCGGCACACAGAAGGCACACTGGGACACTTCCCTTGTCATTAATCACAGTGACAGGCCTTTGGTTGTCTCCAAGCAGCGGTGCACTGGGTACCATAGCTCTACTGTTTGATTACACACACACACACACACACACACACACACACACACACACACACACACACACACACACATGCAACACACCGCCATTGCATGTCCATGTGTGACGATGCTGGTCTTGATCAAACCCACAAAGACTGTTGCATTAGTTCCGTGTCTGCTTGACTGGCTCTTTCTTACAACTAAGTTTTAAATGAAGAAAAAACAAAATAAAGGTTTTAAAATTCACGTGTCTTGATGAAGTGCACACTAAAATCCCACTACTATTCTAAATATGATACTATTCCGAATTGTACACATGTTAACACATATTCCATTTGGATGATCCAAATTAGACCTTATTCTGAATGGAGCATTTTCCAATTTAGATATTTGTACATTTTTTGGACAGGCTTTTTTCTGAGAGTTTTTTACGAGAGGCCTCTTGTCCGTTTACGCTTAGCTTCGTGCATCGTACACAAACCAGCCAACACTTTTCAGAGATACGTGGCCAAAAGAAAAAGCCCACATTTCTGATCAGGAAGAGACACTTTCTTTTCAATATTTTGAAGGGTAAAAAAAAGATTGTTGTATGCGTGGAAATATCCCCAAGCAGAAGTCCAAGAAGGAAGTCCTCACTCATGAATCATGAAACTCTGGTACACATGCAGATATTTTTTTCCTCACCTTGAAACATTTTCAACCCAGGCAGACACATCTTTGCACCAGTTTACTCCAACCTGAACGAATCTGCATCTACGCTGTTTTTTCCATTGACTTTGCGCACAATTCCGCCTCTTCGGACTGTCACATTGCGTCCGAACACAGTAATGCAACTACTATTTATTTGCACACTTTCAATCTCTCCGTGTCCCTATGCAAATTACAAACCCATTATCAACTGATAGTATGTGATTTGCTAACTCAAAAAAACTAAGTGTATTCAGTGTTAAAGTTGTGCGTTCAGGAGACAAAGATGATGACAAACTCCGAGAAAAATGATTGCGTTTTTACATCGTTCCTTCTTTTGTTAGTCACACTGAATAAAAACACTGCTCCATCTGATCCGTGTGTCATTATGAGATTCTGAAGTAAACAGAAGTCTGTAACAATAATTTGAATTACAGGTGGTGGATGTTTCTGGCCCTTATTGCCATTTTGAGTCTCTCACCAAAACAATTGGTGTATAACTGTGGATAATGACCATGTAAAATGGCCATTACTTATGAGTGTGTGTTATCGTGGTTACGCATAACTTGACCTTTTGAAGAGTCGGACAATATGCAATTTAGAATTTCTCACCTGATACGCCAAACTGTCTTCCAACGCCACACACACTTTGAGGAGTGATTGTGGATGCAGCCACACGCTCCGTACCAGTAGTTGTTGTGGCTTTGTCTGTTAAAGCTTAATGAAAGTAAAGCCTATTTTTAACAAGACAATTCTCCATGCAGCCTGTTTAATTCAAGTATGGCTGCCGGCTGCCACATTGAAATGAAGTCGAATTAACTGCCGTCCTTCAATCTCTGAGAGCCTGCAGCCCAATAGAAACAACATATGCATTTCTTACACGCAGCTAGAAATAACATGGGAAAAAATCATTAAATTCACATTGTAAAGTGGAACATATGGATATGGTACAGTCCATTAGCTTGAATAACACACCCTCATTTTTCCTTAAATTTTTTCTTGACATTTATATTCCATTGACCTGTGTGTCTGTTTTTGCTGTACTTATGTACAGTGCATTATTAATAACATGAGCAGAGTACCGTGTGACATTAAGGATGGTAGTTTGTTGACATGTGATCAATCCATGTTTTGGATGTATAAACAGAATTGGATACAGCATAGGAGGCGGGGCCCGATTATTCCCACGAAAGTTGCTCAGTGGCAGAGAGACAGAATTGCTCAACAGGGTCCTGAAAAACTTGCTTTTCAGAACAATTGCGCGATCTCTTGACTCTGGAGAGGGAAACAACTCCGACCTAATGATTTAAATGATGTCTGTGTTCGTACTGGTAAGTTGAATTACTGTCGATATACAGACCCCTCCTTTCCAATTCAAGTCCCTGTTACTGTTGCATATAATGTACTGTGAAAGATTGTTTCATTCATAGTGAAGCAGTTAGCGGCTAAAGAGACAATATGCTCATTTAGGAGTTAATTGAGAGAAGAGTTGATTGAGTTGAAACGGAGCTAAAAAAGCATTTACATTAGACAAGTATTGATCAAGGGGACAGAAACACGACATGTCAGTGCTGATGTAGCTTTGTGTCTGCTGGGTGTGTAAATAGTGCATTTACTGTGTCAACTTCAATAATATTTCTACCTCATTATGAGTAGTAAGCTTAGGTTTTACAGCTACCAACAGAGGAGTTTTAAGTTGTCAATACCTGTCCAAAGCAAACTTCTTTTAGCTTTGTTTTTTCTCTCAACCAACCCCTAAAAAAGCATCTGTGTCTTTATCGGCTGAATGCTTCACTATGGGATGAGCGGTATGAATAAAAGGATCTGTTACAGTACACTATGGGATGAGCGGTATGAATGAAATGATCTATTACAGTACATATATGTAACAGCAACAGGGTGACATTAAGAGGGCTAGATGAATAGTGTTTCCAGCAACAGTAGCAACAGTAACGTCCACCCTGATACTGTGCAAAACAGTAACAAGGTGGATGGTAACAGGGGGGGGACCTTTTATCAGAGTAGTGAGAGTCTATTATGATAGTGAGGCTTATAGGAAAAGGAACTAGTCTAAACACCGATGGTGTCATGATCCAATAGCCATTGTGCGATCAACATTTTACTCCATAATGGACGCAAAAAAACCCCAGCCTATTGCCGCTTTAGCAAACGAGGAAATGAGAAGTCACTTGTGAAATAAGAATAGTTTTTGGGACTTGGCTTTCATTACACTTATAAGAACAGGAGTCCTGATTCAGTTTGCCTCACACATCTGCATTAACCGGCTGATGAAGAGAAGCTGCTCGATGATTTCAAATTAGCATGCCGAGAGGCCCGCTGAATACAAATGTCTACCAGCTTCATGTGTGTCATTTAGCTAAAGGGCTGACATTGAAGAGTGAGGAGCCCTTGTGTGAATCGACTAGAGCCGAGTCGGTTGATACTGCCACGTAACCGGCAACACACATAAGCTCAGGCACACACACTCACACTTTCTCTCACACATAAATGGATTTACAGTGGCGGGTGTTTTTTGTTCCCACTGCTTTATCTCCACTCTTGGCAAACAAGTGGATAGCTCACATTCAGACGAGATAAGCTCATTAACTGTATGTGTGTAGCGGGTGTTTGTGTACGTTTGTTTGTGTGTGTTTGAATGCTTTAGACGGTGCTTTACGGCACCAGAGGCATTATGCCGCCAAGATGCTACATTTGGATCAGACATTATCCTGTGTGTGTGTGTGTGTTATCGTGACAATACTTCTGGGTCAACTCTCTGTGTTGAACTTTATTTGACCCTACCTCCCATAATGCAACACTCCGAGTACCTCTCACTGCTTCCCACAATTCCAAACATGCTTTTCAATCACAAAGATACATTCACACACACACACACATATTGCAGAGCTGCTGACACAAACATCTGTTCTCTCTCAGCCAGATCCATTTGCTCTCTTCCTTCAAAGTGACAAAGAGCTCTCGAGCCGTTTGGTGACAGTCCTTGTTTACCTCCCTTACCTTCCCTCCTCCTCCTTTTTGCTTATTAGTTGGAATGCTGCAAGCATTCCAACTATTGTTCTTCAAATCTTTATTAAACTTTTTATTATTATTATTATTATTATTCTATTTCTTCCATCCGTATTTTGGACCTCTTCAACTCTTTCATATTTTCAGCTACAGAAAAAAGTTCAATTATAAAAATATTCAGTTACCTAAGGACACGATGGCTAAGACCTTTCATATTTCAGACTTTTCAAATCTTTGAAATATTAAGCTTTTTATGATTTTTTTTTATAATGGGACCCAATGGGGAAATTTTCAAATCATCTTCAACTTCAAACGTTTACAGTTTCTTCATACGTTGAGCTTGAGACAATATTTAAAATTTCACATGTTGACAAAACCTTTAGCTATTAATCTACGCTTTTACATTTTTCATATTTTCTCAATTTTCAAAATTATTCAGCTTTTTATTAAAAAAAAATGAATGGTTTCCAATGAAGAACATCTTCAAATCCGCTTTCAACTCTTCAACTTCAAAAGGGAAAGGCTCTGTCATGCCTCCAGCTAGAGACACCATTCCACCTTTAAAATGTTGACAAAACGTTTAGCTGTTATTGTATTACTCATCTTTTTTGATATCTCCTATAGTGTCTTAACTGTAGGCGTTTTCGTTTTATGTTTTTTCTGCACCTTTTCTGCCTTTCTCATTATTGTGTGTTGGGCAGCTCACAGCGGTGACGTCAGACTCCAGAGCGAGGGCACTTGGCGATACACATATTTTAAACTTGCTCTCTACTCCAAACCGTATACTCTTTGGACATAATTTATAGCTCAAAACGTTGGAAATCTTGTCTTCTGCCGTAAACTGCGGTCGATAGGAATCCAACAGATAAGACGTGTTGAGGTCCGACTGAATGGGAGAGCCGGTCCGTCCCCAGCAGCAGCCCTTTGGTCTGTGCATCTACAGGCAGCAGGTACGTAAGCGGCCGCACACGCGAACGGGTCGCGCACATGAACGGCCGTGCTCGCGCGTGAACGTGTTATTATGGTCGCGTGCACGTCCGTGTGTGTGTGCGCGCGTGTGTGCAGGTCAATTTGGTTATAGAAGTCAGGATTAACAGCGTCACTGACGTTCACGTTCTGAGGTTTAACGGATGGTTTTGTAGACACTCAATAATATCAAGTCTCTCACCAAGTGCTCCTGTGGATCAGTGGTTAGCAACTCCGTCTTAGGAGCGAAAGGTCAGTGGTTCAAACCCCACCTATGGCAGATTTTGATTTTTCAAAAAAACTTTTTTTTTTCTTCTGTTGGACTGGACACTGTGGCGGGCCGGGTCGTATGTTTGACACCCCTGATTTAGATGATGCAGTTTTCCTTTCAACTTTTCCAATGATACATTTAAACGACAAGGATTTTCAACAGTTCAATTAAATGACTTTGAACTGTAAAATTTTAGCAGGTATTTTGCCTTTTCTATATTTTCAATAATGATTTGCTATTTATTTATATATTCATCTATTCCGCTATTTTCAGCTATATTAATATATTCAGCTATTTTTACATATATTCAGCTATTCTTTCATTTTCAAATGTATTTAGCTATATTTAGCTAATTTAAGCTATATTCCACTATGTTCAGCTATATTCAGCTATTTCTTTCAAATATTTCAGCTATAAGCTTCAGCTTTTTGCATTCCAACGCATTTTCAGCAGGAAATGCTCTTTCTAGTTGTTTTTATAAACCACCCCTCGCTCTGAGAGTCTGTCCCAGATTAAAAATAAATCCTCAGACATGGACCAGGACTGCAAGAGGACAACCCGGTTGTACGTGTAGTCTCACAATACCTAAAGATCTATTCTCATCCTCCTTCATTCAGGCATAGAAGGTATGTGTCTGTATTTCACACACACAGCACAGGCTGTCACAGTTTATCAGCTGCAAAATGTTGTCCCATATCGATTCTATGCCTTGAATGAAAATGGTCGCGGGGAGAATCACAAAACGCCTCGCAATGAATTGACATTATTGTTCTCAGCTTGTAAAAATGAGCCTCAAGGGTGCAGAGACAAAGCGTCCACTAATCGTCCTCACATCGGGATGCCCATACTCACACATTTACACACACAGTACCTCATCGAGCCAGGCAGGCTTTCTTTAGAGGTCCAAATGAGCGGTGGGAGTTGTGTTTTGGAGGTGACGGGAGTACGGGCCTGCAGTCAGTGGTGTTACCGTCGGTAAAAAAGCTCTGTTCCCTCACATTGAAAACGCGGCTCTGTACGTACAGTTGTTTTGTCTTGTTTTGGTATAAACAAATGTGACTGATTCTTGTAAATAGGTTCTTGTCTGTTAATTATAACATAATTATGCTGATGTGGACTACATGCATTATCCGGTAATGACGCAGCATCCAGTCATGCGCATATTTATGTATCTGCACTCTGCAGTTAGTGTATTTGTAGGTGTTGCGCTTCATGTAACATTTTATTTCACTTGTCAAATGTTGCAGTGTTATGTAAATATGAGGGGTTATCACAACAAAAAAAAACTTGTAGCTGTGGCGTCATAATGAGGTAACAAAAAGGGTCAGGGACTCCCCTCACCTCAGAATCTACCTCCTCATTAACGGAAGCGTTAGCTAGTAACTTTCCACCGCAGCGTTAGCTAGCTGGCTAACGTCGCGATCTCTCCTGCTGTGTTCAATGACTCAATTCATCAAGCTGAAGCTAACGTTAGCTAAGTCTATGTCAACAGAGCTCCTGGGTAACTTAACTTAGATATACCATCAAATATTATATTACAATGGAGTCTTGCTCCCTTAACTTTTTTTTTTTTTTTTTAAACTTAAGAACTTAAAAACATTTGAAAGAACATGTGAAAGAAGATCATACAATTGTGACTAAGTTATGCTGTGATTTGTGTTCTCAGAGCCCAGTAAAAATAATCACACATTTTACTCATCTCAAGACATTTGAGGAACAGGGAAACAGTTCAATGTCCATTTGCAGGTTGCTTTTTTAAGTTCAGTGTACCGTCACCATTTATTGCTCATAGAAGTTGCTATCATGAGTAAAACATAAATCATCAATTTCTTCCTGTACTGCTGAATTTGAAACATGTCAAATTGTTTGCATGCGGAGAAATACAGACGCCAACTAATGAAAATAATCCAATATGACCACCAAAAATCCATATCTTGTCATACATTTGCATGCAAATCTTCACCTATCACCAGTTTGCTATACTACGGCATTTAATACTAAAATATTCTGAGATGTGTTCATCAGAAGCGTTAGTGCGACTCCAAAGTAAAGTTGTGTCAGCTGTGTCAATGTATGGTGTGCCGAAGATGAAGGACTACACGGCTTACACCGGCGGTTCTGTGACAAGGTTTTAAAAGGCAGTGCCGCGGAAGCCCAAAGTCTTCCACCAATGTCTGGCTCCTCCAAATATCACAGCCTTTGTGTATACTATCAGGGTGTGAAATGGAAAGATGCCTGCATCAATGTAAGACGAGAGGATTTTTGATGGAACGTTGATGACGGGAGATATCTGCCAATACAGACCGACCAACTAGCCGCTCGATCAGAATTACTGGATGTTATCTGTTGTAGCTGTAAAAAGGACTGTACCAACCGGAGTTGCACATGCTGACAATATGGCTTGCCTTAAACAAATGTGTGCAGAGAATGCCGTGGTGTAACCTGTACCAACTCAGTTATCAGACTTGTCAAATGCATATGATGACGACAGTTGAGTTGAACCCAGTCCAACGGTGTATTAACTACAATGATCAATCATTGTATTGACAATAGTACCATGTTGTACTCTTGATGTGATGTGTAGAATTTATGTTGACTGTTTTAATAAAGTTCAATGTAGTGAATTAATTTTTAAAAAAAACTTATCTGCATTGATTATATTAGTTCACAATTTCATTCAATAAAAAAATCAGTGCAAAGTTTTTATAATAAATTAATTTTTAGGAGCCATATTGGCATTTTTCCCATGATTATAGCATCCAATCAAATCATGACATTCTATATAATTCTTTATGTCCCAAAAACTTATAACAGCATTTTAAATCATTCAAATGTCTCTGATAATGGAGATATGGGACATTAAATATTTATGGGAGCCATCTTAAATCTTTGCATATTTAACCTATTTCTGCATCTGTGATATCTTAGGACTTTTAGTAAGATATTCAGGACATCTTAGAGATGACCTCAGTGTTAAAATAAATTCTGTTGCATTTTTTTTCCATTTTGAAGGGTAAAATTGGCTAGATTGCCAGGACTAATGTAGCACTCTTGAGAATGCAGAGGCTATTCAACATTAGTTGGCGTCTTTTTTTTTTTTTTACACCTTTTACATTCAGCAGTACAGGAAGTAATTGAGTTATTTAGTGTTGGAGAATTTACTCATGAAAATATTAGGCAAATTATAGAGAAAGTATTGGAGGAAAATAACTACAGCTGATGCCTCTGTTGTAACACTGTTGTCTGATGAATTGGAATCTTTGAACCCACTCAAATTTCTTTGAAGGAAGGGCGTTTAGGTACAGATAGTAAAATGCATTAATTTTATAGAAATAACTTTACCGTTATTGAGCCGGTCGAGTGTGCTAAATGCACAATAAAAAAACATTTGTTTATGTTATGTTCCTATTTGGGATTTGTTAGGTAAGTGGTTGGAAAGTGAGATGAAACATTACAGAGACCCAATGAACAGGTAGGTCAATACAGTTCATATTAAGATGGTGAATAGTTTAAAGAAAACAAACTTCTCACTGAAGAATAAGCGATAGTTCTTGGCTTTTACATTGACGATTTTGAAGTTTGTAATCCATTGGGGACTTCAAGAAAGAAACAAAGCGTGTGGTATATATTGTGGGATAGCCAGTTTTCCTATCGTCAATGTATCCAGCTGTATTGTGCAAAACTGTACACGTAGCAATCAGGTTACAGGAAGGTTTTGGAGCCGCTGATTAGAGATCTTCAGTAGGTAGACTGTGGACTGTCGGATTTTTGAAGAATACTGAAGATCTGTCTAGTGGATGGTTGCATATCGTTTATTATAGAACTATTCACAGCGGCCTATGTGGAGCATCTCAGATATTACCAGCTCGCCGAAAGAAACTCTTATGAAATTATGTGTGGTTGTTGATCCTGACAATCTGAATCATTACATCCCCCTTGCTGCATACTCTGTTGAAGGAAAGCTGCTCATCACCACAAAGACATACATGTTATTTTAACGTGATTGGACTATTTGCGAATCAGAGACTTTATCATTCCCTCACATTCCATGTAGCTCCCATGCACCTACGCGAGCAACATAGCTAGCAGAGACATGGCGACTAAAAACTCTGTAATATCTATATGCAAAATACCTTTAAATCGACGATCAGATGTTGACAAGAAGAGGCTGAAAGAGTTAGGACCCGAACGTCCGGATTAAAAAATTCAGCTGCAAAGCACTGACCGCAGGAGGAGGTACACCCGAAGCTTCTCCTCAAGCCTTTATGCTAACCGGAGCTGGTTAGCTGGACACTCAGTGAGTAATGCATTTTTTTGTTTCCCCTGTCTGTTGTTCCGAAGTCCTGAGACTGAAACACTCTGGACTACAACGGGGTTGAGGGCTCTAAAGCACTTCACCAAGAAGTGTAAGAAGCACGCATCTTGCCGCAGCCATATAGCTAACAGCATGAAGCTAAGCCTGTTTGGAAGACTGAGAATAGCAGAGCAGCTCGACGAAGGATACTGAATTGGCATTCAAAAAGACAACGAAGAAGTTTGGAAATACAGACACATTCTCTCAAGAATAATGTTCAGAAGAGAATCCAGGATAACTACCCACATGCCCACTATATCCACTGCTATGTCCATCAGCTCAATCTCATAATGCAACAGGCCACCCCTCACATAGTCAAAGTCAGAAACCTTTTTTTCCGACGTGGGTGGATTTGCTGCGTCTTTTCAAGATCTTCCAGACGGGCCGCTGTCCTTGATGAAACAGTGGTCCATAGACTGCCAACAGCCAGCAATGTGAGGTGGAACTTTTGCAGTCGTGCCGTCAATGCTGTGTTTTAGCATAGAAATTACCTCATTGAATTCTTTGAAAGAGTTCAAGCATCAGGTGGCCTTGATGACATGATTAGCCAAAAAGCAGGAGGCCACATCAGGCTACTGGGGGATCCTGATTTCAACTTCTTCCTTCAACTGTTTCATCGGATAATGCCACACGTGGACATCCTCTATGCCATATATGTCAAACTCAAGTGTGGCCCGCAACATTATTTCATGTGGCCTGCGAGAGCTTTGCCTTAAGGTCTGATTGTCTAAAAATAAATCGGTCAAAAGCCTGCTTTGACCAAAAACTACATTGTTGATGCAGTTGATGCAGATGGAAGGCTGTTTCAAGAAAGATTGGAAGGCGAATACATTTCTGTGCTTTAAGGAGAAAGAGCGGTGTGTCTTTTGTGTTACAAGGCGGTGTCTGTTGTCAAAGAGTACAATCTACGCCGGCATTTTGACACAAAACACAGAGCTAAGTATGCCAATGCTAGCCTTCAAGTAAAACAACAAATTGCTCAATAATTAAAAGGCACACTGCGAGCGCAGCAGAATGTGTTCACGAAAGCCACAGCCAAAAATATTGCGGCAGTGAAAGCTAGCTTTATCGTGACTGAAGACACCGCTCACGCTTCAAAGTCTTTTTCTGAGGGAGCGTCTTTAAAACAGTGCGCGCTTAATGTATGTAAGGAAGTGTGTCCTGACCAGATACAGACTTTTAAAAATGTCAGTTTATCAAGAAACACCATCGCGGACCGAGTTAAGGAACTAAAAGAAAACCTTGCAACACAGCTGGCAGAAGAGACACGTAGCAACATAGCTTTCTCATTAGCTTTTGATAAAAGCACAGATAACACGAATACAGCGCAGTTATCCATTTTAATTAGAGGCGTGAACTCGGATCTCAGTCAATGAGGAGCTTTTGGATGTGGCTGCTATGCATAAGACCAGTGTTCCCTCTCATTTTTTTCAGTACTGAGCTTTTTTTTTCTTTTTCTGAGCACACATTTTAGCACTGTGAGCAATTTGCAACCACTCAACCTGCCGAAAATGATCACAAGCCTGCGTTAGCCACCGGGGATTCAAAGAGATGACAGCACCTGCATCAATACGTATCCAAGGTTGATTTTTATTCAATATTGTTTATAATGGCTGGACGGGTCATTTTTCCTAAAGGTAGCCTATATAAACAATGTAATAACTTGCAACGAACTAGCTACAAAACATGTCATTAAGGGAAGAAGTCCGTAAGTAAAATTGCATTGCCCTGGGAAAACTTAATTAACTACACACGGTGCACCCGGATAGTGTGGAGGAAGAGTGGGGTTTGTTGGGCTAATAAAAGGGAAAATGAAAAAAATAAACTGTTCCACGTCTCTGATAACGTATCATTGCATTATCCATGAAGAAGCTTTGTGTGGGGAGGTGCTGGGGATGGATTTCATAGTGACCACGGTCATGAAAAAAGTGAACTTAATTCGGGCACGTGGCCTAAATCATCGTCAGTTCCAGCTGTTTTTGCAAGACATGGGCTCGGAGCACGGAGATGTGCTGTACCATACAGAAGTACGGTGGCTGAGTCGGAGCAGTGCTCAAAGTAATTTTTTGAGCTCAGGGATGACATTGCTGTTTTCATGCAGAGTAAAAAAAGAACTTGTATGAACTGTCAGACCTACAGTGGCTGTTTGACTTCGCTGTGTTGTGTGACATAACCGAGCATCTCGCCCAGCTGAATCACGTTATCACGCAGATGTCAGACACGATCACGGCTTTCCAGCGTAAACTGAACCTATGGATGTGCCAAGTGGAACAGGACAATCTTGCCCACTTTCCTGTTCGTCAGAGCATGTCAGCCTCATTTCCCGGTACTTTTTCATGTGCTCAGTTGGCTACCAAACTGAACCGGTTAACGAATGAGTTTGATCGGCGCTTCTGTGACTTCAGAGTACAGCACTCTGGCGTTGCCATCTTTGCCAATCCTTTCACTACCGATGTCTCCACTGCACCCAACACCTTCAGTTAATTGAGCTTCAAAGCGACAGTGACCTGAGAGCAAAGTTTCAGGATGCTGCAATCCATGACTTTTACCTTCTGCTGCCTCCTGATTTGATGCCACAGCTTGGACTCCATGCTGCCCGTGTTCTGTCCATATTTAAGAGCACCTACCTGTGCGGACAGATGTTTTGAATAATGAATCTAAACAAAAACAAGCACAGATCTCGTATCACTGATGACAACCTCCATGCTGTTGTACAGATTGCCCCAGCCCAGGATCTAAAACCAGACATTGACACACTGTCAACGGTGTCAGACATCTGGCCAGAAAACACATAAGTAAGCATTTTTTAAAACCTAATAATATAATAAAATGTAATTTAACTGAGAAGAAGAATAGTTAAACTGTGTGCAATTTAATGATTGTGCTTGCATTTTGTTTTGTGTTTGTTATTTTCAGAACATGATCAATGAATGACTTACCCGTCTGTCTCACCATACTGACACCATACTTGGACACATCAGAGAACGCTTTGCCTTCAAAGACCACCTCATCAGTGCCACTTTACTGCAGGGCCTCCAGTTTAAACGCTACGCCAATGTATTCCCTGAAGTTGCTCTGGCCACCACATTGAAGGCCTTTACAATGCTCAATGGAAGTAAGCTGAAAACAGAGTTAAGCCTCATCGATGGCACAGAGGAATTTCAATCCTGTTGTGGTGCTGTGGATCTTTTCCAGTTGTTCATCGGAGGTATTTTCAGGGACACAAACACTGCTGAAAACCATCATCACAACTCCCATGACCACTGCTGAGGCTGAGAGGTGTTTTTCAACACTGAAAAGGGTTAAAACCTTTTCTCAGGAGAAACTGAATGCCTTAACCATGCTCTCAATGGGGGAAAAGGCTTGTCACAGACATGATTGACTTTAACCAGAGAGTTATTGAGAAGTTTGAAAGCAACTTGAAAGAGAGGATGGCTAAATTTCTTTACAAGTAGTGGGGCCTACTCTATCAAACACCCAGTGTAAATGTGATGTATCTCTTTCTGGATCTATTCTGCTATAAACCTCTTATGTGAGGGTGTGGGCACTTCTTTTATTCAGTAAACCTCTGAAACCCAACGTTTCTTAAACCATTCTGCTCTGAACCTCTCATGCCCAAAGTTACAGTTAGCTGATAGTTGTTAGATAGTGTTGAGCACTGTGTTTTTGGAGTGCTATTTAAACCACGCCGCCCAACTAAAAAGCCATCATGTATAATTACTGACATACTGGATTTGCTATTTTTTAGGCAACATGAAGCAGGAAAGTGGCTGTGAATAAAAAAATAAAGATCGCCTCAAGAAAGAAGTAAAGAAATCAACAAAATTGCTGGAGAAGAAGAAGAATCGTTCAGATATATACAGAAAAAGATACAAACAAAATAAAAAAATAAATAAAATATTAAATAAATGTGAGTCATTACGCTCAAAAGTGAAACAATTGACAAAAACTGGAAGATTAACACCATCAATCAGGAAAAAACTCCTCTACCATGAAGCTTTAATAGAGAAGATCACAAACAAGTACAAGACAGCAAGAAAAGAACGCGAAAAACAGCTTATTGCAAAGGTAACTGTTGGAGGTATTGTGAAGATACCGACTCCAAACGTTTGCAGAGAAGACACTAGGATTTCCCCCGGTGCCATCTATTATGAAGTGTCACCAAGTTGTGACATTCATTCCAGCCGAGGACCTCTATCGAGAGGTGAGCGGCATGTGCTCTACCAAAAAGCTGCTGAACTGTCAATGCTTTAATACCCTGCACTTCAGCTTTCACAAGCCTGCCCCAAAAGCCCCAAATATCCCAAATACCCCACTGCCAGCGGAGAGAGAGGTGGAGAGAGGGAATTGATTGGGAGAGTGAAAATGTCATCAGGAAGTGGTGTGTGATAAAATATGACAGTGACCTGTATCCGGGCGTCATCTTGAACACAGATGAAATACATAAACAGGTGAAATGATTGCACAAAGGCGGTAACAACAAGTTCTTCAGGCCTATCAGTGATGGCATCCTCTGGTACCTGTTTAAAGATGTGCTGGAAATTAATCATACGTTGGAATCCAGAAGGACGTATGGAAGCGGCTTATTGCAACACTGCCGTGATCTAATATTACAGGCTGCGCTTCATGAGATTCTCGTGCACAGATACGTTTTCTGATAATTAAATGGATATGTGAGAAATACTGTTTTCTAAATAACTGATTGGACCAAATTTGTATGTTTCTCTTTAAATTATTTCTGATGACTTCACTTGAGAAAAGATGAGTTCTGTGTGATTACATGTTTACTTGATTATTTTAATTGATGGTCATCAAGTGTTGAGGAACTAATGATAATGAGATTGTGTTGTCGAATTAATTGTCGAATTCTCGAATGTGACACTACAATCTTGTTGACTCGCATATTTGCACATTTCTGTGTTTTAATATATTTCTTTTATTTCAGACTCATAAGTCCATATAACAACAAACAGAACAACAACAATACATAAAATACAATACTCTATAATACAAGGACACAGGTATAATCACTAGTTAAAAAAGTCAATAAATACCATTGTATATAATTTGGATATTGCATTATTAAGTCATGGCATGTTCACATGTATACTCAAATTAATAATGTTGGTAAAAACACAAGAAATGACATAGTAATAGTCAAAGTCAACCACCCCATGACAGTGTCTTTTTTTATTTATAAAAACCTTGAAAAGGCAATGAAATGCCTTATAAATGAATGTGGTATAATAATGTCCTTATGTGGATCAATTAATACATGCTACTATTTGACTATGGGAAGTAAAATAGCATATATTGTTAAAAAATTGAAGCCTTTGATAGGCAAATTCATATCCGAAGGAAACTACAATAAGACAACAAGCCTTTAACTTTCAGTATCAACTAAAGGACATTTTTGAAAATTGTTTCATGATTTATGTTTTAAATGGTGTGTATTTTGTCTGTTACGGGGTGGTAAAGAAACAACTGCCGGGTCGTAATAAAATAGATATCATTTTTAGGGATTTAATACCCGAGGTGGGAAAACATGTTTTTTTTTTAGGTCTACTATGTCTTTCATAATGTGAGTGTCTTAAAAAAAACAGTTTTTCTTTGAAAAAAAATTGAAAATTACTAAGTGGAAATGGCACCCATCTCGTAAAATGACCCAGTCGCTCATTCTGCACAGACCCAAACCTGTCAGTTTAGGGGTTAATGGGGCACATGCACCATCTGTGACTTATGGACTTTCTCTTACTGCAGTACAAGGGCATTATACCAGCTTCTTTTTTAACATTAATATTTTACTGTAGTTTAAACATAATCCCCTGTCAAAATGTGCTCTTCCCAATTTCTTCACACGATGTGACCTTATATCTCTTTACTGTGTGGGTCAATTACTTATAGAGGTCTTCTAAAGTAACACGTCACAATGGTATTTACAAAGAGCAAGGGCTCACTGTTAGTCCTGTGTCACCTTGTCACATTTACTTTCTGAGGTGAGCCAAACACAGGTGGTAATATTTTCTGCGGGGCGGGGTGTCAGCAGGAAAGATGGTGTATCAATAAAGGCACGGTGTAATTGAAGCTGTCTTGGGCAATGATCGAAAAGTTACCGCCGAACATCTTTTCCTTGACCTTGAATGAAAACATCATGAGGTCTAGGAAAGGTGTGAAGGAGTTCAAAGAATCCAACTCCACTTTCTCTAAACTATGTACTTATGTCACTCACATTGGTCTGCTATGACAAAATTACAACAAAGGACCAACAAAAAGCACAACCAAAGTAGATTTAATAACCAAGGAACAAAACAATAACTACTTCCTCAAAAGTGAGGAGGCAGTGGGATACAACTTGATCATTAACACATTAGTAATGCTACGACAAAGTGGCCACTTCCTCGACACCACAACCGTGAACACACTAGACTGGCAACAGCACCAACACGTCTGCGTCTTGCACTCTGCTATGGGCCCACAGGGTCGTCCGGCTTGCTTCCCCAGCCTCTTGTTCACCTGCCGGGCCAATCGGCCGATTGCCCTCAGCTGTAGGCATTGACCATAGGGGTGCGGGAGAGAGAGAGAGAGAGAGAGAGAGAGAGAGAAAACAACACACGTAACAATCTACTCTTACAGAATAGGATTTTACAGGGCAAACATTTCCACAAGAATGAAATATTCAGACAAATGCTGTAATTTGTGTATCTACTACAACTATTGCACGTTTTCTTTTGCTGCATAAAACCTCATCCAACACCACTTTCAAATTTCCAAACTATGATGCAAAACGTGCTTTTATGTCTATATATCTGCCGTGGAAATTCAACTTCAGATTGGAACGACAACTTCCAACCAACATGCTTTGTCATCGCACTGTGGCCGGAGCTTTTCACCAAGACAAATCTCAACATGTTTTTTTTCGTTGGTTCAACAGTCTTCAATCTATTTCTGTCTCCCGTCATTTAACTTTTAAGATACAACAGGCCGCATGTCACACAGGCCCTTGCTAGCACACACATAGGACAGAAAGACAAACACAAACACACACACACACACACACACGGTGTCTGACAGGGTCTCGGCGGAGCAGTCCCTGTCAGTCCGTCAACTCTCGGGGTTTCCAAACAAGTCAAGACGAGCTCTCCCTGAGACAAGATACAAGACAACTCATCACTTTTGGCTACTCGTCTTTTGGGATGTTAGCCTTGTGTTTGAAATGTCATGTTCCTCAACATAAAACAGGAAGAAATACAGTCCCCCTCCCTTCCCCAAAAATAAAAGAACACACAACAAAGGGCTTTGGGTCATCGTGTTGTAGTTTCAGGGCTGATTCTTGTTTTCATGGAAATTATTTGTGTGGAAATGGTGTGTATTGTGCGAGGACACTTGAGGCTTAGAAGCAGCCTGCTAATTAGAACTAAAGCGTATTAGCACAACAACAACAACACTGACCCTTCAAAGCCCTCTCTTTTGCACACATGCTTTCTGGATTTTCTCAGACGCACACGTCGGCATACACAAACGCACAGTTTCTCAAGTACAAACATGACAGCGTACTCACGCATCTTTCCATGACCTTGTTATTGATGTTGTTCTTGGTTAAAACCCTCTCACGGTCCCTACTGCTCGAGACTCGTCTATGGAACTAAAACAAAGTCTTTCTATTTTTAGTTTGAGAATCTTCATCGAGAAATTCTACACCATCATCATCAGATTTGTTGAAACTGTGTATTAATGGTATGATACATTTGGTTAAAGTCAGAATCGCCAATAACAGGAAAATAAAGCTTATGGCCAAAATATTTTTAATTTTTTTTTTTTTTCTGCATCCTTGTTTGCTTGCTAGCGGCCTTCGTCTTCATTTAGTTTATTGGCACGTTGCTTGGTTTCCTTGTTCATTATTGCGACCAAGCACCAGGAATATATATCAAGTTGTCGACGCCTGCAAGTCTATTACTGTAATTAAAATAACAGAGAAAAGGTACCAAAAGTGAGTCGAGTCAAGTTGAACCATGCAATGGTCCGTCTTGGTGAAGAGGGAGCTGAGTCTGAAGGCGAAGGTCTCCATTTACTGGTCGGTCTACGTTCCAACCCCTCACCTATGGTCACGAACTCTGGGTGGTGACCGAAAGAACGAGGTCGCGGATACAAGCGTCCGAAATGAGCTTCCTCCGTAGGGTGGCCGAGCTCAGCCTTAGAGATAGGGTAAGGAGCTCGGACATCAGGAGGGAGCTTGGAGTCGAGCCGCTACTCCTTCGTATCGAAAGGAGTCAGTTGAGGTGGTTCGGACAACTAAGCCGGATGCCTCCTGGACGCCTCCCATTAGAGGTTTTCCAGGCACGTCCAACTGGGAAGAGGCCCCGGGGAAGACCCAGGACACGCTGGAGGGATTATATCTCCCGGCTGGCCAGGGAACGCCTCGGGTACCCGCAAAATAAGCTCGAAAATGTTGCGGGTGAGAGGAAGACCTGGGACGGTCTGCTGGGTGTGCTGCCACCGCAACCCGACCCCGGATAAGCGGCTGAAAATTGATGGATGGAACCATGCAATGGAAATGAAGCTTGGGGTGGACTGGACATCAGAAAGTTTAGGAATAGAGCCACTCCAGGGTCAACCAGACGGTGGTCATACAGGTTTTATTTTTCAGTTTCTGGTATCAGTAGTTACTGTGCTTGAACGTGGCAGAGCTGTCAGACAGGACTAAATCAATACTTTTAATAATCATGAGAGGGGGGGACTCCAGCGGCATCTCCAAATTTGGACTGTATCTTGTTTCTGTTAAGGTTCAATTGGCTCAGTCATTTTCATTGTGAACGTACCAATCTTTGACTAGTGTTCCAGCTCACCTTGTTTTGCCTGGCCGGTCTGTAAAACTCAGTGCTGGCTTAATCGGACTGAAATCAAATTATCCCGTTCATGTAAACACCTTTATTCGAATAATTGCGGTCCAACTACGATCCGATTAACACCCCTGGATTACTCGATCCGACTCGGTTGGTAATTCGGACATCCCGGCTTATAAACGGTAAATCGGATTAGGAACTGGACTATGCAGAAGCAAATAAACGTAAAAGTCGGGTTACAAGACGATACTACCTGATGTGGGTGTACCCGCTAGCTCCCTGCTGTGGCCATCTAGCGCAGCTGCTAGTTCCCTGTTTGCTTGCCGCTAGCTCCCCTACAACCACCGAAGCTAGCAGGGTTCTCTCCATTATGAAGAGGAAAGAGGTCAAGCGGCGATGGCTGTATCACCACGAGAAGTAATGAAAACAGCGCCACCTATCGTATCGGATATGACATGCTTTCGGCCAATGATTCGATTTATTCACTGCCATGTATATTAGGACAATAGCAGTTGCCCCAAAAGAGAGCATAGTCCGACTAAAGCATGACTCGAATTAAAACCATCATGTAATCACACTGACTGTATCAGTAACTGCCACGGGCCATTCCATCTCAAAGCCCCAAGTTTGTTTTCAGTATGATAATGAGGCATATATATGCACAATACAAGCAAACTGGGTACCCACTTGTAGAAGCATTGCCCCATAGTGCTACCAGTTGCCTTTCATGAACAAAACCGCCACGGAAGAGCGGCACACTTTTGTCTTTTTAAATCTTCAGCAACATCCCAGACTCTTAACTCTTGAACTCTAATGCATACAAGAATGCACAGTAGAAAACATTAGTGAGGCAGCAATCAGTAGCATATGCAGGTAATTTAGACAGAATAATCAACGCTTATTACTCAGAGGATAACATACCAATCAGACTATGAGTCATATGTAGTTTCGTCTGAGAGTTCTGATTTTACCGCAGATTACATCGCTTTGAGTTAACGTATTTTAACTGTGCATCAAGGTTGGCTCTACGGGTGGCTCTGACAGCTTGCAGTTGGGATTCTGTTCGGTCCTGGCAGAGTTCAAAGGAAGTGTCACAGATTAGCTGCAAAGGTTTCAGCTGAAACGGAGGCTCATTAAATTCAGCGGACTCGAATGCTCTTGGAGTCGCCGCTGGGGGTTACATGGTCAGGTTGAAGCGGTTGCCTGTAAAGAAGAGTCACTCCAAGGAAGCCAACTTTTGAAGAAACATTTAAACTTTTTCCGTGGACATCGTGATCAGCATTAGCGTTGCGAAAGGCCATCTGAACAGACAAAAAAAGGGAATTTTGTTGGATTCTAGGGAAGTCTGCTGGGTAAGCAGTTTGGGCTACTTGGAGCCCGTTATTGAGAAATAAAATTTGAATATGCATACAACATACATACCGTCACAACGTATACTCACGGTGCTCCGGACACTAGAGTCTCATGATATATCATTCACATGTATACAGTCAGGGCAATGGATGCAATGCATTTTAAATAAAGCTGTAAAATATATATAACTGTTTTATTACAGCCATTTTTACACTCCAAATTTTCAGAGTGAAATAAATTACTACTAGTCAGTATTAAATTCACTGAAAGAAAGTTGACGGTGATAGTTATGTAAGCAGGGGAAATTTGAAATGATTTCATACACAAAGCAATAATCAGGGATCTTTAAACAAAAGTACACAAATAACTGCAGTGGTAGCTCCTCTGATAAAACCAAACAACACACAATACCACACAGCTAACTCTGAAATTAAACACACAAAACAGTTGTCCCATTTCAATAAATGATGCAGTACATTTCAACACATTCGCCACGTTCTATCTCGGTGTCAGCAATTTCCCTATAGAGAGCCAAAGACCAGCCCGTTCATTCTCCTTTATTCAGCCGGGAAGTGAAAGAACGAGCAAGACCCGTTTTGTTGGTGTGAGTATCAGGGTTCTCAAGTTTTGAAGAGAGGCAAGCGTGACATATAACCCCCGGGAGCCGTTGCGAAGCCAGCTCCAGTCCTGGCTGTCATTACGTCTTACCTAGATACAAAAGATATGTTTTTCTGATTGGCTATCCGTGCAGCACATTGCTTCTTTTTGGTTAGCTGATGAGTGGCAGCTCATGGCAGACCTCCATGGGAGACGTGCTTGATTCCTTCATGGTGAGGGCAGTGCGACCAGGTCATGTTTGCGCGCTGCGGCACATTAAATAGCCAAGAGAAATACGATGCCAGGCATTCAGCACACATTGTAACATTTGTGAGAAACATCACTTCAGCAAAGTTTGGGTGTTTTGCCTTTCTAATCACGTAGTTTTGTATACTTTGAAAGACTCCTCTGGATAGGCACATGTGTGACTTGCGGGTCCTTTCAGCTGTCCGTGTCGAAGGTGTTGATTAGGTGTAGCGTTTGCAACACGGCTCTGAAGAGAGCAGTGTTAATGAATATTATTTCACAGCTGTGTCTTACTTTAGCTGCATTCAGATAGCAGACAGGTGAAATATGCTGATTATCTAAAGCAGCTGCGTAAGGCACAACTGTGACAGGCTTTTGGCAACGTTAGCCTAACAAGGAATACTCTGATGGAGACGATTTCTGATCTATCAGCAGATTTCAATAGAGCGTATTCACCCACGTGACCACAACAGGCTTTGGCGGCCATGTTGGGGTCCATGCACGGCATTGTTTTGCTGTGTTTAAGCCGCTCTTCTTAAGAAATTACCATTATATTCTGAAGGACACACAATTTCGGTTCAAAACAGCGTGTCTTGTGAATATTGTACTGTGCTTATTGTTGGATGTGGGACTAATGATTCAGAATATGGGTTTATCAGCTCAACAAGACAGGCTTGTACTTAAACTTGTCCAGCTTCTCAAATAATGCATCTAACTTACTTCGGTTCCACTCGGGTATGAGCGTTAGGACTGTTCTCATGTGTTTCTGTTGATACATCGGGTTGTGGGCACGTTTTCATTGACACGCTCGTCAATAATCACCTTTAGCTTTTTCGCCGAGCGAAAATCAATGTCTTTCACTTGCGCAAAGGAAACTGTGGATGGAAACTTGGGAGGAAGCCTTGAACATGGCAACTCCGTCGGGCGATGTCTGCCTTTACTCTGTGATTCATTTCAAGGTAAAATAAAACACTGGCTACATGGGAACAGCACACAGTCACTGCTAGTCCCCCTGAATGAGCGCTGGAAGCGGCGTCATCCACTCGTCCTGGAGCCGCAGACAGCTGTGTGTGACTACGGATCATAGTATGTACCCAGACACGGGCGCTTAATGTTCCGACATTTGTTTTATTTGTGGTATTTACACAACAAGCATACCGCAGACTTTGTAATGTCCCATGGTTGATAGCGGAAATGAAAACTGTTTTACAGGAACGTGACCGGGCTATGTGATGATGATAACTAGGGGTAACGGGACTCAAACCGCGCCGGCTTTCTGCCGTAACTGGTTGCCAAAAAGCGGAAAAACGAGTCGACCACATAACATGTCGAGCGAGTAAAATCAGGGAAACAAGCGTTTCGCTTTTGGTGTGAATTCGGCATAATTCTGCAGACTTTTCTACGCCTTGAAATTTTCCTGTGTGTTAAAACTTGTCTCCAGTATGCAAAATCGACAGCAAAACCCATTGCCTCCCACTAGCCGCAGGCTAACTAGGTGGACCCCAAGATGGCGCGGATGAGATGATGACATCACGTGAATACGCTCTATAGCCAAAAGAAGTATAAAGTAAAGTAAGTAGTAGTATGTATTTTCAGTTGCAATCAACGAGAGCACTGACATTACTAAAGATGTTGCTCAACTGGCCATATTAACTTGTGGTGTTGATGAGATTTTGGCGGTCACCGAGGAGTTTGATACCCATGACGCTATATACCACTACAGCGAGTTCCATTTTTAGCGCTCTCATTGAAGCACTGGACCGGGTCGGAGTGGACTGGTCCTGTGCTGTCAGTGGGGCCACAGGCAGTGCACTATCAATGAATGAAAACAGGCATAGTGACGAAATTCAGGGGAAAAGTACAAGCTGCAAATGTAGGATAGTTTTTGAACATTTCACTGTATTTTTCCCCGCGAGGCATTGCCTTGCAAGTAGTTAAAGATAGATTACGTCATGAAAGTGGCGTCACAAAACAAGAGAATGTGCAGCGGAGAGCCCAGGCAGATAAACAGTGGGCTTAATTTTTCTAGTTTATTGTAGAAAAACCTTAAAATAGAGTTTATCATCCAAAAACCTTCACCATTGATTTAAACTAAGTAAAATAATTTTAGAAATATTGTCGTATTCATGCGTTATTATGCTTTGACTTTACTGGTCTGGCCCACTTGAGATCAAAGTGAACATAATGTGGCCCCTTCACTAAAATTAGTTTGACACCCTTGGTCTAAAAGAACTGTAATTTTAGTTTTGGTCCCCAATATTACTGACTGAATCTGGAAACATTTTGTATAACTCTTTATTATACGATGTCATGTGCTACCCAATGGAACTATTTTTGCATAAAGACCTCAGTGGCTGTATATTTTACCCTCATTTTTGCAGCCTGTTATGCCTCAACATGTCTCTGCGGGGCTACCTGTTGAGTGCAGCACCTCTGACCTCAGGCTGTGTAAGCTGCAGCGCCCTGATGAGAGTTCACTGACCTCCGTGTTGAGGGTGGAGAAGGGAGAGCAGAGAATTGGGGGATGACAAGCAAAACAGATGAGGAGATGTAAAAAAAAAAAAAAAAAAGAAGAAAAAAGGTATTTGCAGGCGATTTAAATAGTTTCAGATTCTCTGTATTTCTCTCTCGCTGTAGCCAGAGAGTGGAAAGGAAGAGGATTGGAAATAATTATCTGAACGTGTCAGTACATTGGAGTGGACGGTGGGGTAGCGGAGTCTGACCGAACAAGCCGTACAGATGATAAGAAGATTAGATGAGATGAGAGTCTCGGCTGATGCGGCTGGCTGACTTTATGATAGCAAACACCAGGTAGTTACCTTCGTGTGGGGATGTAGCAGAGAGAGGATCCATCTAAACTTGGTTGCCCGGTCTTTCTGGGAAATAAGGTATGACTCCTTTAGCTGTGCATGAAACAAATTTCTTCATTCCAATCCAGCTGCCAGAAAATGTTTTGCCATTGTGAGTTTCAGCAAATTTTGGCACAATGTGAAATAATTCAGAAGATTTCGGTAACAAAACTTGGCTAAGTTTAGAAAAATATCATAGTTTGTTTTCCAATATAAGCTTATAGTGGGACATAACATAAAGTAACGCAACAACGTATAGCAACAACGTAACACAAGATAGGGACATGGACAGCACAAACAGATCAAACAACAAATGCTTTTACACCGCACCTACGGGAGATTAAATATCTCTTGCTTGTTTGTCTTTTTATTGTAAATTCAATTTTAACTCAACACTTGGAATTATAATGAGTACAACAATCAAGCTTAACCCTTACTTAACTGTTTCTGTTCAACGTTTTGGGGGAAGTTTCCCTTAAAGGTTAGCAGACCTTTGGTGTCACGGTTAACACTCACATGGTGGAGATCAGGGAATGATGAAAAGCTCTGGACTACTCATTTTGTTCATTTTGACAGCCTCTGTACATCTGTGCAGAAAAGTTGTGGAGAAAAACACAACCAAGACTTGAACTAATTAAAAAAAAACTGTACTGAAAAAGAAGAAACTCAGCGGAGTGGCTAGTACTACAAAAATGCATGACAATGATGGTGATTTATGTCTAGAAATAGTGCATGTACGTCAAGTATTGTTCTTTAGTACTAGCATGCTTTCTCCACGACTGGCAGGTTATTACCAGGCTAAAATATGTCTTTAAAAGTTGAATTCTTTAAGACACCCCTGTCCAGAAGTCTTTGCCTTTTCTACCAAACACATCTTTAACCTGTCGAGACACTTGCAGGTCAGTTAGTGCTTTAGCTACCGGAAAACGTCTGAAACTCTTCAACCTATTTCAGTCAGCTGTTCATGTTCACGTCAGCAGCTCTGTGTTGAGCTGTTTAGGGAGTGACCTGCAGCAGATTATTTAAGTACTGCAATCCAGGGAGGACATTTAGAATTTACCCAGGTTAGCAGCTCTGGCGTCTCAGTACCGAGCTTACGGAGGGCGGTTTGGACTGTTGGGAAGTCTGCGTGTCTGTCTGTCGCAAAACTCATCTTCAGGCTTCCTGTGTGTTGGATTTAGGTGCTGTGGGAAAATACTCCACCAAACTTCTTCCGTGTAAACCAGCAACACATCTGACGTGTAACTTTAGAGTCAGAATAGAGTTTTACTGTTAGCAATTTGTCATAATTTGTCCCAGGATGTTTGGTGCCAACATTATGATTTTAAGATTACCAAATTCCTTCTTGAATATCAAAGTGTTAACATTGATTATTTACTTGAAGATAGCTTTGCTTATTGGATAGAAAGAGAATGAAGATACATCTTCATTTAAAAATACTGTTCATAGTCATACAGTTGTAAATGAAATAACTTTAACTCTATGTTTTGGATTTGTTATAACTTCCTGAATGATGACTTTTTTTTGGCTCTTATTCACCCGCATGCTATATGCTACGTATTTAACTGAATGAAATTGACAGTGGCAAAGGGATTGGCAAATCCACCTAAAAAAAAGAATTCTGACAAGCATATCCTTTTACTTAGTAGACATACAACAATGTAGAAGTACTCAGTTACCTTAAAGTATCTTCCAACGTCTTCACACAAACATCTGAAAATTGAAGGTGTCACTGGATGTCACGATGAAAAGCTCAGACATGAGACATTGAAGCCTTTGGCGATTTTGCCCGTCGCCATCTTAGATTACTGCCGTCGCTACGCAGTTTTTATTCGCAACCAATAAACAACCATGTTTTGAATCATTTGGTTGCGTAAAACCCCGTGTGGTTTTGTTGCGTAAACAAATCTAAAAACTAAGAAAACCCACAATGGAAGTTTATTTTGAAAAGAGACTGAATGCACGTTGTTGATGCGAGGGCCCTAAGATGACTTGACATTATGAAATACGACAAAGGAAGAAAAGGAGAATTTCCCTTTTCATATATATGATTAGAATTGGCGATGATCAGAGTTATCGGGTGAAATGACACCTCTCTGTGTACTTCTGCAGAGTTAGTTTACAGTTGAAACGCATTCACCTGCTCCGTCACACTGAGGGTGAAATGAACGGAGCTGAACTGATCAAAGAATTGAAGTTGGTGACCATGCTCCTAGCAGCTCTGTCGCTAGCGCGCTATATTTAGCCAACACGCACCGACAAGGCCCACAACACCAGGCACACAGTGACCCCCACCATCTGCTTGCTCACACACACACACACACACACACACACTTTTAGGTTTTAACGCCAACTGCTGCCCATGGACCGCCCAGGTAAACACACACACACACACACACACATATGCACGGGACTCCCCACATCGTCGCTACGGCAATCAAGTCGTTAGTACATTTTCTCATTATGGTGGATGCATATACTGTACGCCTATACACACAAGGCTTCTCAAAGACTCGCTGTGAGAGCAAGGAGCTATGGGGAGCCATTTTAATGAGCTTGCCTTTGTGTGTGTGTGTGTGTGTGTGTGAGTGTGTGTGTGTGGAGGTTCAGCCAGTGTTTATAATAACACATCTATCACACATTTCTGTTCCTCACGCTGCTTCTATTACGGAAAAAGGACAAAATGACCCGACAAGCATCACTTTTTTTTGTTTTGTTTTCACATTTATATTCACGCTCCCGTTCTGAGTAATATCCACATTTTCACGTTTGCCGCGAGCATTCTTTACCACCTCCTGATTCAAGAACAGTAGACTTTACAGCGCTGCCTGAAGCTGAGCCGTGACACGGATACGCTTCTGCGTAAGCAATCAATTACTAGAGGTGCGAAAAGATGACTGAGACTGAAAGATTCTGGACATTTGAAGGACTTTTAATTTTCGGTTTCATACAATACAATAAAAGCGTCATGTTTTGGAGCAAAAAACGGAACATTTTGTATCTGTATCTGACAACAAGCAGCTCCAGGCCTAATGGAAAGTCACTCCAGCAGCAAAATCTTTTTTTTTTTTAATATCCGTCATGCTTTGCTATTAATGGGAATAATATAGATTTAATTCCTTTGCTTTTAAACGTTCTTTTGTCAGCCTACTCTCTTACAAAGCATCCTTTTTTTTTTCTTCTGCGAAAAAAAAATCCCCTCTGGTCGTGTTTACATCAGAGACTGACATAAATCAGTGATTATTTGTGTTGCGTTTAAGGGTTCAGGGAGCGTTCTCTCATGGAAGACTGAGGGGTGGGGGGGGGGTGTAAGATGACAGGCGCACAGCCTATTAGACAGGCAGACTGACAGTGCAGCCTAGTGGCAAAGCGGCAGAGCCTCACGCGTTGCGGATCTGGGACAAAACAGCTGCAGGGAGCAGCAACGTCTGGCCGAATATGACGCATAACCGTCCACACTTTAGTGTGTTTGTGTGTGTGTGTGTGTGTGTGCGTCACCAGCCTTTACGGGGACACTGCACGTAGGCACAAGGCTCCCCTATACATGCTGCGGAGGAAGCATTCTGAACTCACACAGAAACTCCTGTGTCTCCGGCCCTGGGAGAGGGGGAAAGAGGAGGACGGGGCGTTTTGGCACAAGCAGCGCTGCCTCAATTTGGCCTGAACACTCGTCTCAACTAACCCTCCGTTCTCCCTCACTAAGCGGGGGGCCAGCTGCATGTATGCCCACACTCGATATTCAGAGACATTCCTCACTTATAGTCTTGAGATATTTTTGGGTTGGATTGCGTATGTGTGTGTGTGTGCGTGCGTGCGAGGAAAATCAAGAGCTGCGCTCAATTACTGACGGCGGTGTCGGAGGCCGTTTGTCGAGATGGCAGCCGAGCGGCGACAGTGTTGTGCCGCCACTGGTCCGTGTACGGTGCAGTTTGGAAAGTCGGCACGGCAGCAGTGCTGGCAGATCTCTGAGCAGCGCCGTGACACACACACACACACACACACACACTTCGTGCTAACACTAGACCCACAGCAACAACTAGTGAGCGCGGCTAGACACGGTACACATGGGTGATCTCAGTAAACACGCTGAAGCCTTTCAAATTTTAAAAGATTCTAATTGGTTTTTTAAAGCCAACAAAAGTACTAGTAGCATAAATAGTTTATACATATATATATATATATATATATATATATATATATATATATATATATATATATATATATACATTTCATTTTATAAGTATTTGTTAGTAGTATTAACACTTGAGTACAATATCATTATCGTTTTTTTTACGACTGCATCACTTTTTAACAATTGTAATTATTGCTTGGAGTATTAACAGTAAACTGCACTAGTATTATATGTGAATTAGTATTGATACAACATACCTTCATAATACTATACTAATACTATAATTAATTATTATTTACTCGTATTAATATTGCATGAAACATCTTTATTATTTTGATCCGTATTTTTCATGTTTGGCATATTAATATCAGTAGTACTAGTAGTATTACCATACATATTATTGTTAGTTGCAGTACTAGTAGTGACATCTATATTTATCATCATTGTAGTAACTACACTTGTGGACTAGCAAGTTGGGGTAGTAGTAGTAGAAGTTATAGCAGCAGTGCCAAATGTATACAAATAACACTTATGATGTAGTATTAGTAGTAGTATTAATTATGTAATTATTATTGTGATGAATCATCTGTAGCATAATCGTGAGACATAAAATGCTTCACTATTATACGTACATATTACATCCGATTAGTACGAGGATTATTATTTGTGGATAATTTGGGGGCAAAGTCTGTCATCACCTTGAGGCAGAAAAAAAAAGTGTTTTTAGTGAATACCAAGTCTTTTAGAAAGAAATGTAATGTTATTTGTTAATTGGATTAATTCATGATGCGTGTTCTGGGTCGCTGCTTCAAGTTGTAATATTCTACAACCTACGGTCAGTGGCTGGATGGAATTATTGATAAACTGTGGTATAATTGTGCTTGGATTGAGATGTCGCTATGTGGGGATACCCCGACTCTCACCAAGTGTAAGAAAACCACGTTACACACGCACAAAGTGGAAGTGGCACACGTGTGATGCCGAGTGGGCAGATTGTCTGTTAACCTGCTCCTTTGCAATTTGTCTTTTGCTCTTAATTGCCAGAAGTTGGCATATATTTTAACGAATATAGAAACTATGGACACCACTTGAAACGAAACAACTGGTAAAAACATTCATATTCAAGGTGGAGTGGTGGAGCGAGAGAGAAAAAAAAAAGTCTAACTGCTAGCTTGTCAGAAGACGTCGTCTTGTTTTTGGTTGGCGATGGTACCTGATCAAGACCAGGCGTCCAGCCATTCAAGAGTCTGTTTGAAAGGATTACCGAACATGAAAGCAGCAGGACCACGAGGTAAAATTGGGTTTGCTCCGCAGAGCGAACACACAGTTCTCCAAAGCAACAGCACATACAAACAGTGAATTGAGATGTATAACAGCAGGTGGAGCAAAACAGACGCTCCGGCCGATTATCACCTGTGTGGAGAAAGCGAACTAGCAAATTGTAAAATTGTGCAACTTTCTGGTTTTGCGTCTATCCAAATTATGAGTTGGCCCACCTTGTTTTTCCGCCTAAAGACACCATTGATAATAATTATACTATTAGTTAAAGTAGTAGTAGTTGAAACGGTAACACAAACTGCCTGCAGAAGTTTTAGTATCACGATTACATTTCATTTAGCTGATGCTTTTCTTCAAAGCAACTTGCATTGTTGCTCTACGCACTCTAGACACAGCAACGGGGAGCAATTTGGGGTTAAGTGCCTTGCTCAAGAAAGCAATAACGGGGGACTAGCGGAGCCGGGTCGCCACTCTAAAGAAAAGGTGCAACAGTCCATCGTTGACATTAGAAACTGAAACTGACTCACCTCCATTTCTTCCAGTTAATACTTGTTCTGGAGCTTTCAATCATATCACATGATTTCCATGAAGAGAACAGACGCAGCCACCACGGCAACCTTGAGGTGAGACTGTTTCGTCAATCACTTTTAATAAGTCAAAATGTTCGATCAGCCCTCTGTCCCAACGGTCAACGCCGCTCAGGTCACTTTGCAGCAGTGTGAAGGAAGATGTGTGTGTCAGTGGGTATTACTGTCGTTGTGGGGACCACTGTTTACACAGTCACATTGTGGGGACTCGTCTTCCTTTTGGGGACAAACTGCACATCCTCACAACAAAAATCATTACATTTCAGGGGGAAGGCTTGCTTTGAGGTAACGTTAGGTTAGGTTAGGTTTAGGTTTTGGTAAATCTCCAGAAAAGAAATGTAAGTCAATGCAATGTCCTCTAAAGTGATGGAAACGCCAGTGTGTGTGTGTGTGTGTGTGTGTGTGTGTGTGTGTGTGTGTGTGTGTTGCGGCATAACCAGAGAGAAAGAGAAAACAATTGATCCGGACAGGTGCTGTGATCTGGCACATTTGCAGAGTTCCCCACTATCACACAAATCAATTCATGATCATAGTCCTTGAATAACACACACACACACACACACACACACACACACACACACACACACACACACACACACAACACCATGTGAGGACACACTCCCCTGCACCTGGACATACTATAGATAATAGCTTTATGAATACAATACCGGAGATCGATAAGTGATCATTGTCCTTGAGCCTCGCCGACATGCTGCGGTTCATCCCATCAGTCAGACATTTGCCACTGGGTAGGTGAGAGAGTGAGTGTGTGTGTGTGTGTGTGTGTGTGTAGGGGAGGGGTGGAGCAAGGCGATGATGACAAATGGGAGTAGAGAGAGAGAGAGAGAGAGAGGGAGGGTGAGGCTCATGACCCAGAGAGACAGAGAGTAAGAGTTGGCCAGGCAGGTAGGATGGGAGGGTGTGGCAACGGAGAGAGCACTTAGCGTTCAGTGCCGGCCGATGCAGCTCTCTAATTGGCTAGTGAGACTTTGACAGACACACTTGTTCCCTCCCCCTCCCATTGGCTGCCGAGCGAAAGTGTATGTATGTATGCGCGCGTGTGCGTGTGTGTGTGCGTGTGTGTGTGTGCGAGGGAGCCCGGCAGACTGAAGCGAGCCACAGAGGCAGGCTCTAACTCCAACCCAATGAGCTCGCAGCCCTCACACTCACACACACACACACACGCGCTCGCCTCACCGCCGGCTCTCGCTCCAAACCCTGGGACTCAGTAGGAGACGGAGGAGAGGAGAGAAGAGCGAGAGAGAGCGAGAGAGAGAGAGAGAGAGAGAGGCAGCGAGGGAGAAGGGAGTAAGAGAGGAGAGAGGCAGAGGGAGACTGGCGGGGTGCGAGGGAGAACACCATGGCTTCAGATCCGGGGCTGGCCGCGATGCTGCTATGGACTATATCACTACAGGCTCTGGGCACGGCAGGAACTAACAGCAATGAAGGTAAGTGTGTGTGTGTGTGTGTGTGTGTTTTCAAAAAAACATCATCTCTGACTTTGACAGCGGAGGGGATTAACTTCATACGTGTGGAGCTCCTGGAAAACCCCAATGCATGGCAGAAACATACACACTGAGACATTAGCGTGTGACAATCCAGCGGGATGGCACGACATCAAAGTTGGCTCCGCACAGCAACTCAAGGAAATCTGGGTGACATCTGTGTGTGAGTGTGTGTGTGTGTGTGTGTGTGTGTGAACTTGTTTTGACATCGCTCATATTTGCCCGTGGGTTGCGTGTCGGGCCGCAGCAAACGGCGCATGTGTCTATCGCGAGGTTAGGCTGTGACTCCAAAAGTGAACGCCTTTTTACGTCCCCGATCCGAGGTGAACCTCTTCCTTTGAGCTCCTTATATGATGTGTGTGTGTGTTTTTACATGGAAGTGTGTCAGTGCTCCCTTAAGCCCTGGCCTGGGTTTGTTTACTCCTCCTGTCCTTTATCTTTCCACCACGAGACGGGAAACTGTTGTTGTCACTTGTTCAACTAATGCCACACACACACACACACAGCACCAAGTCCCCCGGCGCCTTTCTTTCTTTATGTGTGTGTGTGTGTGTGTTTGTGTGACATAGGTCTGGTCTCAAGAGGTTGAGTGACGGCAGCGATTCGACCTGTTAGGGCCTTCTTCGTCCCCCGGCAAAAACATTCAGCTTGCCACTGCAGGAGGGTGAGGAGGATGAGGAGGAGGAGGAGGAGGAGGAGGGGGGAGCGAAAGGGGGGGGGACAGAAGACGAGAGAAGAAAAAAGAGAGAGAGATTAGGTGGGATCACCTCAGCAGTGGAAAGGTGAGGGTCAACGCTTATCCTCTGTTCAAGCTGAGCGGAGTCGAGACGGGAGAGTCGGGCCCGCCTCGGGTCCGGCGGAGCAGGAGGCGAGACGGGGAAGCCCGTCGCCTCGCCGACGACCGCGCGCAACATCACCGCCCTGTTGTGACACGCACTTGGGGGCTCCGTTTCCTTTCTCCCCGGCCGCTGCTCCTGTTTCTTAACACGCTCGATGACTCCCCACGCCAAGCGTCCTGATCCTCTCCCTCCCTCCTTCCGATTCGTCCGACCTCCCGTTTTGATGGATCGTCGCCTATTTTGCAGATTAACGATTTCCGCGGGATCGGAGAAATGACGCCCAATGTGCCCCGGCGCCCGCTCTGCGTTTACCGAGTTTATATATTTGCTTTTTTTTTTAAATATCTGGACTGAACATAAAGCGCACCTGATCGACCGTCTGTTTCCACATGTGTAAAAAAAAGAAAGAAAAAGAGTTCTTTGCTGTGCGTTTTGCTGTCCCGTCGTGCGTCTGCAGGTCTGAGCGCGTTTCCGCCGCGTCACTGAAACACAAACGGCTTCTCAAATCTAAATCGCCGCTACAAAATCTTTGCGATCAGTTTCATCTCATTATTTGCTAGAATTTGTAAGGATCTGGGTCAGTATGGCCCGTATAGGTATACAAGTCTTATATCTGCGTTTACTCCACATTGTGAGCCACATTTTGAAAGCCAAAGCATCCACTGAAGCTGGTTCTATTTTCTTCAACGGGGGGGGGGTTTATTTCACACAGATTTTTCAAATTTTTGTGTGGCATTTTTACGTCCAAGACAGTATGGCGAGAGACAGACAGAGAGACGTGACGTGCAGCGAGGTTGCTCGGCTGGAATCAAAGCGGGGACGATGCGGTACGTCATAGCACGATGCTCCTGCAGTTCCATTTTGGGCCAAAATGCTTTCCCAAAAATGATTGGGGGTTGGAGAACCACCTAAAACAGCAATTAGACTGTCAAGCGACACTAAAACCAAATCCCATTTGAATGTGTCTTGTTTTCATGCTGATAACAACATGAACCTTTTACAGAACAACAAGTGATCATGTGCAGCTTCTGAATTGTCCGTCTGGAGTCCATTCAACGTGCAAAAACAAGGATCTATAAATAGTAACAGGATGAAAACTGCAACTTATCATGTCATGAGACAGCTTTAATATATATATATATATATATATATATATATATATATATATATATATATATATATATATATATATATATATTTGGTCCAATGAAATGTACAGTTTACATTTTAATTGATGGGAACTGAATTGATTTCTATTCATACTCGTTCACCGCAGGAATCTCACTCTATGGGGAAAAGTCACCAGAGAATAGTGAATACAACGCAATAAGATTTTGCTCCCATCGCGCGCGCTAATTTATCAAAATGAAAACAAGAACCTGCAAAAACTCCCCTCATTCCATTTTGGAAGTAATTGCGGAGAGTGGAGGGGAACAAATAGTTCATGTCTAAATAACAACTACTGCATTTTTATTAAAAAGATGATGAAGGTGGAAAATGTCATTTTGCACCATGACTCCGGGGCAATTAGGAATAGTACATGTTCGTGGAGGAGGCGACCTTTGGAACGAGCTTGAAATTACATAGGTGGAAGAACAGGCAACTGTTCGCACAACCATGAAGAGCTTAACTCAACAACACACACACACACACACACACACACACACACACACAAATAACTCTTCAGGGGCACTCACGAAAAAGACAGACGCTGTGTTTGTGTACGTTTGACGTCGGAGCAGACGGCATGGCCGGCCATTTTGTTTTTGTTCATGTTTGCAGTCGTGCTCATCTTGTGGGGACACAAACACACATGAAGAAGGCGGGTTTGTTCAAAGGCTGCAATCAGCCACCACCAGTCTACCACTAATTTAAATATATATATTTATATGTATATATATATGTACATATATTTACGTATACCTATTTGATCCTATCCACATTGTCACTCAAGCGTCCGTCACTCATTTGTGCAATGAGTGCAATGTGTGTGTGTGTGTGTGTGTGTGGGCACATGTATATGGTAAGTTGAAGGGACAGCATAATGCACGACCAATAATATTTTGATATTTTCGAATATTTTGAAATGGGTTTCCTTCAATAGAGACACGTTAAATGTTAGGTTTTTCTTTTTTCTAATCCGGAAACAGAAAGAATAGGATAAGCGGCCGGGATCAGTGAGACCAGCAGGGGATGTAGTGGAGGAAGATTAAAGCTCACTTTACCAGGGTGTAGTTTGGCGCTCTTTAAGCGGATGTACAGCTTTGGTTTCTTATCTGAGCGCACGCTGTCGTATCACAGGTGAAAGGTTAAGATGAGGTCATTGCAAAAACGCATTTTTATAAAGTTTCTTTATTTTTCTAAAGTTCTGTCCAACGCATTCTGTCTCTAAAACCTGTCATGAGCAAGTAAAATCTGTTTCTTCTGTGTAATCCAACGCTATTTTTTTCTCAGTACATAAAACTTAATCCTTTAGTTTGTCTTTATAATAAATTTAATAAAAAAATTGGAGATACATGGTTTTCATTGGATGGGGGCAATTTAGGGGAAATCTCCTGTCAATTAAACTGCAATATTGCCGAGTACATCCCACAATATCTGTCTGTGTCTTTCCCTATTTTTCACTTTTTCTCTGTATTGTAAAAAGTGAGTGAGATAAAGTATGAGCATATTCCATATTCCATAGTCCATCTAGTCAAAATACATTTTGTTTCATTTTTTAACAATTAATTGAATAAAAAACAAATATATACAGAACATGCGGTGAAAAATATAACCATAAAATTGTGAACTAATTTAATACATTCCGAGTCGGGTTGTTTTATTATGATGAAATGTTATGAAAGGTAATTTTTTTTATGACTTTCTGTATATTACAAAGCCCCCAATGACCATTTTACTTAATTTCAGCATAAAGTGACACAAAAAGCGCAGGTCCGGCTGACACAATCTCATGGGTACATGTGTAATTGTATACATTTGGCGTCTTTCACCATTCAAATTGAACATAATATTCATTTCGTAATATCATTTATTTTTCCAAGGGCACATTTTAGGATTTCATACTTTGTTTCCTGACACAAACGTGACACATTCAATACATTGTCAAACTAAAACTGTGAAGTCTGAGTAGACTTTGAACACCAAACATCAGCACTGCAGTAAAACTACAGAATATTTTTCAAGTAAGCGAAGAGGGGAATCATTGAATCCATCGTATTTCAAATTACAAAAATCGGTATCGGTATAAAATTCCGATAAAATTCCGATAAATCCATAAAGGCCAACCAGATATCGGAAGCGTGACATGAATCTGAACTGTCATGCATCCAGAGTGTGTCTCCTATGTGTGTCGACATCAGGGGGTTGCAGTGGGGTTTGTCCGGTGGGGAACCCTAACGGCCAATCCACATAGTTTATATTACATCTGTTACCCGCGCGTTTCACACTCTACGCTCTCATTTTTATTAAATGTATTGGCACAGTTGGGGGGGGGTCAGGGTCAGGTCACCTTGTCAGACTTTGTGATGAAAGAAAATAAATTGGTCAGTGGTGGGAAAACGACATTTGGATATCCAGAAAGAGCCTTTTTTTCAGGAGGGAGGGGGGGGGATAAAAGCCCCAGTTTTTAATACACACAAGTATATGTTTTCTCGCGTTTAGTGAAGCATAACCGGCAACTATTTCAATCCCACAAACATTCGCCCTCACTCGTCAGAGGCTGGACGGGGAAACTAAAAATACAACGAATAGGTTCCAAGTCACTGTTGCATATCCTGAGTTCGTTTCCAGCAGACGGAGTCGGTGTGAATCGACCGCGTCTCGTTTACGTCTTGCGTCCAGCGACTCCCCAGTAAAATCCAGGGTGGCGTTGTCGGACGGAGGAAGTCACGTTACTTTCCACTTTGTTCAGCGAGGTCCTCCAAGGCCTCGATGAAGACATGAACTGGCTGTGACGTCGCCACGTATGAAACCGCCAATCTGATACATTTTTTTGTCCTAAATCGCTCCGGCCCCCACTTTAACGCCCCTGCTTGTGAGCGTGTGAACCATTTGCCAGTATTGGAGGCAATGTCCTTCCCCGAGCATCCCCTTCAATCTGCCGGGCCACTGTACCCGATTAAACTCCTGAGCACTTGTTTCGCACCGTCGCGTTCCCCGGCGAGGACAGAGAGCATTCCTTCAGGTTGTTGTTAGAACCAGGGAACATGAAAAGACACATGCAGAGAGCAGGACTCACGGCTAATGAGCAGAAACCGTAGGTGGATGATTATTCCCACATACCTCTGCAGCAGGAGGACCGAGCAGGAAGGGAGGGGGGGGGGGGGGGGGGGCAGAGGCACGGAACGACAAATCTTATTTTTTTTTTTCATTATTTAAAGATTTGAACATATAATTTAGAGGAAAAACAGGGAATGTAGAGGGGGAAAGTTGAAAAGGAGCCATGCTGCTGGGAGCTGCAGATTTTTTTTTACTCTTTATTTATTTATTTTTCACAGGCAGAAATTCTGTCTTTGCCTTTTTTTATTGCACAAAGGGTTTTGATTTTGATCACTGCCACAGCAGATGCTGCTGTTTGTATTGATCTCTGCTCAGTTAGTCGAGTATACCGGCTGCATGTTCAGAAACATCACATGAGAGGAAAAATGCACAAGAACTTGTTGGGATTAATAGCTTGGAGAGGAAACCTTTCTGCAACAGGTTACTGAGGGAAAAAAAGCATTTAGGCTCTTGTGATAAGTGACGAATTTGCTGAAGAGTGTGGTCCTCAGTGTCTTGCTCAAGGACACTTCAGCGGGTTTGCTGACGAGGGAAGATATTTCCTCTCACAGGGTTCATGTTGGAGCTCCTAACACCTTTTAGTGACCGTGTGCAGCACACAGAGTATGTTTGTGTTTGTGGACGCATTTGTAGATGTATTTGTGGATATATATGGATGTATGTGTGCATGTATATATGGATGTATTTGTAGATCCATTTGTGGACGTGTATGTAGACGTATTTGTGGATGTGCACGTGCACGCACTTATAGAATTATTCGTGGACGTACACGTGGATGCATTTGCGGACGTATATGCCGATATATTTTTGGACTTATTTGCATACGTATATTTGTAGATATATGTGGAGACGTATTTGTGGATATATATGTGGATGCATTTGTCGATTTATATGTGGAAGTATTTGTGGATGTACATGCGGACGCATTGGAAGTATATATTGGAAGTAAGTAGACGTAGAAGTTGGCGCATTTGTAGATTTACATGTGGAGGCATTTGTGGATGTATATGTGGATGTATTTGCGGACGTATGTGTGGACTTGTTAGGAGATGTTTTTGTAGATGTATTTGCGCACGTATATGTGGACGCAGTTGTAACGGTAGATGTATTTATTGATTTACATGTCGATGTATTTGTGGACGTTTTTGAGGATGTTCATCTTGATGTATTTTCTTTTTAAGCCTCCTGTAAACAGGCGTTGAATTAAATGAGCGTTTTACTGTAAACACTAGACACAGTGCATCTGATCCTTTCGCATAATGATACCATTGCAATACTTCTGGGATGTCCATATACAATCAAATAAACTAAACTATATCCTGTCTCATGCATCAAAAATAGCAACAGCCTCATTAGTCAGCCTGTCAGTGTGTTTCTTTCTCTCTCTCACACACACACACACATACACACACACACGCGCACACCTCTGTTTCGCTCAATCCCTAACAGCTTCACTCTTCCCTCATCTCTTTAGAGGAAACCTCTTTAAAAGTGCAAATGGCACCGAGTCACATCAATTAATCTATTAGTCCCGTGTTGTGTTCTCTGACAGGTAATATTATTTTGAGCAAAAAAGTAACGAAATAGAGTCCTAATCGAATGAAAATAAAGAAGAAAAAACCTTTCCGGCAGTGCGCTGTGCATCATGTTGTTGCTCAGCGCTCTGCTCACATGTCAGAACCCCCCTTCAGTCATGTGCGCTGAGGAAAGCAGCCGCGGTCCAGACGGGATCAGGAGCGCCGCAAATCTACTTCATTGTCTCCGTTTGGAAACAATAAAAGCAAATGTACGTCGTGGCCGAGCGGGGGAGGGCTGTAGACTCTATAGAAGAAGTGGACGTGGTCATCGTGACATCACCCATTTCTTTGCGCACCGCCGTTACAGTGCGTCGAGTCGTCGCCATCTTAGATTAGTTGGTTTTTTTGCAACCTATGAATGGAAGTTACCGTATTTGGAACGCGGAGGAGTGAGGTGGAAACGCCGTATACGTCTCTGGTAGCGGCAGCAACCTGTCAATCACAGTCAGCCCGCCCTGAAGCACACTCGTCTTCATGGTCTATTTAACTCTAAATGGGACCGTAACTTCAATCATGTTCACAATGTTTACTGAGGGAATAAATAAAGTAAGAAGACATTTCTTCATGGACTTCTATATAATCCGACATATTTTTGCAACCGACGGAGGCGCCCCCTGATGATCAGAAGAGAGAATGCAGGTTTTGGGAGGAGTTTTTGCGTCGCGGCTTCAATCTGCAGAACCGGAGGTTGCCGCCTGGAGAGGACCTGTGCGTGCACCGGCGAGGGAGCGCATTACAAGACCCGGGGGGGGGGGGGGGGGGGCGTGAGCCGCTCCCTCCCGCTGTCTGCCGGTTCGCCTCAACACAGTTTTCTGTCGGCCGGCCACCAGCCCCCCCCCCCCCCCTCCCACTCCCCTCCTTCCTCCCCAAGGCACCGGCCTTCATTGAGACATCAGCCTTGTTAGCCAGCTGTCGACTGGAATATAGGAGCGAGCAGATCAATACGGCTGCGACTGCCAGTCCTCCAGCAGCTCGCCAGGCCTCAGAAAAGCAGGGGGCCTCTCTTGAGCCCCTTTTCCACCCATTAGCTGGACCTGACGCTGGGCTGGCCAGAGTTCAGCAGCCTCTGGGCCCGCCTCCGCTATGCCCTGTGATCGTGTCCGCATCGTTGGGTAATTCATGTTTCACTTGCTCTGCTCGCATAGTGGGGCGGAGGACACTTCACTGATGTGAGGATGAAGCAAAAGTGTGAGACAGAGAGGCAGAGGTGGGCAGCGGCTGACAGCTGTGTAAGGGGCTGGTGTTGCGGTTGTGTTGGCGCATCTCTCCTGGAGAGAGACGTCTGTGATGTTTCCCATCGCGGGGACTGATGAATGTCGGAGATCTGGCTCTTCAGCAGCAGCCTTCCTCTCCTCTGGTGGAGACGGACAGAGGAACACGGCGTGCGTTGGGAAACAAAAGACAGGCTGGGTGATGGAGGACAAGAGAAGGATCGAAGGGGAGAAACAAGGAGAGTGTAAGGCGGTCACGGGGGAGGGAACTAAGTGAGTAAAGTGAGGCAGAGCAAGCGAAGGGACGGGGACGGGGTGGTTCGTTCTTAAACGCATCTCTTTAAGTTCCATCGGCGGGTGTCTTTATCAAACGCCGGAGCGGAGAGCTGATAATTTGCCCACTCTCAATTCCCTTCAATCCATTAAAGGATTTAAATGTTCATTAAGTTTAATAGAAGCCCAGCGCAGGTCTGATACACTCTTGATAAACGCTGGCAAAACCTGTTCTAATAGCTGAGGCTACAAAGAACCGTCCGACTAATAAGGTCAAACTCAAGAGTTTGTGCTTGGCTTATTTTGTGAAGAGCTCCACCCCGCCCCGACACACACACACACACACACACACACACCCGAGTCACAGTAGCTCCAACAAGCCAACAGCGTGCAGCGCGTGAGTTCATCAACAAGTCCTCCAAAATAAACAGGTTGTTGGTCGTTGCGTCATCTGAGCCGACCAAATCCTTTCGGCAGGACGACGTTGTTCGTTGGGGTCAAGTTGAAAAGTACTTGGTTGAGGTTTGGGGAAAGAATAGTGTTGTGTTTTAATTTCACATTTACAGTATAAGCATGACGTGGAGTCAAGGGTGGCCCCCAATGACTATAAACCTCGTTATAACCTCATTGTCCACATCTTTAGGGTGACTTTTTTTCTTCTTTTTTTAATCATAGCACTTTTGAAGAGTTTGAACCGACGCCAAAATGACGTGGCAGCTACGTAAGTTACATAACAAAAGTAGTTGTTTTTTATGCAGCGAACACTTATTCTGTAAAATGTTATGTTTTGTTTCTTAAAATCAACAGATTCCGCTCTGCACAGATGGCTCGTGTTGCAGTAAGTTCAGAGGTCATTCTTAGCAATGCTCATATTGCAAATGAAAGGTTTAATACATAAATAATGAAATGCCTCTTACCTCATTCAATCCACTGACTTGGTCTGGCTCAACCATCAACAACAACAAAACAACGTAATGACTTTTTTTATATAATTTTTTTAAAAAACATCACTCAAAATTACATGATTCAAGCAAAACAAATCAAAAGTTAAACTCTTTGCAAATCACCAGATTTGTTTGGATTTGTTGTTTGTGTAGAAATGTAACAGAACCTGAGGTCTGACTGACATTTCTGACAGTTAATTAACATAAGTTAACTGAATTAATGACTCTTCTACTAAAGCAAGATAAGACAACATAGTCACAACATTTTAACTAGAAGTAAACAGAGTGGTGTCAAGTGTTTGTTCCTGTTTGTGGTGCCATTCCACTTGCTAATAATCAGGTCACCTATTGATGGAGAAGCTTCATCTATTGATAGTTATGCATGAGAGAAACCTATTACATTTGACTACTAAATGGTGTATTTGTATATCATTACATCGTCTGTTAAAAATAAACTTCCATGTTAAGGGCAAACATAGCTTTACTCAGTTTTTTGGCTGAGTTTAGACACCGAAAGTGTTTTGGGTTCAAGTAAGTAGGTTTGTAATGTAAGCTACTTGAGTAGCAACGCAAATGAGTCAACTTTTAGTTTTACACGCATTTGTTGCAGACTTTCTGACGTTTCAAACTCCATCTGGTGCTCTGTAAGTCTAATAACGGGACGTAAATGGGTTTACATTGGTGCTAGTTAAAACGCAGTGCGTCAGTGTGCCGTAGCAGACGACGAGGAGCACTGAGCTGCGTCGACATTTGACGTTGTGAGTGAGAACGGGTTAAACAAACACCTTACTAAGAGTTTTGAGAAGTTGTCCTGCTCTTCGATACAACAGTCAACTTGTCAAGTTACCCGACTGTATTTCTCGGCTCATCTGGGCACCGCTGACTACAGTCTAGAATGAACTGGAAGTGTGCAGAAGAGTGGCTGTGGCAGGTGAGCAGCACGCTCATGTGATGTAGCGAGGCCTGGACCGTTCGTGATGCAGACTGATGGATGGCTCCTGGGGCCTGTTTCCATAAGGAAATAATGCATTTTCCACCCTGTAATCTGTCCATATATCACAGGTCTGATGTAATTAATATGTGGAGAGAGGGCGTACAGATAGTTCATTTCTCATCTCATGAAAATCTGTGTGCACACAATCCAAACAGACGCAGGCGCGGACAAATCCATACGCTCGCACACGCACATGTGTGGACAATGTTAATGGCGAGCGCATGCGAGTCTTAAAGGAACGGTCGCGTTGACAGTGTCTTAGCGTGTACACCCGGAAAGTCGAGGATGAGAAGAGGAGAAAGTGAATAAATCAAATCAAGGGTATTTTGGCAAAAAAAGGTTTGTAAAAGTCTATTTCACCGTCTTGCATCAGTGCCTCATCTGTGAGTTACCTCCCGCTGTAGTAACCGCAGCATTTAGTGTGGAAAAAGTGTGTGTGTGTGTGTGTGTGTGTGTGTGTGTGTGTGTGTGTGTGTGTGTGTGTGTGTGTGTGTATTAAAAACGTTCTCCCTTTGTTTGGAGGACAGGACTTTGTTTGTGTGGTAAATGAAGCTGTAAAAGAACCTTTGCCTGTTCGGACCTCCTGACTTTTACGGTCACCGTTTTACAGCCAATTCATCACCCGAGACACAAAGAGTATTTCGAGCCTCTTTAGTAATGCAATTTATTTAATTTGTTATTTATTTGATTTATTTTTTTTTCACCACTACCTTTGACGCGGCTATTTGGGCGAGTTGGGAGATCCCGCTGGAAATGGAGCAAATTTGAAGATAAACGGCGTAAAAGCAGTCTTTGGAAAGTTGCCTGAAAATGATTTAAATTTTAAAAAAAAGCAATTGTGAAATGGAAAAGAAGACTAAATTCCTCCAGACAGTCTTTCCAGTGTTTAATGGGACGATTTAGTCGTGACGAACACACAAACTGAGCCAAAATCTGTGAGACCAAAGACTTTATTCTCCTCTGTCGTCCTCTGTCTTCTGTTCATACTAAATCCACACTGCTACTCATTCATCTACTCACACTCAAACTAGATTAACAACAAAGCCTGTGTATCCCTGCAGGGCCGGAGACTGTGATGACATAGGGAGGAAGAGTTGGCGTTAGCTCTGCGCTGTAACTTCCCACACTCTGACACGTCCTCCTGTGGGGGAAACAAAAACATTATTGTAGAACAATGGGCGCTGACATGCTCCTTATGGTTCATGTTACAGTTGTACACATTTGTCTCAGTTTATTTCCTGCTGCAGTGCAAAGAATATATGAAAGCAGGGATGTTTGTTACAGCGATCCAATGCTGCGTTGGTGCCAGACTTTGGTACCAGTCCCTTTAAAGTGAATGGGGCCAGTAAGGCGCTTCCACACAACTAGAAAACTAAGAACATATATATATATATTTTTATCACAATCTCAAGTTTTTCGTGTCTTCGTAGTCATTTTGTTTCTTTGTGTCTATTTGAGTTTACGTTGTCCCCTTTGTAGTTATTTTGTGTCTTTCTGAGGTTGTTTTTTGTGTCTTTTTAGTCGTTGTACGTCTCTTTTGTCCCTATTCGTAGTTGCTTTGTGTCTCTTTGTGGTAATTTTGAGTCACTTCCTGGCTGGCCCGTGTCTCCGGGACAGTTCGTAGGTGAAGGCCTGCACCGTTTGTTAATCTATCGACGTGTGGATTGGAAGGATTTATGCTTTAAAACTGCGCCATGCCCCCCAACGCTCTTGCTGCTGGCGTTCGTTGGCTGCGCGACAGCAGCAGGGCTGCATGCAAACAGACAAGACAGAAGAAGAAAAAAGTCACATGCATGCAAACACTTAAAGGATTCATGACCTTGGGTAACGAGAGAACACTCATTAATCACAATCATTATCTCTTACTGGCTTGGCAAAAGCCCAAAAGCCCTTTGTGGAGGTCTCGGTCTTGTCTCAGTCCCTGGATTTGTTTTATTTCAAGATAAATTCCCCTAAATTGCCTCTGCATGTTTTGGATTTATTCGTAACATTTCTGTGGATGCAAAGGTCTCTCATTTCTAATTTGAAACTTTTGTTTCTGACTTGAACCCCCTTCCTGTTTTTTTACTACATCAGTCGTTGCGACTGTCGAATAACAACGCGGCTCGTTGCACATTGCAGTTAAGAGCCCTCAACAACTGATGTTCTACTCATGGTATGCGTTTCTCATGTGGCCCCCTTTATGATGTCATCCCGCTAATGACATCGCACGCTCGTTCCTGTCAAAGGACGCACACTTCAGAGCAGAAATACGGATGTGACGCTACTGACTGACAGTAATTATCCCCATGCGTCATTAAGCGCACGCCGGAGATGATGAGAGCCCTGTATGTAACACGACGGCTCGCCGAAATGATTAAAGGGGCGTCGGTGTGAAATAGAGACATACATGCAGCACGTGGGCTGAGGTGAGCCGACTGAGAGCTGGGAGCAGTACAGGGAGTGTGTGTGTTATTTAATAAATAAAGAATAAAAGCCGGTTTTACTTATTGAGGAGGAAGGCAGAGCGAGAGCCGGGCTCGTATGGAAACATCACAGAGCTCTCTGGACTGCGAGGCGAGTCTGTATCGATGAAGTATCACTGTCGTCTCGACTCAACTATTCTCTCTGCTCTGCTCTCGCTGCCTCTCCGTGCTGACCCCCGTGTGAACTCCCCACCGCCATGAATCAATAAGTCGAGGCAGACTTTGTCTTTGGCTTTCGCGACGGACCGATGCTGAAAACCAAGGGATCCGTCCAGTTCGGCGGGCGCTGCGGACATCGACGATCCGGATCTCCGCGGCAGCTCAGACTCTTCCGTTTCCCCTCAACTTCCTCCTCCCCCCCCACTACTCTCTTTCTCTCCTCACCTCTCCTTCTTTACCTGCCTCTATAAATATCTCTGCACGCTTTTTCCCCCCGCTACGTCTATGTCCCTCTGGAGGTTTTCCCTGGGGAGAGGAAGCAAAGCAGGCCTGGGCATCAGCAGCTATTCGCTCCTCTGTACCCCTCTGGGAAAGGATGAGCCTCTCCTGGCCCCGAGCCTCCTCCAGCCTCCATCATGCAGCAAACACTATGTGCCTTGCAGGGAAAATGCAATGCGGGGGTCCCGCGCTCCGGGCCGGGAGCACCTGCTAAATTATGACACCCGGGTAGCGCTGTCCAGCGTGAACCAAATCATTTCAGCAGCCGCCCACCCTCTGTAATTGTTTTTTGGCGTGCGTTGTGATGACAGGTTTTTTTTTTTTAGGAAAAGCGCTGTCTCTAGTGCATTTTTTTTATCTTATGGGGGCAGGGAGGAGGGTACGCCAGTGTGCCCATCCGTGCCTCATTTCCAGAACAATTCTGGATGCTCCAGCAGTGATGGTGATGTGTGCTGTTGCGTCTGCAGGGTAAAAAGCGTCTTATGTTTCCTCGTTCGATTCTTAGTTCGTTACAAACGAGGATATCATCTTGAAATCACTCCCGTGTTAGTTTGATATCAGGAAACTCAAATGGATCATAATTCTGCGCTTTGCTCGTCGTCCCATAAAAAAAAACCAAATCAATCTGGAGAAGTCAATGAATCTAAAATGTATCTTAGTCGGCTAACTAGTTCATCAAAAAAATATCAAGCAGGGGGCTACAGCGTATCCAGGGTAAAACAAGGTGTGTGTATGTGGAGGAGAGAGAGAGAGAGAGAGAGAGAGAGAGATTCTGTCTGGTTTTTGTTGTCTGCTCTGTTTACCACTTGAAACCTCTGAAATCTCATTCCATGCACTCGCCATACAAACAGAGGAGAGTTCAGAAGGAGAAGATGAAAAGTTAAAAAAAAAAATACTGTGGCTTTTTTATGTTGGGGGGGTGTCTGCATCACAGCGTCATAATAAGTCTCTCAGCAGTCTTCTCCTTCCATCTGTCGGCACTGCTTCCTCTGCACCGAGAACAAAATGCTTACACCACAATGGAGACTCGGGGAGAAAAGAAGGGCCTCTGGGGAGGAAAACTTCAGGGAGAGTTTGAAGAAAGATGAGTGGGGAGGAGGAGGAGGAGGAGGAGGGAAGAAGGTGAGTGTAGGTGTAAAGGTAACGAGATGAAGTTTTAATGATCCCTGTGGGGAAAATGGGCCATTGCTGCAACAAATACTAAGAGAATGAAGCAAGACGGAAAGAAGAGAGTGTCAACAGCACGGCTTAGAGGACAAGATGTTTCCATAGATATCTCAACACCCCTGACCCAACCACAGTGTTCGCTCGACATTTTCATTTAGACGTGAAGGTCTTGTGCCATTAGCTAGCTAGTTCCTCTGGCATCTATGGCCATTATCAAATCAGCTTCGGGGGCATCACGTACCATCTCCTTCTGGACTGGAGGAGGGGCGGCTCTGATGGCGTGTACGCTGGCAAAAGGTGTCTGGCAATGAGATCTGTCATCTGATTGCAAATGGCGACGCATTTATTTGGCGGAATGTGGATGCAAGTGTTTTAAATAAAGTGTCTGGATTTTATACGGATACCAGGCACTTGACATGGAGTGTATATGTATGTCATCTCTGCCCAGTGCATCCTGGGAAGATGTGTGGAATTTGGATTATTGATATCTGGCCGATACCGCATGTGTTTAATAAGGCTAGCGGGATCAACGTACACTCCTTACTCGGTATATTCCAGCACAGTCTCACTCCCAGCTCATCGAATACTTCGTGGGTTCCCCTTAAAATAATGTCTAAGTTAAATTAAGTGTGCTTGTTACTTGGCAACTTCTTCCTTGTTACTTGACAAAATATGGTAATACCAGTGGTTTTCCTGGGTGAAAGTCCTGTGTTCCTTTGATCACCCAGAGTTTCTCACTTTCAACACAACGTGAGTTTCTCTGATCGTCGAGTAATGCCGTGGATGGGTTTAGGGAGGACCCGGTGCGTCTGATACAGATTCAAAGATTTTCCTCGCTGCGTCGATATCAGAAGCCTAAGGGCACTAAAGATGCGTTTTAATCATCATTATTATAATCATTATTCCTCAATTCCACATACACCATTCTGCTTTCCCAAATACTCCGTAGAGCATCTCATGAATGTTATTACGCAGCTGGAAGTAGTCCCACCAGATGCACTAATTCCTCCTGTTTGAGTAACAGTAACTCTGATTATAAGCACTTCATGGTCTTAATCTTACAGTTTAACCGTGCCAGTGCGGTGGACTCCATGTCTTCTTATAATGGTCACGTTGTCGCTGATCAGCCATTTTGCTTGACGATCATTTTTCTGTTGTCAGCCGGCTCAAAGGAAATCGGCAGAGTCTCCCACATCCATCCCGACGCTTATTGATCACCTCTTCCTGAGATGAACGCTGTTCGAATGCAGAAAGTTGGACTTGATGGTGTTTTGTCCCACTGGGATCGGTGATGAGCTGGAGGTGAGGGTCGTTGTGAATAAATGTCTCAGGGCAGCTCACTGTGAACGCTCCTCACTGATGAGAAGGTAGTGGCCTGTGACAGGGAAGCAGCCGCTGAGGTTCACTTTTAGACGTAAAGGTGGAGTCAGCGATTCTGGGGAAAGACGCCCAAACTTGTGACTTGTTTAGTTTCTGGTTTGCAAACTCTTCTTCTTCTGCTCAGTCTCCTGGATTACAGCCATGAGCCTCCAGCGCCAGCGTCTGACCGACACCACGCCGTCGCTCCAAACCAGTTGACGGAAATACCTAAAGTTTGCTTATTAATAATAGCGATATTTCCAATTAGTTACAACACACTATGACATATGTAGTTGTAGGCTCACATATGAATGTATTGGTCAACTATCATAATTATGTTAAAAAACGTAATTCTGCATGATTCAAACACAAATCGGTTACAGGTGTGATTTGAAAATGTTTATAAATGACAAAAAAAATCCAAACTCAAAGTCCTCTTAGAGAACTAAATTTCTCCCTGATCTTTCAGACGCATTTCATGGCCTTAATCAGCAAATTTTTTATAAGAGATAAATACTTTATAATATCGTATCATATTGGTAAAAAATGTTTAAATGTGTTTTATCATACGGTCATTTGCACCTCATCTCTTCACACACTAATTACAGATGCTTCACAAGCTACGAACATTGATAAATGAATGAATTATTAGTTATAACGGTCCTGCTTGCGACTACATTATAATGTGTTAAAAATAATTATTAAATGTTTATTTTCTGTGGAAACGTGCCGGATAGGATAGTTAAAATAAATAGGGTTAACAACACAAAAAGCATGTACTAACATAATGTGGAGGGAAAGAAGAAGCGGGGAAAGGAGGACAAGTCACCAGAAGAAAAGCTGGCATAACGTGTGTCGACATATGTCAGGTTGGGAGAAAGCAGTCGCAGCAACACAAATATGTTATGTATTGGGTGTGATCGCAGCTTGGAGTTTCGGTCCCATGTGTTGTGGTTTATTTATAGCACACTTGTTATCCAGAGGGCCACACCATTTTGTTCCCCACTCTTTAGATTACTGGCTCAGTAAACTTTTCAAAAGTAGGTTTGCAGACAGTTTTTCACTGCTGCAATGTTTACAGTGCCTTTCGTCAAACGCGAACCAAGTGAGGGAGAGAAAATATACAGTGCAAACTTAAAGTGGATCTCAAAGTATTCTTAAAGAAATCCTTCATGTGGCGGTGTGATTATGTTCAGGCCCGCTCAACCACTGAGCCGCAGTCAATGTAACATGGGAAAGGGCTCATAGGGGCTTTTGTTGTTTATCTACGCTTCACCTTATTATGTTTTTTATATCGGTCTATGTTTTTTCCAACCTTCGCTAAGTAGTGTTGTACGTTTCTGCAAGCATGATCCAATGCTGCTACGAATGAAGCTACGTATAAATGAAACGCATCGTTGTTTCAGGAACGTCGACAGGCGACGTAAGCTGTGGTTCGCGGGAGCATACAGTGCCAGCATTCCTCCAGTCAACCGTTTCTCAAATACTCCCAAACCTCAGGAACACGTGTCGTTGTACAAATGCCTGGCAACTTCGAGTGAGTGACATCCTCACTCCCCAAAAAATAACAAATGACACTTTTCCAATGTACGCCGCGCAGCGCAGTCACGCCTGAGGAATCGGGGTCTGGCCTCTCTTACTTTACGGTTTAGCTCTGAAAAACGCTTGAAGAGACTTGCTTTGGGAGCCCGCCGTGCCCATGAACTTGAGTGTCCTTGTGTGCAGCGACAACAGGATTCGCTAAACCTCCGTGGGCCTCTCGCCTTCTACTTGCTCACAGGGGCACCAAATTAACAATTTGCAAATCAAAGGAGCCATTGAGCACCCTTAATTCTATTCCACCTCTCATTTCACGTGTCTAATTTAGTTGGGCACACGTCTCTGAACATATCACGATGCGTCATCAGAGCGACTGTTGAAAAATATATAAAGAAGGCAGCACTGGTGATGAAAACAATGACTTTGGCTCATTTTGTATTGGTTGGTGTTGCCTTGAATGAACAAAGGATGAGAGTGCTTTTTTCCCCTTTCTTTTTCGAGAGTTAGTAATTTATATGGACTTGTTCTCTTAATAGGAGAGTGGGGAATTGGCATTGAGACTGCGGAGCAAATGCAAAACAAAACTAGAAAGGATTGAAGATGGCTGTGCGTGTTTGAAAATTAGAGAGAGAGGAGGAGGGGTTTGGTGTTTTTCAGTGGAGCTCCTCTCATCTCTGCGGAGAAGGCTTTTATCGTCTCCTCTGGTCGCTGACGAGGAGCTTCACGGGCGGCGAGGAGAGAGAGAGAGAGAGAGAGAGAGAGAGAGAGAGAGAGAGAGAGAGAGAGAGAAGAGAAGGCGAAGCTTGTTAGGGAACGCGAGGTGTTGAAGAGATAATTACACAGCTGTCATAGTCCCTGTTTGGCCACAGAGCTGCACCATCAATATCTCTCTCTCTCTCTCTCTGTCTCTCTCTCTCTCTCTCTCTCTCTCTCTCTCTCTCTCTGTGTACATATATGTGTCAGCTGTCCACGGGTGCGTTTGAGTGTTTCACCTTTTCCCTGCAAAAATGGTAAAATGCATATTTCCTGTATACATGCCTCGTGTGTGAGTGTGTGCGTGTGTGTCTGTGTGTGTGTGTGTGTGTGTGTGTGTGTGTGTGTGTAATAATGGCTGCACTTTTCCCTTCTTTAAAATGTATGGATGTGTCTTTTGGGGTGGAAATGAGCTTTTGAGCATCTGCTCTGTTCTGCTATTTACTCCCTTCATACCTCCTTCCTCTGTCTGTGTGTGTGTGTGTGTGTGTGTGTGTGTGTGTGTGTGTGTGTGTTTTAAAAGGCATCATTGTTGTTGTCGGCTGTATGGAGCTGCAGGCAAACTCCACTTCCTCCAAGACAGCCCATAATTCTTCCATGTTGACTTCAGACACATACGCTCCCTCTTTCAGCCCGCCCGTGACCACTACCAGGGACGGCTGGAGTGTGTGTGTGTGTGTGTGTGTGTGTAAAAGCGAGAGCAAGCAGGCGTCATTTCCAAAAGCATTGGATGTCGCGGGCATGTATCAAAACATGCCCGCGACATGAGTGCCAGGCCGCGGGCGTCCACACGCGCCCACTAACCCTAGAGGCCAGATTGAGTAAGGGGGGCAATGGATGGAGAGAGGTGGTGGGAGGGGGTTGTGGTGGAAGTAATGGCACGTGGGAGGGGGCACCCTGGGAAATATATGTTGTGTCTCCGAGGGAGCGCAAAAAAAAAAAAAAAAAGCTCTCTAGTCGACGGACAGTACAGGGCGAGGGAGAAATTGGCGGAGATGCCGGGCTGGCGTTGCCAGTTGCTGTTGCTGTTGATGAACGGAACGCTGTGGAAACGGGAACAAACTCAATTTCAAGCCCAGACTCCTCGAGGAGAAGCACTCGGCCCCTCCTCCCCCCTGCCAAAGCAAAGGCTTTAACCTCGTCACTGCTTGCGAAATCGTTCGTTCTCAGCCAGCCAGTGCGACAAAGAAGCTCCTTTCAACCCCATCTGCCTCGTGTCTTCACTCGTAGCCCGCTGTGACAAAATCTGTCCGTAAGAAAGGCGGAGGTGAGATGCAGAGAGAGCGAGGGTTTCCGGCTGCTCTTCTTGTTTTCCTTCATAAAGGATGTGAAGGAGCGCGAGGGAGAAGAAAACTAAATAATGAGCAAATTGTTGCCCGTCCTCTGTTTTTTTTTTTGTTCTTCACACGGTCGCCCGTCACATTAAAGCGAAGCCACAAACACGCCACTGAACTCCTATCGCTCGCGTGCAAGTCATAACTCAGACAGCTCGAGCAAATGAGATAAATGACTCCCGCCACCTTCAAAGACGCTGGGATTTCTCATTTGAGTGGAAATTAAATTAATACCACTGGGACTGACTCGTGAATCTTCACACAGCCTGCCGTGGCCGATAACACACCGTCCTACGTGTTCTTTTTCCGGATATATTTGTCACGTTTTCATTTTTTTTTGTGTGTAATAACAACAATAACAGTATAGCAGAGCGAAATTCCCTCGGTGCACGGAGGAATGATTAAATCCACTTGTGCCACCACGCTGCTTTCATTATGTCACTTTGGTGGGCCGATGAAGAGCACTCGCCGGAGTGTAATTGGCGGCATCCATTTGTGACCTTGGCTAGAGCGCAGGGGAGGAGGGGGGGGGTAAGGAGGGGGTGTCGCATCATCAATATGAGACGGCGGGACGCCGGCGCCCTGAGGGGTGGGGGGGAAGCAGAAAGAAGGCTCGGCGGATGGGGGGGAGGGGGATGGATGGACGGTGGCACTGCCATCTGTCTATGTGTTCTGACCCACTGGCCTCCTCAGCGGCCCGGTGCCCAGATTAGGAGGAGCGACACACCGGCTAATTGCGACACGTGTGTGTGTGTGTGTGGGCGTGTGTGTGTGTGTGTGGCGCCGGTCTTTGCGCAGAGAAATTACAGGGGCTCCACTTGGCGTGATTTCCATGGAAAAATACTCCCGTCTTATTAGCCGAAAGCACGGAGTGGAGCCGTAGCGGACGAGGGTGCTTCATTCCCATTACCCCCTCCAATTTGCCTCAATGAATTGTGGGTATGGATGGTTCTTGACTCACAGGAAGTGACAAATTGACACTTTAGAGTGAAACACAAAACTATCTGCAGTTTACTGTCACCTAGTAAGACTTCTTGCTCTTGAAATTCATTATTTTCAGAGTGCTGGCCTCCTGCTATCCGGATCCACCTAAGAGACGGATTGACTGGTATCCTTTTAATAAAGTGGTCAAAACTCAAGAATCTTTTTTCATACATTGGTGTTAAGGCTGCAGTGGGTAAATCACTTAGAAAACACTTTGCCCAAATTGTCACATTCTGACAGACGAACATGAGACGGATAATCTGTGAAAAAGCCGGCTCCCCTTTCTCCCTTTTAGTGCTCCTCGTGGCATTCGAAAGATTCCATTGCCAAAACGAAGCCCCACCCACCAGCCGGAGCAAACTTTTTGCAGTCAAAAGGTTCACTAAAATATGTTTCTAAAACATTTGAGGCCGGACATGGGCAATGTAGTAACATAATCTTGATTCATATTAAATTTAGCGTTGCTTACTTTGACAGTTTGATTAGAGCAGTGATTGACAGCTGCTTTAGGAGACTCCTCGGCTCTGATTGGTTGTTTTTTCTTCGGACGCGGTGGAATCTTGCTAATGCCATTCGGAGCACTAATAATAGGCAGAAGAACCAGTTTTTTTTTCACAAAGCATCTGTCTGATGTAGTAATGTTTGGATATAGCGACAGTTTGAGTAAATATTGGAAAAGTAATTTTGATAAAAGTTACCAACTGCGTCTTTAAAGCTGCAAATGCCGGTTCTGTATTTCCTCCTATGTCGTGTGCGACATGCAACATACAGGAGTTTGTCGTCCCATCCTAACAGGTGCAAAATCCCCTTTTACAACAAACACAGTTTAAACAACATTAATTATGGCCTTGTTCCATTTCGTTGGGCCGGGGCCGTGGTGTTGAGCCTGCTGGCTCGCCAGAATAGCTGCGACACACCAAATAGAATGGGACCATAACTAATTATATTATCACACCTGTGTTTACCCGTACATGACAAAATGGCTGCTGTGAAAAGTGCCTCTGAAAATCACGTGCGTCAGTCAATCACTGTCAGAGGAGACGTCTAATCAGGCGGAAGTGAAAACACCTGTGTAAGTGCACCGTGGCGGTGCAGGCGCTTTAAGCAGGCGCTCGTCAGTCAAAGTGCGTGGGTGGTTTGCTTTTCTGTTCTCCCGCTTTTCGGTCACGGCGGTTTCATTAACCCTAAAAAAAAAGAAAAAAGAAAGAAGGATACATGTCGTGATATCCTTTCTGGACTACGAAAACAGAGCTGCGTCTGAAAAACTCATGGATGTAAGTAGGAAGTATCTCGGACGTGACCTTTACGCCCACGTCGGGGGCGGGAAACGTTGCACGGTGCAGCTTTAGCATGCAGAGGAGACGGGAAGGGAGCAAGTGTCAGGACAGAAAGATGAGGGATGAGAGACGGAGCGTTAAGAAGTGTGAAGCAGTTTTTGTTAAACTCATTCTAATGTGAGAAACATCGCTCGGCTGCTTGACAAGCAGCCCTGGGGCAGAGATCATATTAGCTGGAAGTGTTGAAAGGGAGACACACACACACATATACACACACACACCTGTTGGAACAGAAGGAATGGACGCTGTCAGTGGCTAGAATTAGTGATTTATTAAGTTCTCCATTCATTTTTTTCTCCCCCATCTGTCCATCCCTTTTACTTGTAATGCCCTGCCACCCGAATCCAAAGGTGCTCAGACAGAATGTGAAGTGAATAGAAGATGCAGCAAGTCTGTATACAAAGTCAGTGGGAAAACAGGAGTGTGAGCGAAGTCGCAAATTCACTTCAGACGGCGCAAATAGAGGTGAATGGGTGTCTGGGCATGCGTGAGGTGAACATGTTCTAACTTAAACGGGGACATATCATGGAAAACTCACTTACCTGTGCTCCTACATTTGGGTATCCGGCGCTGTTAAATAAGACGACCCCGGTCAGTTGTTGTGGGTCGCCTCGATGAGAAAATGTGGCTCTTTCAAGAGGGCTACTTAAAGAGACAGGCACTGAAACCAGATAGAGGGGGGATACAGACACATTCAGGCTGACGGTCTGAGAAAAATAACGTTTCTGTTTGTCTTTTTTAACCATCTAAACCTGACCCAAAATAAAAGTATGATATGTCTCCTTTTTAAAGTAAAAAAAATATGCTGGGACTGCTGGGAAAGGAGGAAGACATGGAGAGAGTGTAGGAGAATTACAGTGGTCAACACAAGGTCAAATTATCTTTGTGTTTGTCTGCTTATTATATAACTTTTTATATCAATAAGCTCAGTATAATAAAGCTAATAATGGATGAATCAAGTTAAGATATATACTAAATACCCTTAACTCCTTCTTGAGATGTATTAAAATGTCTATTGAGCTGGTGTTAACTCATTAAAAGAATAATAAACAGCAGTACCTGAGTTTTAGTCAGATATTAATATTTAATCAGCCGTTTATAAGATATTTTCCGGTGACTTTCAGCGCTCAGACATTGCACCGTTTTTCCTCTGCACATTTAACAGTAAACATGTCGTATCCTGTTCTATTCTGAGCCCGGACCACTGAGGTGCCGGCTGCGAGCCGGTGAGCCGGGTCAAGGTGACGTCACGCGCTGCGACACCACGGCCCGGAGTTGCCGCGACTTACCATCCCGACTCATCAGTCACACCTGTCAGACAGGTATATGTGCGCGACTCTGCCGGGTGCCAGTGCCCACAGAGGATGGCGATGAAGGACAGGATGGATGAGGGAGAGGAGGGCGAGGAAGAAAACAAACAATCCTTTAAAGTTCATCTGTTGTTGTTTTGTTCTTCTCTCTCTGCAGTGAACCTCCTGGACACGACGACGATCACGGGAGACTGGGGCTGGCTAACGTACCCGTCACATGGGGTAAGAGCAAAATGTCCTCAACATGCTCACGTAACAACAGCACAAAGAAAACACACATTCAAACAACTTTTAAAAAAAAAACACTTTCACAAATTGATGCCAAAAGGAGTACAGATGTTGAATAAACGCAGAGTCAGCAGCGCGTTTGCTGAGTAATCCTGATTGAACTGCATCTCTGTGAAGTCCCCGACCGCACACCTTTTCCACCAAAAAGCGACACCTGTTGCGGAGCTATTTTTATCCCATCCGAAGGTATGCGAGCCGGTGATTTTCCACCGGTGCTTAAATGGGATCCGACTGCAACGACGGGCTAATTTACGCGTTCGTCCGTCGCAGCAGGACACCGGCGCACGATTCCAACATCAGCTCCACCATGTTGGCGGCAAGATGCAAATCACAGAAGAGCAGTGGGTGGGAGGAGGTGGAGGAGGGAAGAGGAAGAAAGATGAGAGAGAGAGAGAGAGGTGAAGGCGAGGGCCCGACGTCGCCGCATTAGCATATTGTTATGCCACGCCACGATTCCCCCGGTGTGATGAATTAGGACTTCAGTCGCGATCTTCACAGCCAGCGAGATGCCACCGCGACCCCCAGCTGAAGCGGGCGAAACGTTTAACTCACCTGACGGCCACGCAACACCAGAAGGCGGTGTGATTGAGCGGCGGCCAGGAGGAGCAGATGGGTTGTGTTTCAGGCCCAGAGAAAAAGGGCCGGAGGAATCTCCTTCCGAGTTTTCAGCGAAAAGACTCCTGAGCAGAGAACCGCCGTCCTGACACCGAGATTACACAAAGTCTTGTTTTATTGGTTCAACACGCCAGAAAATATTCCCTCCTGACTCGATGAGAGACATATTGTTCACGCTGAGCTCCAATGAAACGCTCGACTGAATGGGCTCGGAGCCGGAGCTCATCTCCGCGGCGTAGCGGTCGAGGTTACGTAAGGCGTGCGGCTCGTGCTGAACGGCGAGATTCCGAGGGAAGCGAAAAACCAGCTGCACAATGTTTTTGTTCTCACCAGACAGCTTTTTTTGTGCTGATGTTGAAGTGAGTCTACAGGGGCAAATAATGGAAACGCTTATCTTTGAAGGTAAAGATTCATGTAACTACCCAGTTGCTACTTAGTTGCTAAGGGAATCACTCCTCTGTGCATTCATGGTGTGATGTGCAATGTCCAGCCACACGATTTAAAGGAAGAGCATTTCATCTCTGCTCGGTCCACACAATCTCAACTTACAGTTATTTAGGAAAATAAGACGACAACACAGGCCTCCTTTCAGTCAACAACTCAGCAACACAATGCATTAACATCTGTGACATGATGACCTCGTTACATGCAGTTGATGAGGTTGGTTCTTTTTTTTTTTCTACGTTTTGAACCTAAATTATTACCAAATCAGATAAAAAAACAAAACGTTAAGTTTTTACTATGACTTTATACACAGTCAAAGTAGCCATGACCCAAAGTCACAGAGATCAGAAGGTCACGGGAGAAACTGCCCCTTTGCTTCTTCCAACTCAATGATGACGAGACATAAATACGTCTCATTCTTCACACTCCATGCATCTTCTCTCGGGCACACAGTTAAAAAAAGAGTTGACTTAAGTCACAAGCTATATGCAATTATTAAATGACGACTTCAAAAGTCAAACCATGAGAGAAAACACTAAATGTCCTTGGATCATGTGTAAAAGCAAACAACTGGCTCGTGACACTTGTGTGTGCGAGCTGCCCTGAGATCAGTCCGCCGTACACACAGATGACTGCGTTCCTCGCGGCTACGCGTTAGCGCTCAGACACAGCACTTAGATAACACCGTGTGTGTGTGTGTGTGTGTGTGTAAGTCGCTATGCTGGAGGAACTGCTCTCCTCCACGTGAACGCCACCGTAGCCCGGCTATGTTTTGGGCTCGGTAACGGGGCTTACAAAAGGATTCTTCAGAACGGGCAGCAGCCCTTTGTTGTTGACTTACATTTTCCTGCCGAGTGGAAACCAGAGAAGTAGAAACCTATTTGCACTGCTGAAGACAACACGTTAAGGTATCATTCCACTCAAAGTATGGCTTAGCTTAGCATCGCTCACATGTTCACACGATGCAACACACACTGAGGAATAGGATCGGATTTTAATTTCAATACAATAGTCCGAGCCATCGAGCCGAGGGCAACTGCACAGCCGGGTGATCACCATTGTTCAGGTAAACTTTAACAAATATGTCTTTAAAAAAAATCCATATGACATGTGCTTATTGAGTTCAGATGGACTTCAGTACAGTTTTTATTTGAGTTCATTCAAAATAATTTAATTCCCAATCCTGCTCATATTCCGCTATTATCCAGAGAAGCAAAATATTCTGAATTGTATTTAGGTAAACATAATATTCCATTTGGATATTCTGAATGAGACTGAAACCCTGAAAAGCTGATATTCTATATCATTCATATTTATTAGCCATGTCAACTGCGTAGTCAGAATAATGTCTTCATTTTTGTAAATGAGGGCAAAAATCCTAAATCTTTTGTGCATGTAAATGTAGTGGATGTAAGCGATACACCATTGTATATCTGTGCTTATGTAGGTGTGTGTGTGTGTGTGTGTGTGTGTGTATGTGTGTGAACAAGAGAGAAACACATCTCTGAGACCTCATGGGCTCTTTGATAAATGGATGTTTTGACAGCTTCTAACTCGCTCACACTCTCAGTCTCACACACACACACACACACACACACACACACACACACACACACAAGGTATTTTTTCTGCCATCTTGACAGTTTGAGGCGTTATGAATGTGCCATGCTAGCAGCAACAGTTCTTCAGCTGCCCTCTTCTCTGGGCGGCGGCGGCGGCGGCTTCTTTGATGGTCTTAGGTCGAGAAAATGCAGCTGCAGAGGAAGGAAAAGATTTCCGTCGCCTGGCGATTATGTCGCCGAACGTTGTTGCGGTCTGGTGCTTGCTCGTGTTATACATCGGATCGAAAAAAGTGGTTTGGATTCTACAACATCACGCAAAATCTATTGTCGCTATAAATACATCAAACCTGGCCCTGCTGTTATCCTGCAGTTTTAATTTGTTATCCTTACAGCGATGCGTTGTTTGGGAAGGGGACACGCATGTATGTGAGGGAGGAAGGGAGGGAGGGAGGAGACGAGGAAGTGAAGGAGGGAGTGAGTGAGGAATAAGCGAGTAGGGCAAAGGTGAGCGAGCGAGAGTAGGAGGAAATAGATGGAGAGGTTGTCCACGGGGAATACAGGAGGAATAAGTGTCAAGTCCCCGCTGGAGGAAGATGGATTAAAATTGTCAGCGTGAAGTTTCCTGAATGGGAAGTCATTTTCAGACGGTGGCAGGGGTCTCGGTCGGACATTTCCCTGTTCTGCAGCTCAAGCAACTGTTTATTTTTTGATTGTACTCCTCGCCGGATGAATTCTCGTTGCATTTGGGCATACTGTCACACTGTAGAGTGTCTTCAAAGCTGCGATGACTAAATATGTTGATATTAATGCTGAGGTGGGCAATGAATGTTAAAGACTTTTCATTTTTTATCCTCTTTCCGTCCCGATGTTGCACACTGTAGTACAGAAAGGACATCCAGGCATGCATGAGTCTCAAAGAACTTCTTTACTTAGTCTACTGAATAATTAACACTCTCTTCTCTTATGCACATATACATCGAACATGTTTATTTGTACTAACTCATTCTGCACAGTCGCACAACCCTCATTGTCACAGGCTACAGGTGGTCACCATGCTGTCTGTCCCGTTAGTTGGGTGCTCGCTGGGTGATGCGCTATGACCCTGGACGCGCGGTGATGTTGTCAACTCGCAAAACTCCAACAGGCGGCCGTATTTGCATATTCTTGACAGTCCGTTACTCTCACAGTTATGATACATCTGGGTCGCTACTCTTATGCAGTTTTCACCACTTTTACCGGGCCCTGAAAGCGCAGAATTATGCAACAATGCAAGCGCACGCTGTTTTGGTCGACTAAATGAATGAGTGGCTCACGCCTCGCTTCTACCCAGAGGACACCTGAGCTGACTGAAGTGCCTGTATGAGCTTTGCTCATCATAACTAAAGATCTACTAAACCAGTTCCGTTTGAATAAACAAAACAATTAACGCGCAACACAAAATTATAAAGAAATGAGAACACCGGGTCCATGTCCAGTTCTTAATATTGTGTCCAACATGTATCAGGACTGCACAACAACATCCATCAAGAAATGAAATCACATTTGAAGCTGTGTTGTTGTTTGAAATCGTAATGAGAATTTGGGGGGGGGGAGTGGTGTGAAGTCATGTGACCGGAGTTTGTTCATTGCCTTGTTGTACCGTTGTTTGCGTTTACGCTTCATAAATCATGAAAGTGGAATTCACCTGCGAGGATTATTTTGCTGAACAAAACGTTTATTTGCGACAGAGCGTACTTTCCAATCCAGATATCTCAGCTCACGTGGAAATGGAGGCCACTGAGCATTCGAAACGGCAGTGGCGCCTCCTAAGGCGGTTAGCGCAGAAGCTGCAGAGGCGTCAGTGCTACCAGTGCGCGACAGGATTTCTTTAGTCAATGAAGAGCAAAGAATGACACTGAAGGCTTTCCCCCATGGAACAGATGTTTTCCCTCTGCTCCTGACTGGTTCCGGTAAGAGTTAACTGCTGTTTCTTCGTGTCTGCTGGCTGTGTAAACGTTGCCAACGCCGTCAAACGTGTATCCCGCCGCCCCAATGGAACACCAACTGTCACAGCTGAAAGTAGTCTGGAAAAAGGCACGAGCCCTATCCTCCTGTTACAGTAGTGCGTGCTTCAAAACTACAGTGGCCAGATGTTTTTTTGGAAATATTTAAGCCTCCTCAAACTACATACGTGGAGATGTTTTTTTTTTAAAGATTTACCAACGGGCTCGGGGCTGAAAGCCACCGGCGGGGCTGAGACGGCGTGGAAATGAGCCAGCATGGCGCTGGTTTGGGCATTTTTGTGGTTGCGGGATTGTTTTTTTTTCCTCTAGCAATATGATGAATATAGAACAACAGCAGCCTTTTTTTCTTTGCCAATCAAGGCGGTAACTTGCTTTACAGCACCGAACTGGGGGAGAAAGAGACAGAGACATCATCAGGCTGTGAACTCGTGCTCATGAAAGATGGATGGAGAGAGAGGGAGGCAGATTTTTTATTTTTTTTTTGCCATTTTACGACGAGATTAAAATGTTTCCAGGAAAATAGCTGAAGACTGTCAGCTAGCACTTACTGTTCAATCAGTGGTGTGTGTGTGTGTGTGTGTGTGTGTGTGTGTGTGTGTGTGTGGTCTTTATTAGTGCTCTGACCTCTCCCTTCATATGAGTCTCGTTTGGATGACACCATGACAGATCACGTCTTCCACTCACAAGGGGCCTTCTTTCCATCCAATTTATTCAGGCAATGGTTAGAACGCCCGTGGGCTGTCCTGGGAGCATCTTTCCTGTTTTCTCACTCTCTCTCTCTCTCACACACACACACACACACACACACACACACTCTCTCTCTCTCTCTCACTTTCTCTTGGAGCTTGTCAGATAGGGCAGGAAGACTTCATTATCCTCCAGTCCGATCTATGTTGGCCATGACAGGTTCATCCACCGGCCACCCAGCAATCGATACGGCTGACAGTACAGGTAGTGTGTCTGTGTGTATGCGCTGTACGTGTGTGTGTATGTGTGTGTGTGCGTGCGATGATTAACGTGGGCAGTGGAAGCCATGATGTGGATGAGCTGAAGTGTCAAAAGCCCACAGTCTGTTGCCGTTACTAACTATTTCTCCAGCTCCCTGTTACTTCCTCTGACTCTCTGACACACACACACACACACACACACACACACACACACGCACACATCTTTTTCTTTGCATATGTCTCGCTGGTTCTTAAAGTCACAGTAAAACGGAAGTTCTTTAGAGCATGTTTAGACTTGACAACTGTGACACATTTTCTTTGATACTGTCATTTAATATTTAATGATACAGATTACAATTGTATTATCGTCTATAATATATAGCAGATTGGCATACCTATAAGTCAATGAATAAATACATTAAATTAACAGCAAATATCAAATAAAATGGGGGGGAAATGCATATTTGGGGGTTATAATAAAGTGTTTGGAATCAAACGCACATAATAATCATTGAACAATACATTTCCCACACTAATACACACACTTAATACCGCACTATTGTTGGCATGTACATCATGAAGGGCGCCGTGGAACTCTCCATTCTATTGTGCCACTTCCTCTTTAGATGCTCAGATCACTCAGTAAGCAATCAAAGTATTTTCAGAATAAAATCCTCAACTCCACTGACGCCTTTGTGTGTGTGTGTTTGTGTGTGTAGATTAACGACGTTTCGTCAAATTTCCTCCTCCAAATGAGGAGGAAAGAAGATTACAAATTAACTCTCGAACTAAAAAGTGAGTGGTCAAAGTTGTCACCCTGACAATTTAAGGTGGGTTGTTAGATTCCCGACAGCAACGTGTGAGAAAACATTCCACCTTAAGAGAGGACTTGGTCGCTGCCAGAAGCCTTTGAGCAGCTCTGTGACTTCTCCATGAATGACTTTTTGATTTGGTAGTACAGGCCCAGGGGCCCAAACCACCTTAATCTGTTTCTGATCACACTTTCATACCCCATTTTTGAATTATGTTTTTATTGTTGCAATTATCCTGTCAGTTTATATGACAAAAGAGGCGGTCCAGATGTTTTTCTCCAAGTCGGAGCGTTTGTTCCACTTCGACTTCATCCAGCAAGGTTGAAGAGAACGCTCGTTTCTCCTCGTTTCTCGGGGAAAAAAGTACCTGTCTAGATTCAGATTGTATACGGCGGAGAGGACGAGATTCAACGTTTTCCGGGGTGAGAGAGAAAAGTGATGCGACAGTCGGCACAAATGAGACACTGAGCTTCCACCGTACATAGAGAACCGTGTCTTTGATGTCACTTTAGGTTTAAGTTGACTTAATTTTGGCAGGAAAGGTATAAAAAAATACGAAAAACATTCCTAAAATTGTTAATTGATCAGTTTGTTTCACTTAACAATCAGAATAATGGTAATGTGTAATGTCTTGAACCTTTTAAAACGGACATAATTTGTGTTCAAATCCGCCCTAAAAAAACTTTAGTTTGGTTTTACGTTTCTTTCTGCTGCTCTCAGCAGATCTGAGTAAACACTTCCGTAGCACACCTGCTAGTCCTTGAACCTCTGCTGCTCTCCCGATGGCCGTCCGCTGTGGCGTAATCGCTCCCACGAGACGGCGGCGGCTGCTGATGCACCTCTGCAGTGGAACCATCTCACTTAATAAAAGCCCACAGGTCAAGGCAAAGATGTGCTGCTGGCGCCGGATCACCGGAGCGGCTGGATGTGGCGTCTGTAAGCCCGGCAGAGGAGTGTGTGTGTGTGTGTGTGTGAGGAGTCGGGCTGTCTTAAAAAGCCCAGACGAAGCTAACGTGGTCCTGGTTTGGATTTACCGGTCAGTCACCCGAGGAGAAGCTGGCCAACTGTTTGAATGAGAGCTTCGTGGCGGACAGCTGCCTGGTCCCGACCACCATATTTCAGATATAATATGTAGAGCAGTCAACAGCAAATAAAAGATCATTTTGCACATGAAGAACGTTGCTCACAGAGACCTGAGTTCACCCGCTAACGGTGCCTGTGCGCTGTGTGGCCGGCATGGCGAGTGCACTCAGAGGAAGATGCTTCCCCGCTTCCAGATACTGTTCTGCGCATTCGCATCATGTGACGCACGCCGTGCGTGTAGGGCGACGTAGTCCACTGAGCGCTTTCGCACAAAACCAAATGTTGCTACGTATGCGTATGAGATCACAAAATGATTTGTTTGTCCCTCGCTGTTCACCAAACATCTTTTTTTCCCCCCCCATAATCAGGTCCCACGGGCAACACATGAAGGTGCACTACTTTGCCTCTCTACTCCCCCTACCTCTTCACACACACACACACACACACACACACACACACACACACACACGTAGAGTAAAAAATTGAATCTCAGAATAGACATTACACCGTCTCCCCCACTGATCCCAGACCAGTGCAATTAACACTCCTATTCCAGAAAGGTTATCGCTGTCAAAGAGCCAACAGACAAGACGTGTGTGCGCGCACACACACACACACACACACACACACACGCACACGTACACGTACACACGTAGAAGCAAAGTTATTAAATCTGTTCTGCTTGTGTGGCTGATAGTAAGAGAGGCAGAAAGGTGTTGGGCAGAGCCTGATATTTCCGACTGAGTTAATATGCAGACCTGTTACTTCACACGGAGCCCAGCGTAAGCCTGGAAATGCCACCAGTGAACACACGGCGTGTGTTTCGCAGCTATCACACCCCCACCAACTCTATCTTCATAATTCTCTTCCCTCTCGCTGTCACTCTATGAGTTCTAAAGGAAACCGCCATCAAACATATTAATCTGAAATGAGATCTCTCAAACAGGACGCCCGTCTTTGGCTTTGTCTTTCGTTTGACGCTTTTCCTCCTAAAACACGAGTTGTCTGCAGCGTATGGACGCTTGAATGCGAGACAAAGGCGGAGGAAGAGAGTGTTAGTAATGTATCACCAGAGATCGGATTGTCCCAGAATCTGAAGCCTGACAGGTATTACATTAGTTATTGGACTGATCGCTTATTGGATTCCACAGTAATGTATGAGGAGGACTTTTGACCTTTACCTTGTTATTATTAGTGAAGATAGAAACTTTTCCCTGAGGTAAAGTAATCATACATTTCCATATAAACTGAGTTATCTCTTTAGCAGTTTGGCAAAACAATCTCAACTGTTAAGACCGTGTTCATCAGAGGATGCCGTTTGCTCTATTTGTCACGGAGATGGCTCTTTTGACGTGTGAGCTCATAGCTTTAATGGATCAATTCACAGCGCTTTCAGGTCCTTGCGTCCACATTGTCAAGTTAAGTATCAGAGTTTATACCTCATTCAAGGCCCGCGTACAAACTCAATGATGTGTGCTGTGACTGCAAAGTGATGAAAAACATAAATGCTGGTGTTTTGTGTTGACATTTCTTACCAAATTGTATCAAATCCTACATTTCACGGTTGAAAATAGTTGTCGAGGCAATGACGAGGTAGTATCGTATTCTGTATCCAGTGTTACGATCAAAGCACAGCATGAGCCTCTTCTCTTCTCTGTGGACTGGAAATAAAGCTCGAAGTGTGTCATGAAGTCTGAGGAATCTGTGATAATAACTGATCATGGAGCCACATTTTACTCATTAGTAGCTGGCTAGTTAGCTCGCTAACATTAGCTCGCTAACTCCACCATGCTTTCATGCTCAGACCGGAGGGTGAAGCTACACTTTTTATTTATTTTAAAGTTACGTCACAAAAGCTGCTATCATTTTAATAAGACTTTTTTTTAAGTATCTTTGAGTCTAAGATACCTATTGCTTTTTTTATTACCATGTATTAGTGTTTTTTAACATGAAAGCCAAGAACCAGTTAGCCAGTTCCATATGCTCACGCACCGCCCACCGCTCTATATTAAAAATCCATTTAACGGTAATGATCCAAATACTCTGACGGGAAGATTTTCTTCACATAAATTAACAACAGCTGTCACATAGCAGTAAATCGACACCCCGGCCCTGTCACCCAAACATGATTGAATATGACTGTTTTAATTTAATTTCAGTTTTTGCAACAGGAGATGTGTCTAGTGTATATATTATTGAGGCTTCTGGAGGACGGGACAAATACAGGACAAGTAGAGACAGTGAAGGTCATTCATACCAACAAGCTGAGTGTAACTTGTGTGTCATTTTTGTCGGCCGGTTTGTGATATTTTTTAATTGGAAAAGTTGGTAAAGGCAATACCGTGTTTGTTTGTGTGGTCTGGAAGGCCTCGGGGCGAATCTTGCAAGAAATGCAACGTGTATGGAATGTGAAAGTTGAGCAGGAAATACTTCCCATCAGCACTCCAAGCTCTCTGAAAGAATTGTTACCATCTAAACGTGCAGCCACCTTCATCTTCCTCAGAAACAAGAGGGATGAATAGAGCCTTAAACACTTTCTATTGTCCTCTCCCGCCAGCAGCACATAATCGTCTTTTCAACCAGGTTCCTCTCTGTATTTGTTAATCAGTCTTTCAGTCTCCCTTTCATCTGCTTTGGCACCCCACTCTCTTTCATATCATGTTATGAATAGATGGAAATTGATTTCATGCTTCAGGGCCTCGGGTCTCGTACGAGTAGACCCCGAGATTTAGACCAAAAAACAAACCACTTTCATTCTGCTCAACAACAGCTTTCTCTGATCTTCAGGCAACTTAGATGGCAACTTCTTTTGTCGTAAGTGGAAACACTAAACGGGCTCAATAAAACAAAAGAGATTGAGATTAAAGAGAGACAGGCTGCGTGGAGAATGGAAGAAATCGAGGAACGCGGATCAGACGTGATGCGTTAATTGCCGAAGGAGGAAGAGGCTGAGCGGCAGCTTGATTTCTTGACCCCGGAACATCCCGATCAGAAACGCAATTAGCCGTCATCATCTTTCTGTGTTTGTATTTTATGTAGCGAATATAGGGACGATATGAGTCAGGATATATGTTCATCTGGGGAACAACGGATCCTCATACTTAACCAACGGTAAAGGTAGCTGACTCCCAAAACAACATATAAGATTGTGGCGGCTGGGAAGGCGGGACAACCTTATCATCATTACTGGTTCATAGTTAAGTGACGCCACATTTGAACCCAAGCAGTGCGTTAATCAGCCAGTGAAAACACCTGTGCAGTTGCGCGATGCCCTTTCAGAATGTCATAAAACTGCAATCAAAGATAGAAACCTTTAATTTGAGTAGTAAAACATGGCCATCATTTTGCAAGATAATGCCTCAAGCCTTTGGACAGCACTGTCCAACTTCTACCCGTGGACGTGTTTGTATGCGCAAAATACCAACGTAATGCGTTGTTATCAACTGGCAAACATTGCTCGAGCAAACCTCTTGAGTTGTCCAACTTGTTGTGCTGGAATGCAATTGACTCGGTTTTTTTGCGATTTGCGAGTTAAAGGGAGCGAAGCATTACGCTGACGCACAAGGCCGGACTCGGGGATGCTGTCAAGTCTATTCAAATTCAGTAGCATCTACACACTGCTTTAACAATACAAATACAAAGTGAAGACAAACCTGAAACCAATTTGTAGAGCTCATCTTAAAAAAGTCTGGACATGGTTTGGAGATGATGGAAACATCCAGTATATATACTTATGATTGTACTTACATCTGCATGATGTACATTTGCATCAGGTGTTATGACACTGGGGCACGAGGGAACAGTTTTGTCTTTGATTTCTCTCAGTGAGAGATCTGATGACTTGACAGGCAAGGAAACAGATTTTACAGCCAATTAATGTCTCATTCTCTTTCTCTCTCTGTTATACTTAACTCTCTCTCTCTCTCTCTCTCTCTCTCTCTCTCTCTTTTCTTTTCTCCATCTTACATATATATCTGCACACACCCACATTGCACTGTCAGTGGGCCGCTCCATGAAGCACTGCTATTCGGTTGTCGCCGCGATAGAGAACTCTCTTATCGCGCTCTCACAAGATAAAAACGCCCCGCTGAATCTCTCCGACTTCTTCTTCTTCTTTCCTGGGTGTCTGCTGAGAATGAGCAATACTTTTTTCCTATTATTTACAAGACTAAACAACAATCTCATCCCCGCTCTGCTTTGCCGTACAGCTCCCAACCTCCTGACAATCTGCTCTTAAGCTGCTTGGATTTTTCCCTCCGGGAGAAAATTACATATCAGAAAAAATTGTAAGATCCCCTCTCCAAAATAAAAGGAAAAAATAGGTGGATAGTGCAGCGATGGCAAGACGGGAATAATGAGGGCGATAGAGAGGTTATACACCCCACTAATTAGCCGAGGTCCTCACAAGTTCAAGGACGGTTTCAATTTAGCAGATAAAGATGAGAGGATGAGGAAGGGAGGGAAGGGTGAGACTTCCTACATCTTAATTATCCCAGTGGTTTTTGGCTGGCGGTGCCTCGGGGAGTGTGTGTGTGCGTGCATGTGTGTGTTTGTGTGAGGGGATCGGGGTGGAGGGGGGGCGAGTCGAGGCTGAGAAGAGGACTTGGAGGGCTTCCATACAAAGCTCAGTCGTCTTATCCGAGGCCGAGTTCAGCCGGGCGCGGCCCCAAAAGCTTCCCGGGGTCGACGCTTTCCCTTTCAATTACTCCGCCGCTCGCGCAAGGATCGCACAAACCCTCGAGGCTCATGGGTAACACCAGGGTTAAACACACATGTGTGTCCAGCTATTTATACATGCACACAAATTGGCTCTGTTTACAATGAGGCGAAATAATCAATGTGGCATATTGTCGAAGGTCGACGTTTATTGGGAGGCTGGGAGACCTGCTCTTCTCTCAGTAGAGGAGGAGGAAGTCATATAGTTTGGCACAGAGTGAGTCACAGGTTCTATTTACGCCCACTGAGATATTTATGCTTCATTGTTGTTTTGTGTTGTTCTCTTTTAATCCCAGAAATGAGGAACGGCCTCTTCTCCTGCTTTGCACCCCTCTTTCCATATCTGGAAGACATGTTTGCCCAATTAATTTCCATATTCTGTAGAATTTGCTAGAGATGAAAAAAAAAAAGAAGGAATTAATCAAAATGTGTAACTGTAGATCTTAAACACAAGCTGATGTTATTTTAGCTCCTCTAAAGCCACATAGGACATTATACTTTTTTTATATTACAGTTTAATTTTTCAATGAACATCAGAATCATAATCATAATCAGAAACGTTTAATTGCCAAGTAAGTTAGTACAAACAAGGAATTTGTCCTGGCGGAAGGTGCATCACAACAACAACAACAACAACGAACATTAACTATACAAGTGAAAGTATAAATATTTTGATTAAAAACAAGTAAGTAATAAGTAAATAAGTAAATATGCAGTAAATAAGTAAGAATGCAAGTAAAAATATAAAATAAAAAAATAAAACGATCAATAATAATAATAATAATATTAAGAGTAAAGGTAAAGTAAAGTGCACGGAATGAGGTTATTTATTTTTTGAAAGTGACAGGTGATGGTAAAGTGGCGGGTGACATTAAATGTGAGGTGTGGAGAGATGTGCAGGGCAGAGAAGGGAAGGGTTAGTCCTGTAGGTTATAGGAAAAAAGTTTAGTAGTGGAGGCCGTTATTCCAAAATTCCAATAATCAGAAAAATGTCCCATTGGACCTGCAGCCAGTTATTGCAAACAAGATGCCCATTGGTTCTGATACCTGTGTGTTCCTTATAAATCTCTGACCTTTGGAATGACCTCTACACTTGTAGACCACAATACACACAAAACACATGCAAACATGCTATTTTTTTTACAGGTGTAGAGAAGGGAAAGAAAAGCTCTTTCGCTTGGAGTTTGGGTTGAGCTGTTTGCATGAACTTTTGACACCCTGCAATTGAGTCCCTATGTTACCGTGAATAAAGCCAGTTGACAGAACTTTCTTATTTCCTCTCTGACTGAGCTGTGGAGGGTTACTTCCAATACAGGAGCGGGAGAGTATGTTATCCCCTCCCTCCACCCCCCCAACATCCAAATGCACCATGAAACCGTGCAACTGGATTTGCACTGACAATGAAAACCATAAGTCGAAAGTATAAAGTGTTTGCTTGCGGCAGTGAGTTGTCGAGGAGCAAAGCAGGAAACTTTAACAGCATGTTCTTGATGCTCTTGGCATGTTCTTAAAGGGAAATACGCAACATTGTTTTTACCTGGTTTTTATTACAAACTAGCCATTACATTCAAACAGCTAGAATGGTTAAAAACTGAAATAATCTAAAAAACGAAAAATGTTAGAACTCCTTTGAGCTAGAGTTAAAAACAAAATAGCCATGATGTATCAAATTAATTCCTATAGTTATCTAGATTTCAAGCCCTTGACCAATAAACAAACAAAAAACTAAATACTTGCTTTGGAATATTTTTAATATAGTAGATTTTAACAGTTGCAGAAGTTTATTAATAAAAGTGTCAGTAGCGACTTAAATACCGAGAACCTATTGACCAATGCGGCGTCCGTCTGAGGTTAATTCAGCTTTAGTTACCGTTAGCTATCTCATTGACAGGGCTCTTAAGTGTCACGCATTGAGCATAACTGTCTTGCATTTCGGTCTTAAGTCACGCCCTCCCGTCACACATCGTATTTCTCACGCTGAAAAAAAACTCTTGGCTATTTAAAGTGCCGCAGCGCACAAACATGACCTAGTCGCGCTGCCCTCACCATGAAGGAATCAAGCACGTCTACCCCGAATCCCCTGGAGTTCTGCCGTGAGGTGCCACTCATCAGCCAATAAAAAAAAAGAAATTGGCCACACGAATAGCCAATCAGAAAAACGTATCTTTTGTATCTGTTGTATCTGGGTAAGATGTATTGACAGACAAGACTGGAGCTGTCCGCGGCGCATATTTGTGGTCGTTGTCGTCCGTCCCGCCGACAATACACTCAGAAGGGGAGGGCGACAGAACACACTTCCTGCAGTTGACTTTTATCTAGGTGCTGGTTGTGCGCTAGGAGGTTCAGGGAAGTGTAACGCACATTAACACATTTTGAATTACCAACACATTTACCGTTCCTCCTCGAAACGCCATTATGGGCCCGCTGGCGGCATTTAGCAAACAATGTAAATCTAATCACATACATAAGGGACATCTCATTAAAGGAAAATGTGTCCCGATGGAATTACATGAAGTGAATTCCAACATGCTGGAACGTTGAACACGTGATTGCATGAGTTGACGGTAGCTCTCCCGGACAGAATAACATTAGCATACTTCAAACCAGTACCAATCTCAAATTTAACAGTGTTTGATTGAGATTTTTAGACAAAGGATTTGACTGAGGAGATTTATTTGTGTGCGTGGCTACTGAGGACAAGGGAACTTGAACCGTAGCGTCCGTCTGCTGAGAGAGAAAAGTTCAGCATACCGTACACCTGCCACACTACAGCGGCTGCCGCCTGTGAGACAGGGAGTTGTCACATGTTTCATTTGATGTCAAAGCTAATAATCTTCCGAGGCGGTTAGGGAGGGTGTCACGTGGGAAATATAACCGGCAGCCGAGTGATTTGCTGCATATGAATCTATAAAAAAAATAAAAACGTGAAGCTGAACATGTGACTGACCCCACGAATGTTTTCTTTTCTTTCCTCTCTGCACAGTGGGACGCCATTAACGAGATGGACGAGTACTTCAGCCCCATCCACACGTACCAGGTGTGTAATGTTCATTATTACAGGAAGTGGAATATATCTCTTTGATCTCTGGGAAACTGAATTATTTAAAAACACAAACTGGATAATTAATCTCCAGTTATTATTTTATATTTGTTGGATTATATGGTAATCATTTTCAGAAAATTTATACAAAATAAAGATTATGCAACAATTCTTGCGGGTGAACAAAAGTTAAGATAAATTAGTAATCTTTCAAGGTCACATCGGTGTGCATGATGGTTGTTGCTTTGAGAAAGTGGGTTTGTGTAAGCACACAGAATAATCCTCAACTCATTAAAATGATATCACATATGGTGGCCAGGGCATGAGTCCAAGTCCCCAAATGAAATCCCAGGACATTTTGACTAGACAAAAATAATGGTCTCTGACAATTGTTTATTCAGAGCTTGGTGTTAAATGATGGTGTCTTATTGATTTATAGATGATAGCAATTCTGTAGTTTCAGCTTCTTAAAAGTTTGCAGGTTTTCTTCGCGTAGTAAATGTAATGCCTTTGACAGTTGGACTGTTGGCTGAACAATATAAGTAATTTAAAGACTTCACCTTGGGCTCTGGGAAATTGTAATGGACATTTCTTTTACTTTTAAACTTGTTCTGACATATAAACCAAGGCCGCATTAAAGTACCATGGCCCCTGAAGCTACGACTTTTTCAAGGCCCTCCCTCGTTCCCCCAAGCACCGTCACAACTCCACTAATGCCTGTCTGACCTGAACGAACAACAGCACACACTAATGCATCGAATATAACTCATATCACCATTATAAGCAAAGGTAGCCTACGGGCAAGCTCCCTGTTGGCCGATAATAATAAGTTAAAGTGCAAATAAGTCTTAACGGCTTTAATAAAAAGGAGCACAAAAAACGTTCCATTAATGACGCTAGATTAAGTGATGACTAAGAAATGTATTTAAAAGTGGTTTGAGTTATACACAGGAAGAAAAATCCTAGAAACAATCAAATATTAATAGTGTTCTTTAATTGTAGGTCATGAACTCCAGCCAAGTCGCCATAATCAGCAAAGCACAGAACAATAATGACTTCAGTGTCCTCAGTGGTAGCAGTATTTCTAAAATACTAAACCAGCGTTACACATGCATGTGGAGCTTTATAACATTGGCAAAGAAAGTAACTTCCACAACATCATAAATTGGTCAAATGTCAGTGTTTACGACCTACACTGCATTTGATATTGTGTGACACTGGGTCGAGTTCGGTTAAAAAAATGTCACAATATTTGTCTGTAAGACACAAAGCAGGAAGCACTTTACAATGTGAGCAACACTTTTCTACCAGTCTACCACTCTGAGTGGAGGTTCATCTTCATGTCAGCTCCGGCTCCCTCACCTGAATATATATTAGTTGTTGTGAAGCAACTCAGTTGGCAGAATTTTTTGGGGCATTGTACATTCCTGCAAAAAAAAAACAACAAGTTTCCAAGTTTCATATCAGCCTTATGTCACTGGCAAAAATGCACAATGCCACGTGGATGATTTGTTAAAACAATGTCTCAGGTTAAAGTAACAACACTATTTGATTAGGGTAAGAAAAAATAAGGGTTTGTGTTAAAATAATGACACAACAATATAACATAAGAACCCTAACAACCCTAAAAAGGTAACTTTACGCGAAAGCGCCACTTTAAATATTGCGTTTTCCACCGGTGTGTTTATGAATTTCTTAGAAATAAGTCCTTCGTCATGAAAAAAACCTTAAAAAAAATGAACCAAGACCCAAACAACCTATTAGTTGACTAACCAACTCAAGGCAGCCCTGGGGAAAATCCTGTTTGTTTGACCTATCGATCACCCGTCCTACATAAACGTCCACATTCACTGTATATGTGGTTGGCAAAAATATACAATGCCTTCATTTTTCATTGGTGACTGGGCTTTGTGAAGAGCTTGGCTGTGGTCTGCTTTTCCAAACAAAGGACATCTTTCAAAATAACACAGATTAAAAAAAAGAAGACACACAAAACCCTTTAAATATTATACTGTTTTTTTTCTATTGACTATGTGTGTTGTTCCTGGAGATGCTGATTACAACACGTTCTGTGTATGTAATCAGGTCTGTAACGTGATGAGCCCCAGCCAGAACAACTGGCTGAGGACGGCCTGGCTCCCCCGAGACGGAGCGAGGAGGATTTACATCGAGGTCAAGTTCACCCTCAGAGACTGCAACAGCATGCCTGGAGTACTGGGTACCTGCAAGGTAACGCTCACATGGGGGACTATTATGACTTTTTGACATTTTGCTCACTTTTTTAAAATTGTGAAAATAGCACTGGTTCCGAATAATCAATATCTGTGTCTGGTAGATAGCTCACCATATTAATACGATCCCTGATTATACGTATTGGTTGATGCCGAGGACCAATCTGACACAAATGCGTTAAAAATAAATATATATGTAAACAGACTACTGTCCCAAATACTATTTACTTTCTTAAATTCAGTATAAACCGTCAAACATGGTAATTGTTATTTTTTTCTTTTGTTATTGTCTTCTATAGTAGTTAATTGCATCAAAACTGAAAATTCAAAATAATAAGTTATTGGATTTTTATTAAAATATATTTATCCATACAAATATTGGCATCAGTAGTTTAAATTATGTGTTATAAGCTGCTAGAGCTAGTGTTAGAAAGTTAAACAGGTCATAAAATATATTTATATCGCACTAAAAACATCCTCCAACGACTATCTTTTTTTCGAGCTAAACAAAAAACACATTTGAAAAGATCTATTGGACACATCATGTAATTTACCTTCCCCCATCCATAATTTTTGCTGAATGCATAAATGTAACTATCTTGCGACTTCCTTTCACGTTAGTTGTTAGCTTCGTTATTTTGCCAAGCAGGACTGAGCTGCCCACCTGCTGCTAGCCGTTAGTAGCTAACGTTAACTAGCTCTCCTTCTGCAGATATCAACACAGAATAGTTGATCACAATGCAACATTATCAGGGGAAAAATAGGTGCACAAGAGTGTTTAAAAAACAGGTGTGTAGAGCTGGTTTATAGGCAATTCCGGATAAAGGATAGGAATAACTATAGTTATGAGCTCATTTTAAATCACAAATATAAACCTAACAGACCTTTTTGCGAACATGAAAGTTAAAAAGAAAAAACACAGAATACAGAAATGAACTTCTTGGTTGTATTTAAACTAGTCTTTATTTTGGGTGTACTTTGAGTAAATTGGGTGATAATGCATTACTCATTTTGTAACTGCCTTGTTTATTCCACAGGAAACCTTCAACCTGTACTATTACGAGTCCGACAGAGCAGTGGGCTCGACCGTACGGGAGAACCAGTTCATTAAGATTGACACCATCGCTGCTGACGAGAGCTTCACAGGCGTGGACCTGGGAGTCCGCAGACTCAAACTCAACACCGAGGTATGAGCAACAGCACGGATACCGATTGATACAGCAGGTACATGTCGGTCCAGACTCTTTGAAGCATACGTATCACTTTCTGGATCATACGTTTATTCCAAATTCTAACGCACACCTTCGTAGGATACAAGACGAGCTTGAAACATCCACAGACCCGGAGAACCTGTTCCAGTCTCATTACTGTGTTGTGCTCCGTTCTGTGGATCCGTGAAAATAAAACAAACAGCGGGGCTTAGCTCGGTATCTTGGGAAATACTTTGATATTGATAAAAGCTTCAAATTTGATACCAAACAGAAGAGTTTTACTCTTTTTTTGGTACCTTACATTGTTACAAAGATAAGGATCTGAAAGACGTAGTATAATTCTTCGAACACCGACTTTATATTTGCGACACATTAATCCTGAGTTAGCTAGTGGAAACACAAAAACCACAAGGAGGTTGGGGGCTTGTTGGTATAGGGGCTTTGCCGTGACTTTTTAATCTTTTATGATGCCTGAGCTCAGCTGTAGAACAAATAAAAAAGTCAACAGATCTCCCGAAAAGACAAAAAACAACATGCCGGTCCGTCTCCCGATACTTTCTGACTTCCCGACACTTCTTGACTCTCAAGCCCAGACTAATTTGTTCCTACTGAAGGGTCGCTGATTGTAACAGTAATTTTACATATAAACTTATACTTATACGTATAACTTATAATGTAGTTTACATTCCTACTATATTAATTACAGTTTAATATAATTTTAGTTAATATACAGTAGATTGATACAATTGAATTCCATGGACATATTGTAAGAATAAGACAAACAGTTTTTTCGTGTCAAGAAATATGATCCACACCTTTTTTTCACGTGGAGTCCAATCTATGTGAACAAGCCAATTTGTGTTTTTTGTCGAACAGCATACAATTCAAACAGTTCTGACCTGTGAGGGGACGGTGAAGCAGAGAGACCCAAATAGAGGAAGCTGAAGTAGCTTAATAGCTTTCCCTTCTCTGTTATAGTACTAACTGCTTCACAAATAAGGAATGATTCACAAACAGTGAGACAGGAGTCCATGGTACCATTATGTCTTATTAAACCAAGCTAAGCTGAAGAGCTAACGGCCGTTAGCCAGCTTGCTAGCTCAGAGAGCTTAATTTAATTTTCTCTCAACAACATGGTGTACAATGGTGAAAAGAAAAGCCCGGGGGGAGCGAGGGGGGCAACCCGAACAGTGGAGGGGAAATAGAGAGAATGGAGAGTTGGTCCATTAGAAACAACTAGACTAGTTCTACTGCTTAAAAAAAGCCGTCCCTACATTTTCATAGGCTTCCATAACAAACTTTTGAAACAATATTTTGAATCAGTTCCTGGGATTTAACAAGATAATCAACTGTGATATGAGATGGAAAAACAAGCGAATGAAAATGTAAAAACATCCATGGTTTCCAGGTTACCGTTGCAAGCGAAGCAGATGATTAATGACTGCTGCCAAAGCGCAACACCAAACACCAGTCCAGAGATTGAATTAAGGTTGCGCTCACACTGCTTCCAATGTTTATTGTCGGGAAACCACTGTTTGAGCTTTTAGGATGAAACTTTCCAGGGAAAACTTTTCAAACTAAGTTTGTTGAGTAAGTAAGGCAAAATTACACAGAGGTTTCATAAGTATCCTGTGTTTAGAACTGAAAAAATAGATTTAGTTATATGGCACAAATTCTTAAGCGATATTGCCTCGTGCTTTAGGGTAGTGGAGGCCTCTTTGCTGGTTGTGCAACGATTCGGATCGGAGTCACGGGTTGGATCACGAATAAGCATGAATAAAAAAAAACTTTAGAAAATAGGAAATGAAAGATTGTATTTTTAATGATTAAAACAATTCGTAGTTTTGTTTCTTGTTTTTCTGAAACAACTGGAATTATTAAATTTCATCACCAACACTACATTTTACAAAGTTACATTTGAACACATCATCATCACATTAGAATTGACCTTTTTACAAATTTTCACTGAACAGAGCCTGAACGCATCATAATGTACTGGACGGAACCATCGATCTCCTGTTAATTTAAACAACAGATAGTTTTTTACTTTGTAACATTACCAGAGATGTCCTGTTCTCATTTTCTACTGAAAATTGGTGGATTTCGATCGTTATTAAAACTATATTTAGATGATTAATGTTAAACTATAATTAATCCGCGGGTCACATGCGTGCCGTACTGTGAGGGGATACCCGTTCCGATCCCGGATGAACAGTGGTCTGTTACACCACCGCTTTTTGCATAACGACCCCTCAAAATGAAGCTTTTTTCTTCTTGTAGTGAAATATGAGCCCGCAACGGCTTTAAAGGCATGATCACCATCGCGAACCCGCTTTCAGTCGATTCAGTCGGTCGCGGACCCATTGTCAGTCGGTCCCGTACCCATTTTTGGTTAATCGCGGACTGTTTGTGCTAGTTTGCTTCATTCCCAACCTTTATTTTTATGTTTGTGCATGAAAGCACTAATGAGTCTGTTAAAAAAAGGCTGAAGTTATACAATTAGTATGTGTTACCGTGTACCAAGGAAATGCACTTTTTGGTTTTTAATTGAGTGTAAAACTGAATATTTCTAACTAGATTTTTTTTTTGTGTTGGCGTACTGTGTTACGTGATGCTGTCTCAGGCTCAAACTGCATCATTTTTTCATTAAATCAATTTGAGAAGATGAAAAGGTTCCTCGCCCTGGATCTCAGCTTGTCATTTAGGGGTGATGGTCGTCCTGCAGCCGGACCAGCTGACAACCACTGGCCCAGACCACATGCATGTTCTTAATCGCTCACAATTATTTGCTGGACCAGAGTTATGTTATTCTCAACTGTGATTAAAAAAAAAGATCTGAACAAAGTTAATATAATAATGTGCGTTTGATCTTTTTATTTGTTATTTTCTGATTTTAAGTTGGATCTTTTATAGAGTAATTTGAGTTTCTTAACCCTACCTTAAATGGATTCATGTAATAATAACAAAGAAATTTGCTGACATATTTTTACATTTCTGTAAATGCATGTATAATATTTTTACATTTTAATTAACAATAATAAAATACAAAGACAGTTATGTTCGGTATAGTAGTAAAATGTATTCAGTGTTACAGTTATTACCGGCCCTTTGAGGGCGACCATGATGCTGATGTGGCCCCGGGTGAAAACTAGTTTGACACCCTTGTGTTACACTATTGAACATTTCAATTATTCTTATAGGTTCGCAAAATAATGTATCTATTATTTCACAATAAAAAACGAACTATTATAAAACATATTGTTCTTCATGATCAGGTGATACCAAAAAAAGGAGCGCTTTCGATTAATTCACGGAAGATTTTTTTTTCACAGCTTTGAAATTTTTTTTCACAGCTTTGACTTGGACGGGCTCGGTTAAAAAAAAAGGCAAATACTATCGTAGACCAATCTGAATTGAGCAGTTATTAATCAGCTGCCAGGGTAACACAAGGGTAATTTTTGTTTTTTAACAGAAAGAATACTTTGAATCAAAAATATGCGTTTTTTTAATTTATCCATTTGAGTGCAATATTAAACCAGTGAAGTACTTGTTTGGGAGACTTTAAAAAACAGTTCAAATCCCCAAAAAAAAGTTTGTTAGTTTTCGACCGTTGCGGAACCATTTTCCTTTAATTGGTGCGATCGTACGTTAAAGTACGATATGTGATTATTATGAAAAATTTGTATTACATTATCAACAACGTTTCAAGTAAAATGTATTTCCTCTCAGATTACGGTCGCAGGTTTAAACCCGTGGTTAACGTTTTGAAATTGAAGCAAAACAAAAATGGCAACTAAACTATTGGTTTGGTTTTGTCAAAGATCTTGATTTGTCTGAAATAAGTATGTTTGTTATGTGACTTAAGGTAAATACTAGGCGTAAAAATATTGATCAAGAATTTCACGTGGGCCACGAACAGTGGCCCTCATGTTTTTTCGTTCATGTTGTATGGGAACAGGCAGCAAAAAGGGCCTTTAGTGCCTTCTTTGTTATTTGACCGCATCCATCTTGATGCTGTTTCCAGCCACAGTAACTGAGTGTTCACCCCCAAGACAAGGGCAAACATTCCTGCTCACGATATATCCTATTATTTGCTGTTAACACTTTCACGCTGACCTGACGTCTCGAACTCTTCTCCTCCCCAGGTGCGTGGCGTGGGCCCCCTCAGCAGGCGGGGCTTCTACCTGGCCTTCCAGGACATCGGCGCCTGCATCGCCCTCACCTCCGTGCGGGTCTACTACAAGCGCTGCGTGGGCGTGAGCCGCAACCTGGCGGTGTTCACCGATGTGGTGACGGGCGCCGACTCGTCGTCCCTGGTGGAGGTCAGGGGTCAGTGTGTGGACCACGCGGAGGAGAGGGACACGCCCAAGATGTACTGCAGCGCGGAGGGAGAGTGGCTGGTGCCCATCGGGAGATGCGTGTGCTCCGCCGGATTCGAGGAACACCGAGACTCCTGCGTGGGTGAGTCGACTCAGGGCGCTTGATTTTCTGCCCAGAACTCAGTTGGGGCCCGACCCGACCCCGCCGGGTCGGAGCCGATCCGAGGTGTCAATCTCAAATTTCCCCCCGGGGCTTGGTTTAATTAGGTCAGTTCATTTTCCTCTGTTTTTATTTTTCATTTTTATGCTGACCTTTCAGTCTGTCATGTCATGAGTAATGTGTTACTTCTAGTTATTGTTTGTGTGCCTGTGGACATGGAATGAGATACATTTGCATGTTGGAGATCCGACAAAAATATCAGTTTAGCGTTACCCTGAATAAGGATTTAATTCTCGCGCCCATCATGGACCCTTTTACCCCCCCCCCCCCCCCCTCCCCGTTCTCGTCCCCACACCCAGTCATTCTCGGCTATGTTTTAGTCAAAATCATATATTGTTTAAATCTATGAGAGTTTTCTTTATTGATTTATTAGAAAATAAATCAAGAGGCAGGTTCTTCTAGTAATTTGTAACAATTCCATGCGCGCAATAACTAAATATTTGCCTGTGTAAAAAAACTCAAATCTACATTTATAAAATTATATTTAATTATTTTAAAAAATATAATAAAATCAGGCTTCGTTCCAAAACTGCGGCCCTCGTCCCGGCGTGGGTTTTAAACAATGCAGGTTGGTCCATAAGCATAACTGTGTGAGGGCTGAACACATAGATAAAGAGCTTGTCCCAATAGAATAACTTTAGTGTAAATTACATTATATATAGCCGAACACAAAGCACCCGCTGCTGTGTTTTGTTTGTGGAGGGAACGCAAAAAAGACCAACGGCAGGATTGTGTTATCGAACATGTGACTTAAGCTTGAATTCAAAAGCTAAACCAGGATACTGAACC